>NC_069499.1:962986861-963351861 GCF_027579735.1 Bombina bombina
CTGTGTTACCTACTGGTTGTCCTTACCTTATCCCCCATATGAGTATGGGCTTAGGACTATACTTATACTGTGGATATAGACAAATTCTTGCTCTGTCTTGTTGGTATGTTTATAGTTGAATTTGTTCTCGTGTGGATGTGACACAACGTATATCTTTCAACATAAATTGATTCCATGAGGATTATGGATGTTATTACTTTATTGCTTGCTCTGTGGAAGGTGTATAGTCGCAGGAATGTGGGTCTGATCGTATAATCTGGGGTCTTGGCGGGTTTTTTTTTGGTCCTGATGCTATCGAGTCTATCAATTGAATTATTACTATGGTTTTAACTTTTAGTTAAGGTTTTGATGATATGGGCCCGCCACAAGGTGCTTTACAGCATATAACTGATAAGGGAGACTTTTGTCCCATGTGGACTACGTTAGTTCCAGCAGTGGTTCATTTTGTCACATTTTCATCCATACTCACCCTCTCTTCTTTTTTCCTGTTCCCTGCTTCCTTTGGCTCTCTTGCCTTTTCTTACTTCTCCCATGGCAGCTGTATGTTATGGCTTCTTTATCTCACTTGAAGTCTTTTTAAGTCTCACTTGGGCTATGATGGTCTCCTCTGGTGGAGGGTCACACTTTGGTGTATACTTGGACATTGCATTTTGGTAATGTTTTTTATCATATTCTTTTTGTTTATGTTTTTAGACTATGAAATTTGTCTTGAAGAAGGCCTAAGAAAAGGCCGAAACGTCGACACTGTATTTATGTTACTACTACAATAAAAGTTATCTTATGTATGAAGTCCTGTGAGTGCCCTCCATCTCCACTAATATCCTATGCATATCGTTTGAGGATTGCACCCAGGCACTGGAAACATTGATGTGGAAGGAGTGCTGGGCCACCGGCTACCACTGATATATATATATATATCCTTGTGATTCCTCAGTGCTAAGTGAAATATCAGCTTAGGATTTACCTTTGCCTAAAAAAGAAAAAAGATACAAATGTGCAAAATCTTCCTGATATGTAATCCTAAATGAAGATATGCTCACCAAAAAGCTGCTTGCAGAAAGTCAGGGAAAAACTCAAGCCAAAGTGTCTATAAAGTCAACGCATTTCGGCCCAAACTAGGGCATTTTTCAAGACATAATATTCTCAGAGAATTGTAAACTTATAAATGGTTAGATATCCAATCAGAGAGCTCAAACCAGAAGTGATTATCTTCGTCAAAAGGGAAACACGTCCGCATTGTTATGGCCCCATTTCCATTTCCGGAATTGTGGCATCACTTCCGGTTCCAGTTTACACGATTGCGTGTCTCGGAGTTGGATAGTGACCGCCATTTTTATTGGTAGCACTAGTCACAGAACCACTTTAGTTTATGGGCATGGAATTATTAAATGATGATGCATTCCATTTATCTAATATTGAGTTAAATACAATACAACATAGTTGGAAAAGAACTAGA
This sequence comes from Bombina bombina, assembly GCF_027579735.1. NCBI lineage: Eukaryota > Metazoa > Chordata > Amphibia > Anura > Bombinatoridae > Bombina > Bombina bombina. The sequence goes on from NC_069499.1 coordinate 962,988,318, forward strand.
TAGAAATGTGGGGACGATGTTTATTAATTTATCCTTGTTGAAAAAATAATAATTTGCAATAGAAATTATTTGGGCACGAAAAAAATAAGCAAGGAGAATAGTAAGAATCTGTCCCCGGGCCATACATACACATAGAAATACATAGTTAAACTCTTAAAAATAGTTAAAAAGTGCCCAACCCATAGCTGTGAGTGTATAGATAAAAAAATACAAATTACACTTACCCATAGACACTAGTCCACAGATAGCAGACAGCCAAACCTGTACTGAAACATATCAGCAGAGGTAATGGAATAGGAGTATAACGTCAATTTGTAGAGGGAGGAAGCAGATGAATCCCTATGACCAAATTTATAGAGAGCCATGAAAAGATTTCCCAAGAGGCGAAAACATGGTGTCATGAGGCAGTACTCCCTTCACATCCCTCAGACAAGCACTGTACTCTGAGGGGAACTGGGCTTCAATATGCTCTGAAGAGCATTTCACTGAAGAAATCAAGCACATCATCATGCTTCAACCACCTCCTAAGGAAGCAAAATTCAAAACTGAGGTATGTGTGAGGGGTATTTATAGGCTTTTGAGGTTTGGGAAACTTTGCCTCTTCCTGGTAAGACGGTATATCCCATACATAACAGCTCGTGGACTCTCGCCACCTATATGAAAGAAAAAAGGTTTGCTAGACTAACTGATATTTCATGTATACATTTAGACATATAATTTTCTTACAGTATCATACCTGTTTCTCCCGATTAACCGACATTTTATCTTTTCAAAGCTGCACTGAAGAAAGTCTATAAGAAGTAATACAGAAGGCACCATCTCAGAATGAACTATACAGATCTGGCAATTTTAATAATACAAAAGAAGAGAATAAGATGTATACCTCTTACAGATTACATTTGCATATAATTTGGAATGCATATAAAAATAAAAATGTCCTTAGTTACCATAGTATACTAACAGCATTGGTATGAATTAACATTGTGCCAGGTGAGCTAATAACCATTTAATTAATTGGGACACATTTTCACATCTAGATGATGTAAACACATGTAGATGATGTGTATTTCTGAGCATATAGGTGTCAAGGTCATAATGCATGTGCAGGAAGTATTTGTTGGCTGCCACTTTTTCTCTTTACACCTCAATGAAGATTGTTTTAAAGGGCCAAAACAACCAAAAGTGCAAGATTTGGTAGTACATTACACTAGCATATTAGTGGAGGTGCATAGGTGTATGTCCCCTAAATATGGAAACATCACAACTCAAACATAAAAGTGATGCATTTAAAAGCAATATAAAAAATTAAAATTTCATAATTCATACAGAACATGAGATTTTAAACAACTTTCCAGTTTACTTCCATTATCTAATTCACTTTCTTCTCTTGATATCCTTTGTTGAAAATCATACCCAAGTAAGCTCAGGAGTAGCAATGAACTACTGGGAGCTAGAAACTGAGTGGTGGGTGCACATATATCCCTCTTTTCATTGTCTAATCTCATGTTTTCAGCTAGCTCTCAGTAGTGCATTGCTGCTACTTAAACAAAACATAAGAGAATGAAGAAAATGTGATAATAGAATTAAATTGAAAAGTTGTTTAAAACTGTATGCTCTATACAAATCATGAAAGAAAAATATTACGTTTCATGTCTCTAATATGGTAAAACATTTAAAATAAAGGTCAGTGCTTTTTCCTAACCATAACCCTCAATATGTCAAATACAGACTTTTTAACCCCTTAAAGGGACACTGAACCCAAATTTTTTCTTTCGTGATTCAAATAGAGCATGCAATTTTAAGCAACTTTCTAATTTACTCCTATTATACCAAGAGAAGGAAGAAAAATGTATATTTATTTGAAATGCAAGAATGTAAGTTTAGATGCCGGACCATTTTTGGTGAATAACCTGGGTTATTCTTGCTGATTGGTGGATAAATTCATCCACCAATAAAAAAGTGCTGTCCAGGTCTGAAACAAAAAAGAAGCTTAAATGCCTTCTTTTTCAAATAAAGATAGCAAATGAACGAAGAAAAATTGATAATTTGAGTAAATTAGAAAGTTGGTTAAAATTGCATGCTCTATCTTAATCACAAAAGAAAAAAATTGGGTTCAGTGTCCCTTTAAGGACCAGGCATTTCAGACAAAAACTTCCCCAGAGCATTTTTAGCATTTTCGTCATAACTACATTTAAACAGAAATAGAGCCTTTTTTTATATTTACCTATCAAAACTATATATATTTTTTTTAGTAGACATCCCAAAGTATTGATCTAGGCCCATTTTGGTATATTTCATGCCACCATTTCACCGCCAAATGAGATTAAATAAAAATAAAAAAAAAAGTTACCTTTTTATGTTTCTCACTGAAATTATTTACAAACAGCTTATGCAATCATGGCACAAATCGTTGTAAATGCTTATCTGGGATCCCCTTTGTTCAGAAATAGACATATATGGCTCTGGCATTGCTTTTTGGTACTGCATCAGTAACTCTGCAACTCTATTTCTGCAGTGCCCCATGCAGAAATAGCACATTCTCTCGGTAGAGAGAAGCCCAGGACTGCAGCGACGTACTGGGTACGTCACTGGTCCTTAAGGGGATAAACAGCGTGGTACAAGGTATGGCGGTGGTCGTTAAGGGGTTAAATAATGTATCATCAAAAAGGGATATGCCTGTCAAAATTAAATATACATATAAAAAACAATGTCACCACCAAGGGCATTTTCTAACCCAAGTCTTAAAATAATGCAATTGTGCACGCGTATTCACCTTTTACGCAACAAATTCTTTCCGTGCTCAAAGAGCTGTAGTTAACAGTTTTGTGCACCAAAAAAGTTTCACAAAACACTTCAAAATATACATTACAAAATACAGTTACACTCATATTAACACGGTCTAATAGAAATTAATTTAAAAAAAATATTGCACACAAAAGTAATAAGGTCTCAAAGATAAGAGATCTCGGGTGTTAGAAGAAGAAAAAAAAGCAGACGCAGGGATTTTACATACACATAGAGAAACATGGATTTATATGTATAGACCTACTGTATGTTTAACTATGGAGATAATGAAAAGATTTTACATTACAATCTTATGCACATTAAACTATATCTCAGAGGAATTCGAGATCTCTCTAAAAATCATCTCATATATAGTGAAGTATTTATAAATAAATAGAACATATTCTGTTACGAAAACATTTTGACAATATGAAATATTCGTATTTTATTGTTTTAATGAATAAAATTGGGGTGACAAACCTGAATAATATATTTTAAACTCACAAACTGTAATCATATAGCAATTAATAATTGTTCAATGTAGGTCTCTATTGTTACTGTAAAAAAGTAAACTCTGTTAAACAAACAATATTTCTTTCTACTATGAATAAAAAAATTGAAAGGTAGCTTCAATAATAATTTCGTAGAAAAAAAGTTTCACCTCTGAGTCCTTGTACGACTTTTAAAAAGACTGTCAATTCTATAGTAGCATACTATACAGTAATAATAAAACCGTAAGTATATTTTGCTATCCATCTTGTGAAATTAGTTGTTTAAAGGGACAGTAAAGTCAAGATAAAACTTTCATAATTCAGATAGAAATTTTCCAATTTACTTCTGTTATCAAATTTGCTTTGTTCTCTTGGTATCTTTTATTGAAGTGTAAAACTAGGTAGGCTCTTAAGAGCTCAGGAGTGTGCACGTGTCTTTAGAACTCTATGGCAGCAGTGTTTTGCAACATTATTTGTAGTTATGTTATACAATTTTGCAAAACACTGCTGCCATAGAGTACTAAAGACACATGCACACTCCTGAGCTCTTAAGAGCCTACCTAGTTTTACTCTTCAATAAAAGATACAAAGAGAATGACACAAATTTGATAATATAAGTAAATTGGATAGTTGTTTAAAATTGCATGTTCTATGTGAATAATGAAAGTTTAATTTTGACTTTACTATCCCTTTAAGTAATGGTGTTAATGTTCACTTAGATGTACAGTAAGTCAAATATCACCTCTATCCCTGGTGAAATACATGGATATAGAAAGACTAAAATTAATACAATGTTCCATCTTGTGAAATAGTGTTGCTAAGTAACTATTCTCTTGAGATTACAGTAACTCAAATAGATTTTGATGCTAACAAAATATGTAGGTAAACTTTTTATCCTCAAGACTCTATTAGTTTATTGCATAGGATTCTTTGCGTAGCAACAAAGCTGAATAGGCTAGAGAGAAACTGTATGATTTCCACTATCACACTACTCAACTCACTGTCCGACCTCTTGGACTCCTACTCAGTGTGACAGAGCTCTATTAGCTTAGGTGGATAATAATGAGTAAGATCAGTTTATGTGACCACTTGAATTCTGACCGCGACACACCTGCCTCTCGTCTCTCTGCCGCTCTCAGTTGCAGGATGTGACGACTCTCCTCTTCGACTCAATTCCCCCCTCCCACTGTCCCACACCGTTCTCCGTCTCTCCTCCAGACTCCACCTACCCGTTTTTTCTTTTTTGTAACCCCGGCTAAGCGCTCCTCTGGCCAGCTAATTTTTTGAAAAGTCTGTACTTGCTGCGCCAAGGGAACGCTTAGCCCGGGACATTTGAGGGTAGTTCTGGGACACAGAGCCTCAGACCAGAACTGTCCCGGTGAAACCGGGGCGGGTGGCAACCCTAAGTGCACTAGATAAGGGATAACTAGATAAAAAAATAAAATGATTTCCTTAAAAAAGAAAAATATATGCAGTATTGTAACTACATTGAACTGCCACTAGATGGCAGCAAATACCAAGAAATCCCTGTAACATCATAGAAGTCTCTTAAAAGATGAGAAACTTTACGGAACAGAAATTAAAAGTGCAGCATGATGAATGGAGTAATACGACTCCATTGACAAAATTTATACATGAAGGCAAGCTCCTAGACAGAGATAAAATGAGAGAGGTAGCCAATGGTAACTACTACCCGTGGTTGAAGCACATGCAACTCGCACATTTTATTAACACATCACCACATAAGGCAGATCTCTTACGACAGTTGACCCCCTTTGAAAGAGCCTGTTCTACTAACACGCCAATTCCTCACTCCCTCCTAGTGATGTGAAGTTCGGTTCATCCTGATGAATCGGTTCATTTCGGACGGTTCGATTAACTGAACCGGTTCATGAACCGATTCATCAGTTCACCTACTGTAACCGGGATCTAATAGCACCAGCTCGAAGGGGGCACCTTGCAGGGTCACAGTAATGCGGTGGTATTCAGGGGTTCAAAGGATTAACCTTGTAATTATTTGGGAATCTGCCAGAAGGAATCAATGGTTTATTAAGAGAACACTGTATCGTTATAGTTAATGTAATTGGGACACTTTAATTCTGGGTTGTTGCTTTTCTATGACATGGGCAGTTTAGTATGAGCGGGTTAATATGGCTGGGAGCATAATAATGATGGATATATTATGTTGTAAATAGACGCGCGTTCTAATTGGAGGTGAAGTATAGCAGGGCTATTCCGTATCCCCTATTCTAGCTGCATTGGTCCTGTGCGCTCCCAGCCATATTAACCCGCTCATTCTAAACTGCCCATGTCATAGAAAAGCAACAACCCAGAATTAAAGTGTCCCAATTACATTAACTATAACGATACAGTGTTCTCTTAATAAACCATCGATTCATTCTGGCAGATTCCCAAATAACTACAAGGTTAACCCTTTGAACCCCTGAATACGACCACATTACTGTGACGAATCAGTGTACTGAATCAGTGTACTGTGTACTGTTAACTCAGTGATTCATTAGCAACTGCGTGATTCATAGCAGAACCAGAGTTATAACACAGTTGCTAATGAATCACTGAGTTAACAGTACACAGTACACTGATGCAGTACACTGATTCAACAGCATGTAATATGATCCTAGAGTGAGGTCTCAGTGATTCATAGCAGAACCAGAGTTATAACAGACCTCACTCTATTATCATATTACATGCTGCCTGTCTGACTGAGCTGACTCAGGAACTGAACTGTTACAAACAAATCAGTTCAGTCTGGTGAACCGATTCATACAGTTCAGTAAAAAGAACCAGTTCAAATGAACGATTCGTTCATGAACTGCACATCACTACTCCCTCCCAAAGATGCAAATGCTACTGCAGACACCTCACAAGACAGAACTTCCAAATTACACGACTAAATGGCATGAGGAGCTACGCAGTACTTTTGATATTAAGGAGTGGGAATACATATTTCGTTGCACTATAAAGTCATCCACTTCCCCCAAAATGTTGGAACTTAACTTTAAGGTCCTAACAAGGTTGTACCTGACCCCGGTATGTTAACACTCCATTTACCCATCAGCAACTGAACAGTGCTGGAGGGGTTGCAAAACGAGAGGGAGCTATGGTTATATGTGGTGGGGTTGTAAGACACTGACACAACTCTGGCAGTACATAGAAAACAATTTCCGACAGGGGTTAATCAAATATCTCACACTGACACCTAGTATAGCTTTACTGAATCAGTTACCAAAAATATCATGTAAGATAAGGAGACAGTTACTGCAAGTGGGATTAAATGGAGCGAAATCCCTGATAGCATTGAAATGGAAGACCTAAGTTTCTCCAACTGGGCAGATGTGGATAGACAAAGTTAACCCCTTAATGACCGAGGACGTGCAGGGTACGTCCTCAGAAAAAAGGCAGTTAACGCCTGAGAACGTACCCTGCACGTCCTCGGTGTGGAAAGCAGCTGGAAGCGATCCTGCTCGCTTCCAGCTGCTTTCCGGTTATTGCAGTGATGCCTCGATATGGAGGCATCCTGCAATAACCGTCTACGGCCATCCGATGCAGAGAGAGCCACTCTGTGGCCCTCTCTGCACCGGACATCGATGGCCGGTATCGTTGGTGGGTGGGAGCCGGTGTGGGAGGTGGGTGGCGGCCATCGATGGCCCTGGTCATGTGGAGGGGGCGGGATCGTGGGCGGGGGACTCCGGGGGCGCGCGCACGTGCAAGAGGGGGCGGACGCGTGCACGGGGAGGGAGCGGGTGGGAACCGCTACACTACAGAAAAATGTGTCCCAAAACAAAATAAAAGTGGGACCTAGAATGTAAAAAAAAACCTTTAGGTGTCATTTATGTGGGGGGGGGGGGGAGCTACACTACAGAAAAAGATAAAAAAAAATAAACACTTGTTTGTGTGCAAACTGGGTACTGGCAGACAGCTGCCAGTACCCAAGATGGCCCCCAATAAGGCAGAGGGGGAGGCTTAGAGAGCTGTTTTGGGGGGGATCAGGGAGGTTGGGGGCTAAGGGGGGATCCTAAACACAGCATATGTAAATATGCTTTTTTTTTTTTTTTCTGCCAGTACTTAAGATGGCGGGGACAATTGTGGGGTGGGGGAGGGAAGGGAGCTGTTTGGGAGGGATCAGGGGGTGGGATGTGTCAGGTGGGAGGCTGATATCTACACTAAAGCTAAAATTAACCCTGCAAGCTCCTTACAAACTACCTAATTAACCCCTTCACTGCTAGCCATAATACACGTGTGATGCGCAGCAGCATTAAGCGACTTTCTAATTACCAAAAAGCAACGCCAAAGTCATATATATCTGCTATTTCTGAACAAAGGACATCCCAGAGAAGCATTTACAACCAGTTGTGCCATAATTGCACAAGCTGTTTGTAAATAATTTCAGTGAGAAACCTAAAAAATTGTGAAAAAATTAACGTTTTTTTTTAATTTGATCGCATTTGGCGGTGAAATGGTGGCATGAAATATACCAAAATGGGCCTAGATCAATACTTGGGGTTGTCTACTACACTACACTAAAGCTAAAATTAACCCTAGAAGCTCCCTACATGCTCCCTAATTAACCCCTTCACTGCTGGGCATAATACACATATTGTGCGCAGTGGCATTTAGCAGCCTTCTAATTACCAAAAAGCAAAGCCAAAGCCATATAAGTCTGCTATTTCTGAACAAAGGGGATCCCAGAGAAGCATTTACAACCATTTATGCTATAATTGCATACGTTGTTTGTAAATAATTTCAGTGAGAAACCTAAAGTTTGTGAAAAAATTTGTGAAAAAGTGAACAATTTTTTTTATTTGATCGCATTTGGCGGTGAAATGGTGGCATGAAATATACCAAAATGGGCCTAGATCAATACTTTGGGATGTCTTCTAAAAAAATATATATACATGTCAATGGATATTCAGGGATTCCTGAAAGATATTAGTGTCCCAATGTAACTAGCGCTAATTTTGAAAAAAAGTGGTTTTGAAATAGCAAAGTGCTACTTGTATTTATTGCCCTATAACACAAAAAAAGCAAAGAACATGTAAACATTGTGTATTTCTAAACTCAGGACAAAATTTAGAAACTATTTAGCATCGGTGTTTTTTGGTGGTTGTAGATGTGTAACAGATTTTGGGGGTCAAAGTTAGAAAAAGTGTGTTTTTTTTCCATTTTTTCCTCATATTTTATAATGTTTTTTATAGTAAATGATAAGATATGATGAAAATAATGGTATCTTTAGAAAGTCCATTTAATGGTGAGAAAAACGGTATATAATATGTGTGGGTACAGTAAATGAGTAAGAGGAAAATTACAGCTGAACACAAACACCGCAAAAATGTAAAAATAGCCTTGGTCCCAAATGGACAGAAAATGGAAAAGTGCTGCGGTCATTAAGGGGTTAACAAGCTCCTAGTACTAGAGGAATACGGATATATGAAAAGACAAAGACTTGACTTCTTTCATGACATGAAATTCGTTTGAGACGATTCCTTGTTGTCCTCTCTCCTCTAAAAATTTGACAACTATGACCCGGTACTGGGTTCTGTAAATGATGGCCCAGAGGGTTCAGAGGTCCCCACTCAGGGAGATTAAAAAAGATCCCTTATCCATAAGAGCTATTTCCAATAGGTTTCATATATTGTAGATGACATCGGAGGAGTAGCTCACAGGAGGGGTACCCTTGTGGTGGGCCTCCGAAGAGCTAGTCCAATTGTTTTTTCTAGTAAATGTGAGTAAATAGATCACTAATGGAACATAAGGCTTGCACAACCAGTACTGTTTGTTGTTGTACCTGTTCATTGTTTAAATATTTTGTATAAACACTCCATCTTTTTGCAATTTCTGTTACATTCACTTGCACGTGAAATAAACCACCCTGTATCATTAAGCAAAATTGATTGCTGTATGTAATCTAACATTTATATTTCTTCTGGCTATAATAAAAGATTGATTTAAAAAAAAAATGCAGCATGATAGATGAGCACATCTTTTGAGAGCCCCTCAAACATGAGCTTAAATAACAGTAATGTAACATTAAGGCTTCAGTTAACAATTCACAGATAGGTTAAAAGGAAATAACTTGATTAAATGGTGAACTTAAGATTCAATGGTTTATTTAACATTGTGAAATGTCCCTTTAAGAGGTAATGGAATTTGTATCATAGATAGATATAGGTGAATACTAAGACTAATGGTATTACCTATATCTAATTATGAATTTACTCTGTAAGTAGTCTTGTAAGCTGTGAGGAGTCAGGAGTGGTAGAGTGGATGTAAGTAGTTAATGTCACAACCGGAACAGACCTCTTAGACATTAAGAATTGCAGTTTACTTATGAGGCTAACCGATAATAACTATAGTATTTGTAAGATGCAGAGCTTACCGTTTTGTTGGGAAACGAGTAATGTCTGTGGAGTGTCTCCGGTAGGTTTTTGGGCCAGTCAGCAAGGCAGAACGATGCAAGTCAGAATGCTGAGACACACGCTGCAGGATCACTGGCTCAGTTTAGTGACGTCACTCTGGCGGCGAGGTGGAAGCCTGATCCGTAGCAGCAAGGAGAGGTTACGCTACAAGAACCTGTGTGACAGGTTAGAAGTCCTGCGAATTATGCGAAGGATTAGAGACAGTACTTGATCCGGTACAGTCACTGGTTATAAGTTGGGAGATTTAGATTGAGTGCTACTCCGTGGTGTGAGGCGGTGCAGAAATAGGGTTGCTGAGTTACCGATGTTACTCTGTGGCCCTCTCTGCATCAGGCAACAGTGGTGCCGATCGTTGATGGTATGGGAGGGTAAGGAGGGAGGCGGGTGGGCGGCCCATCGCTGGAGGCAGGCGAGAGATCGGCGGGACCACTACACTACAAAAAAAAAATCCTTCAGTGCGGCAGGGAAGGGGAAGGCGGGAGAGTGGGAAGGGGGTAAATGAGGTGAGGGGCAGCTACACTACAGAAAAAAAAATGTGTGGGGTTTTTATTTACTAAATAAAATTACCAAATTTTGGAAAACTGGGTAATGGCAGACAGCTGCCAGTACCTAAGATTGCGGATCTAGTTAGAGGGGGGAGGGTTGGAGAGCTTTTTGGTAGGGATCAGGGAGGTGGGAAGGTAAGGGGGTAGTCCTACACTTAAGTAGATAATAAAAAAATAAAAAAACTGTCTAAAACTGCACACTGGCACACTGTCTGCCAGTACTTAAGATGGGGTGACCAGTGGGGGGCTAAAATCTACACTTAAAGCTAAAATTACCCTTACAAGCTACCTAATTAACCCCTTCACTGCTGGGAATAATAAAAAAGTGTGGTGCGCAGCTGCAATTAGCGGCCTTCTAATTAGCAAAAAGCAAAGGCAAAGCCATATATGTCTGCTATTTCTGAACAAAGGGGATCCCAGAGAAGCATTTAGAACCATTTGTACCATGATTCCACAAGCAGTATGTAAATAATTTTAGTGAGAAACCTAAAGTTTGTGAAAAAGTTTTTTGTTTTTTTTTTATTTCATCGCATTTGGCCGTGAAATGGTGGCATGAAATATAAAAAAATGGGCCTAGATCAAAACTTTGGGTTGTCTACTAAAAATATTATATATAGTTTTGATAGGTAAATAAAAAAAATTGCATGAAATTGTACAGAATCTTAACACCCTTAATGACCAGTGCCGTACCCTGTACAACGCTGGTCGTTAAGCCCTTAAGGACCACCACCGTAGCCTGTACGACCCTGCTGTCCTGGGCCTCTCTCTGCAGGCAATCTTGCTAAAAGTAGCAAGATCGCGCTATTGCTATAAATGCTCTGGTCTTTGGGGAAGTTTTAGTTTGAAATGCCCGGTCCTTAAGGGGTTAAAGTACATATTTCTTATTGTTTGATACAGGCAGGCTGAGAGCATTTAAATACAAACAGCAAAACAAGTTTAAATAAAATTAGCTGCCTGCTCTGTGGTTACATAGTAACCAGTTCCTACAACCTCTTAACCAAGCCCTGTTGCTGCCACTGCTCCCGCCACAACACTGCGCAATAAGGTGCTAAATTGGCCGTTTCGCAGCTCACTTGTCTGCCTCTCAGCCTCCCTCATGCTGGGAAAGCTGGAGGATGCCACCTCCATTTTAGTGAAGAAAGCAGGGATTTTTTTTTTTTAGGACTGTTATGTGCTTTGACAGATATATGTCGCTTCTTGGTCCGACCCCCTGGAGAAGTGACCAGTGCTGTTGCTGGGCTGGAGCATTTGTGTGACTGACATGTTAAGGAACCCCTTTCAGACTTTTTTTGTTGTTGTTGTTTGTTTTGATAAAAAAAAAAATGCAGCCTCATGCGATTTAGATATTACGTAGTCTCATACCACGATTAACTGCATCATGTGTATATGTATATATATATATATATATATATATATATATATATATATATTATACACACACCCACATGGCGCCAACGTATTAAGTGGGATTGTAAAACAATGCTTGCCATTTTTTATATGCTACATGGTTGCCTTTCAACTACCGTGCTGGCAGATTTATCAGGGTGGAGAGTGTGGGTGCAAAGTCAGCAAAATCGGGATAGAGAGAACAGCACTTCCATTTTCTGCACGTTTGGGACCAAGGCTATTTCTTTCATGTAATTAGCAAGAGTCCATGAGCTAGTGATGTATGGGATATACATTCCTACCAGGAGGGGCAAAGTTTCCCAAACCTCAAAATGCCTATAAATACACCCCTCACCACACCCACAAATCAGTTTTACAAACTTTGCCTCCTATGGAGGTGGTGAAGTAAGTTTGTGCTAGATTCTACGTTGATATGCGCTTCGCAGCAGGTTGGAGCCCGGTTTTCCTCTCAGCGTGCAGTGAATGTCAGAGGGATGTGAGGAGAGTATTGCCTATTTGAATTCAATGATCTCCTTCTACGGGGTCTATTTCATAGGTTCTCTGTTATCGGTCCTAGAGATTCATCTCTTACCTCCCTTTTTAGATCGACGATATACTCATATATATATACCATTACCTCTACTGATTCTCGTTTCAGTACTGGTTTGGCTTTCTACTACTTGTAGATGAGTGTCCTGGGGTAAGTAAGTCTTATTTTCTGTGACACTCTAAGCTATGGTTGGGCACTTTTTTATAAAGTTCTAAATATATGTATTCAAACATTTATTTGCCTTGACTCAGAATGTTCAACTTTCCTTATTTCAGACAGTCAGTTTCATATTTGGGATAATGCATATGAATAAATCAATTTTTTCTTACCTTAAAATTTGACTTTTTCCCTGTGGGCTGTTAGGCTCGCGGGGGCTGAAAATGCTTCATTTTATTGAGTCATTCTTGGCGCAGACTTTTTTGGCGCAAAATTTTTTTCTGTTTCCGGCGTCATACGTGTCGCCGGAAGTTGCGTCATTTTTGACGTTCTTTTGCGCCAAAGGCGTCGGCGTTCCGGATGTGGCGTCATTTTTGGCGCCAAAAGCATTTAGGCGCCAAATAATGTGGGCGTCTTTTTTGACGCTTAAAAAATATGGGCGTCACTATTGTCTCCACATTATTAAAGTCTCATTATTTATTGCTTCTGGTTGCTAGAAGCTTGTTCACTGGCATTTTTTCCCATTCCTGAAACTGTCATTTAAGGAATTTGATCAATTTTGCTTTATATGTTGTTTTTTCTATTACATATTGCAAGATGTCCCACGTTGAAACTGAGTCAGAAGATACTTCTGGAAAACCGCTGCCTGGTGCTGGAGCTACCAAGGCTAAGTGTATCTGCTGTAAGCTTATGGTATCTGTTCCTCCAGCTGTTGTTTGTACTGATTGTCATGACAAACTTGTTAATGCAGATAATATTTCCTTTAGTACTGTTACATTACCTGTTGCTGTTCCGTCAACATCTAATACTCAGAGTGTTCCTGATAACATAAGAGATTTTGTTTCTAAATCCATTAAGAAGGCTATGTCTGTTATTCCTCCTTCTAGTAAACGTAAAAAGTCTATTAAAACTTCTCATTTTTCAGATGAATTTTTAAATGAGCATCATTCTGATTCTGATAATGGTTCTTCTGGTTCAGAGGATTCTGTCTCAGAGGTTGATACTGAAATCTTCATATTTATTTAAAATGGAATTTATTCGTTCTTTACTTAAAGAAGTCTTAATTGCATTAGAAATAGAGGATTCTAGTCCTCTTGATACTAAATCTAAACGTTTAGATAAGGTTTTTAAATCTCCTGTAGTTATTCCAGAAGTTTTTCCTGTCCCTGATGCTATTTCTGAAGTAATTTCCAGGGAATGGAATAATTTGGGTAATTAATTTACTCATTCTAAACGTTTTAAGCAATTATATCCCGTGCCATCTGACAGACTAGAATTTTGGGACAAAATCCCTAAGGTTGATGGGGCTGTCTCTACTCTTGCTAAGCGTACTACTATTCCTACGGCAGATGGTACTTCCTTTAAGGATCCTTTAGATAGGAAAATTGTATCCTTTCTAAGAAAAGCTTACTTGTGTTCAGGTAATCTTCTTAGACCTGCTATATCTTTAGCGGATGTTGCTGCAGCTTCAACTTTTTGGTTAGAAGCTTTAGCGCAACAAGTAACAGATCATAATTCTCATAGCATTATTAATCTTCTTCAACATGCTAATAATTTTATTTGTGATGCCATCTTTGATATCATTAGAGTTGATGTCAGGTATAGGTCTCTAGCTATTTTAGCTAGAAGAGCTTTATGGCTTAAAACTTGGAATGCTGATATGTCTTCTAAGTCTACTCTGCTTTCCCTTTCTTTCCAGGGTAATAAATTATTTGGTTCTCAGTTGGATTCTATTATCTCAACTGTTACTGGAGGGAAAGGAACTTTTTTACCACAGGATAAAAAATCTAAAGGTAAATTTAGGTCTAATAATCGTTTTCGTTCCTTTCGTCACAACAAGGAACAAAAGCCTGATCCTTCATCCTCAGGAGCGGTATCAGTTTGGAAACCATCTCCAGTCTGGAATAAATCCAAGCCTTTTAGAAAACCAAAGCCAGCTTCTAAGTCCACATGAAGGTGCGGCCCTCATTCCAGCTCAGCTGGTAGGGGGCAGATTACGTTTTTTCAAAGAAATTTGGATCAATCTTTGGATTCAGAACATTGTTTCAGAAGGGTACAGAATTGGCTTCAAGTTAAGGCCTCCTGCAAAGAGATTTTTTCTTTCCCGTGTCCCAGTAAACCCAGCGAAGGCTCAAGCATTTCTGAAATGTGTTTCAGATCTAGAGTTGGCTGGAGTAATTATGCCAGTTCCAGTTCTGGAACAGGGGCTGGGGTTTTATTCACATCTCTTCATTGTACCAAAGAAGGAGAATTCCTTCAGACCAGTTCTGGATCTAAAAATATTGAATCGTTATGTAAGGATACCAACATTCAAAATGGTAACTGTAAGGACTATCCTGCCTTTTGTTCAGCAAGGTCTTTATATGTCTACAATAGATTTACAGGATGCATATCTGCATATTCCGATTCATCCAGATCACTATCAGTTTCTGAGATTCTCTTTCCTAGACAAGCATTACCAGTTTGTGGCTCTACCGTTTGGCCTAGCAACAGCTCCAAGAATTTTTACAAAGATTCTCGGTGCCCTTCTGTCTAATCAGAGAACAGGGTATTGTGGTTTTTCCTTATTTGGACGATATCTTGGTACTTGCTCAGTCTTCACATTTAGCAGAATCTCATACGAATCGACTTGTGTCGTTTCTTCAAGATCATGGTTGGAGGATCAATTTACCAAAAAGTTCATTGATTCCTCAGACAAGGGTAACCTTTTTAGGTTTCCAGATAGATTCAGTGTCCATGACTCCGACTCTGACAGACAAGAGACGTCTAAAATTGATATCAGCTTGTCGAAACCTTCAGTCACAATCATTCCCTTCGGTAGCCTTATGCATGGAAATTCTAGGTCTTATGACTGCTGCATCGGATGCGATCCCCTTTGCTCGTTTTCACATGCGACCTCTTAAGCTCTGTATGCTGAACCAGTGGTGCAGGGATTACACAAAGATATCTCAATTAATATCTTTAAAACCGATTGTACGACACTCTCTGACGTGGTGGACAGATCACCATCGTTTAGTTCAGGGGGCTTCTTTTGTTCTTCCGACCTGGACTGTAATTTCAACAGATGCAAGTCTTACAGGTTGGGGAGCTGTGTGGGGGTCTCTGACAGCACAAGGGGTTTGGGAATCTCAGGAGGTGAGATTACCGATCAATATTTTGGAACTCCGTGCAATTTTCAGAGCTTTTCAGTCATGGCCTCTTCTGAAGAGAGAATCGTTCATTTGTTTTCAGACAGACAATGTCACAACTGTGGCATACATCAATCATCAAGGAGGGACTCACAGTCCTCTGGCTTTGAAAGAAGTATCTCGAATTCTGGTATGGGCGGAATCCAGCTCCTGTCTAATCTCTGCGGTTAATATCCCAGGTATAGACAATTGGGAAGCGGATTATCTCAGTCGCCAAACGTTGCATCCGGGCGAATGGTCTCTTCACCCAGAGGTATTTCTTCAGATTGTTCAAATGTGGGGACTTCCAGAAATAGACCTGATGGCTTCTCATCTAAACAAGAAACTTCCCAGGTATCTGTCCAGATCCAGGGATCCTCAAGCGGCAGCAGTGGATGCATAGTCACTTCCTTGGAAGTATCATCCTGCCTATATCTTTCCGCCTCTAGTTCTTCTTCCAAGAGTAATCTCCAAGATTCTGAAGGAATGCTCATTTGTTCTGCTGGTAGCTCCAGCATGGCCTCACAGGTTTTGGTATGCGGATCTTGTCCGGATGGCCTCTTGCCAACCGTGGACTCTTCCGTTAAGACCAGACCTTCTGTCGCAAGGTCCTTTTTTCCCATCAGGATCTCAAATCCTTAAATTTAAAGGTATGGAGATTGAACGCTTGATTCTTAGTTAAAGAGGTTTCTCTGACTCTGTGATTAATACTATGTTACAGGCTCGTAAATCCGTATCTAGGGAGATATATTATAGAGTCTGGAAGACTTATATTTCTTGGTGTCTTTCTCATCATTTTTCCTGGCATTCTTTTAGAATTCCGAGAATTTTACAGTTTCTTCAGGATGGTTTGGATAAAGGTTTGTCTGCAAGTTCCTTGAAAGGACAAATCTCTGCTCTTTCTGTTCTTTTTCACAGAAAGATTGCTAATCTTCCTGATATTCATTGTTTTGTACAAGCTTTGGTTCGTATAAAGCCTGTCATTAAGTCAATTTCTCCTCCTTGGAGTTTGAATTTGGTTCTGGGGGCTCTTCAAGCTCCACCGTTTGAACCTATGCATTCATTGGACATTAAATTATTTTTTTGGAAAGTTTTGTTCCTTTTGGCCATCTCTTCTGCCAGAGGAGTTTCTGAATTATCTGCTCCTTCTTGTGAGTCTCCTTTTCTGATTTTTCACCAGGATAAGGTGGTGTTGCAAACTTCTTTTCAATTTTTGCCTAAGGTTGTGAATTCTAACAACATTAGTAGACAAATTGTGGTTCCTTCATTATGTCCTAATCCTAAGAATTCTAAGGAGAAATCATTGCATTCTTTGGATGTAGTTAGAGCTTTGAAATATTATGTTGAAGCTACTAAGAATTTCCGAAAGACTTCTAGTCTATTTGTTATCTTTTCCGGTTCTAGGAAAGGTCAGAAGGCCTCTGCCATTTCTTTGGCATCTTGGTTGCTTATGTCGAGTCGGGTAAAACTCCGCCTCAAAGGATTACAGCTCATTCTACTAGGTCAGTTTCTACTTCCTGGGCGTTTAGGAATGAAGCTTTGGTTGATCAGATTTGCAAAGCAGCAACTTGGTCTTCTTTGCATACTTTTACTAAATTCTACCATTTTGATGTGTTTTCTTCTTCTGAAGCTGTTTTTGGTAGAAAAGTACTTCAGGCAGCTGTTTCAGTTTGAATCTTCTGCTTATATTTTCAGTTTTTTTCTTTATAAGATTTAAACCTTATTTTGGGTGTGGATTTTTTTCAGCGGAATTGCCTGTCTTTATTTTATCCCTCCCTCTCTAGTGACTCTTGCGTGGAAGATCCACATCTTTGGGTAGTCATTATCCCATACGTCACTAGCTCATGGACTCTTGCTAATTACATGAAAGAAAACATAATTTATGTAAGAACTTACCTGATAAATTCATTTCTTTCATATTAGCAAGAGTCCATGAGGCCCACCCTTTTTTGTGGTGGTTATGATTTTTTTGTTTAAAGCACAATTATTCCAATTCCTTATATTTATGCTTCGCACTTTTTTCTTATCACCCCACTTCTTGGCTATTCGTTAAACTGATTTGTGGGTGTGGTGAGGGGTGTATTTATAGGCATTTTGAGGTTTGGGAAACTTTGCCCCTCCTGGTAGGAATGTATATCCAATACGTCACTAGCTCATGGACTCTTGCTAATATGAAAGAAATGAATTTATCAGGTAAGTTCTTACATAAATTATATTTTTTACATTTTTGCAGTGTTTGTGTTTAGCTAATTTTCCTCTTACTGATTTTTTGTACCCACACATATTATATACCGTTTTTCTCGCCATTAAAATGGACTTTCTAAAGATACCATTATTTTCATATCTTATAATTTACTATAAAAAAATATATAAAATGAGGAAAAAATGGAAAAAAAAAAAAAAACACTTTTTCTAACTTTGACCCCCAAAAATTTGTTACACATCTACAAACACTAAAAAACACCCATGCTAAATAGTATCTAAATTGTGTCCTGAGTTTAGAAAATACCTAATGTTTACATGTTCTTTGCTTCTTTTGAAAGTTATAGGGCAATAAATACAAGTAGCACTTTGCTATTTCCAAACCACTTTTTTCAAAATTGCTAGTTACATTGGGACACGGATATCTTTCAGGAGTCCCTGAATATTCCTTCACATGTGTATATATATTTTTTTAGCAGACATCACAAAGTATTGATCTAGGCCCATTTTGGTATATTTCATGCCACCATTTCACCGCCAAATGCTATCAAATAAAAAAAAAAAAATTGTTCACTTTTTGACAATTTCTTTCACAATTTGGTAATTAGAAGACCGCTAAATGCCACTGCGCACCACGCGTGCATTATGCCCAGCAGTGAAGGGGTTAATTAGGGAGCTTGTAGGGTTCATTTTAGCTGTAGTGCAGTAGACCAGCGGTCAACAACCAGTGGTCCATAGATCAATACTTTGGTTGTCTACTACACTACACTAAAGCTAAAATTAATCCTACAAGCTCCCTAATTAACCCCTTCACTGCTGGACATAATACATGTGTGGTCCAAGAGAAGATGTTGTTGGTCCTTGACACCATCAAGCAGGAATTAATCTCCTCTGACTGTGTCACCCCTGTCGTGCCGCAACTCCCTACAGTGCCTGACTAGACAGTGAAAACCAACGGGAGGAGGAGTTAAATTACAATCTCCCTACGCACGTTGCGTAGTACTGCGCAACTTACGTAGCTAGATTGTATTTTTAACTCCTCCTGCCCGGTGCGCTGCTCAGAGGAAGATGATTCCATTCTAAAGCCAGCAGAGGTTGGTATAGTCTTGGCTTTAAAAAGTGGAATTAAAGTATATAAAAAAAAGGAAAATCTTAATTTTTTTCTCAAATTTCATTTATTTTTTTCCCTTTACCTGTCTCTTTGTAGTAGTTTTCCTAATTACTCTCAGTTCTGTCATTCAGTTTAGTTATTTCCAAAAAATTATTCTTAAAAATGTGTAAATATATACATAATATAAACTTAGCTATGGATATACTAGTTATGTACAGTATGTATATATATATATATATATATATATATATATATATATATATAAATATACACACATACATACACACACACACACACATATACACTGTATATACATACATTATACAGGTTTGTACCTTTTAAAAAAAAAAAAAAAAAAAAAAATCATGTTAGTGGTCCACGGGATTCAAAATTGTGAGTTTAGTGGTCCCTGACGTCCGAAAAGGTTGGTGACCCCTGTAGTAGACAACCCCAAGAATTGATCTAGGCCCATTTTGGTATATATCATGCCACCATTTCACCACCAAATGTGATCAAACAAATAAAAAAAGTTAAATTTTTCACAATTTTAGGTTTCTCGCTGAAATTATTTACAAACAGCTTGTGTAATTATTGCACAAATGCTTGTAAATGCTTCTCTGGGATCCCCTTTGTTCAGAAATATCAGACATATATGGCTTTGGTTTATGGTAATTAGAAGGCTGCTAAATGCAGCTGTGCACCACACGTGTATTATGCCCAGCAGTGAAGGGGTTAATTAGGGAGCTTGTAGGGTTAATTTTAGCTTTAGTGTAGTAGACAACCCAAAGTATTGATCTAGGCCCATTTTGGTATATTTCATGCCACCATTTCACCGCCAAATGCGATCAAATAAAAAAAAAAAAAGTTTTTTTTTTCACAAACTTTAGGTTTCTCACTGAAATTATTTACAAACAGCTTGTGCAATTATGCAATAAATGGTTGTATAATGCTTCTCTGGAATCCCCTTTGTTCAGAAATAGCAAACATATATGGCTTTTGCGTTGCTTTTTGGTAATTACAAGGCCGCTAAATGCCGCTGCGCTTCACACGTGTATTATGGCTAGAAGTGAAGGGGTTAATTGGGTAGCTTGTAGGGAGCTTTCAGGGTTAATGTTAGCTTTAGTGTAGAGATCAGCCTCCCATCTGACACATCACACCCCCTGATCCCTCCCAAACAGCTCTCTTCCCTCCCCCACCCAACAATTGTCCCTGTCATCTTAAGTACTGGAAGAAAGTCTGCCAGTATTAAAATAAAAGCAATCTTAATTTTTTTTAATTTTTTAAGCATATTTACATATGCTGCTGTGTAGGATCCCCACCCAAACAGCTCTCTAACCCTTCCCCTCTAACTTATTAGGAGATATCTTGGGTACTGGCAGCTGTCTGCCAGTACCCAGTTTACAAAAAAAAAATATTTTTTTTTCTGTAGTGTAGCTTCCCCCCCTGCAAAGACCAACCCGCACCCCCTCCCAGATCCCTTAGGTCCTTTTTATTTTTATTTCCCTCCCCCCTCTCTCCCACTTTTCTTACAAATATTTTCTGTAGTGTAGCGGCTCGCGCCCCAGGCCACCCCGCATCATAGAAGCCATCGCTGGCCGCCCACCGGCCTCCCATGTCGGCTCCCACCCACCAACGATTGCGGCCATCAACGTCCGATGCAGAGAGGGCCACAGAGTGGCTCTCTCTGCATCAGAGGGGTAAGAAAGGTTATTGCAGGATGCCTCGATATCGAGGCATCACTGCAATAACCGGAAAGCTGCTGGAAGCGATCAGGATCGCTTCCACCGCTTTCCAAGACCGACGACGTGCTGGGTCGTTAAGTGTATTTTTTTTTGAGGATGTACCCTGCACGTCGCCGGTCGTTAAGGGGGTTAAAAGATTTGTATACCCACCTGTGTCTAAGATGTTGGCAGTCTTGCCCCCTCCAAGTAAGTGTAAAATAATTTCTGATTAGCATGTATTTTCTGATTCAGCGGGAATCCGGGAGGGCGGTCCAGCAGGGGAGGGGGAGAGGGAGTGGGATGGCCCTACACTACTGACAAAAAAATAATAAAAAAGGTGAGGGAGGGATGGTGAGCTACACTACAGAAAAAAAGTGTGGTGGGGGTCCCTAATGATCACTGGAGGGGGGAGGTGGGTGTACCACTACACTACAAAAAAAATAAAATACTATAAATTAAATTATTTTTTGACCGGTAAAAAAACAGAATTTATGCTTACCTGATAAATTACTTTCTCTTGCGGTGTATCCAGTCCACGGATTCATCCTTTACTTGTGGGATATTCTCATTCCCTACAGGAAGTGGCAAAGACAGCACACAGCAGAGCTGTCCATATAGCTCCCCCTCTAGCTCCACCCCCAGTCATTCGACCAAAGGTTAGGAAGAAAAAGAAGAAACCATAGGGTGCAGTGGTGACTGTAGTTTAAACAAAAAAAATTTTTACCTGACTTAAATGCCAGGGCGGGCCGTGGACTGGATACACCGCAAGAGAAAGTAATTTATCAGGTAAGCATAAATTCTGTTTTCTCTTGCAAGGTGTATCCAGTCCACGGATTCATCCTTTACTTGTGGGATACCAATACCAAAGCTTTAGGACACGGATGAAGGGAGGGAACAAGACAGGTACCTTAAACGGAAGGCACCACTGCTTGCAAAACCTTTCTCCCAAAAATAGCCTCCGAAGAAGCAAAAGTATCGAATTTGTAAAATTTGGCATAAGTATGCAGTGAAGACCAAGTCGCTGCCTTACAAATCTGTTCAACAGAAGCCTCATTTTTGAAAGCCCATGTGGAAGCCACTGCTCTGGTAGAATGAGCAGTAATTCTTTCACGAGGCTGCTGGCCAGCAGTCTCATAGGCCAAACGGATGATGCTTTTCAGCCAAAAGGATAGAGAGGTAGCAGTCGCTTTCTGACCTCTCCTCTTACCAGAATAGATAACAAACAAGGAAGATGTTTGTCTGAAATCCTTAGTTGCTTGTAAATAGAACTTTAAAGCACGAACTACATCAAGATTGTGTAATAGATGTTCCTTCTTCGAAGATGGATTAGGACACAGAGAAGGAACATCTATTTCCTGGTTAATATTCTTGTTAGAAACAACTTTAGGAAGAAAACCAGGATTGGTGTGCAAAACTACCTTATCTGCGTGGAACACCAGGTAAGGTGAATCACACTGTAAGGCAGATAATTCTGAAACTCTTCGAGCAGAAGAGATAGCTATCAAAAACAAAAAATAACAACTTAATGTCTATGGAATGTAAAGGTTCAAACGGAACCCCTTGAAGAACTGAAAGAACTAGATTCAAACTCCATGGCGGAGCCACGGGTTTATAGACAGGCTTGATTCTGACCAAAGCCTGAGCAAATGCTTGAACGTCTGGTACCTCTGCCAGACGCTTGTGTAATAGGATAGACAAAGCAGATATTTGTCCTTATAAGGAACTAGCTGACAATCCTTTCTCCAATCCTTCTTGGAGAAAGGACAATATCCTGGGAATCCTAATCTTACTTCATGAGTAACCCTTGGATTCACACCAACAAAGATATTTCCGCCATATCTTATGGTATATTTTCCTGGTGACAGGCTTTCTAGCCTGAATCAGAGTATCTATAACTGACTCAGAGAAACCACGCTTTGATAGAATTAAGCGTTCAATCTCCAAGCAGTCAGACGTAGAGAAATTAGATTTGGATGCTTGAATGGACCCTGAATTAGAAGATCCTGCCTCATTGGCAGTGTCCATGGTGAGACAGATGACATGTCCACTAGGTCTGCATACCAAGTCCTGCGTGGCCACGCAGGCGCTATCAGAATCACTGAGGCCTTCTCCTGCTTGTTTCTGGCGACCAGACGAGGGAGAAGGGGAAACGGTGGGAAAACATAAGACAGATTGAAGGACCAAGGCGCTGCTAGAGCATCTATCAATAGCACCTTGGGGTCCCAGGACCTGGCCCCGTAGAGAGGAAGTTTGGTGTTCTGACAGGACGCCATCAGATCCCACTCTGGAGTGCCCCAAAGCTGAGTCAGCTGGGCAAATACCTCCGGGTGGAGTTCCCACTCCCCCGGATGAAAAGTCTGACGACTCAGGAAATCCGTCTCCCAGTTGTCTACACCTGGGATGTGAATTGCTGAGAGATGGCACGAGTGATCCTCCGCCCACTTGATTATTTTGGTTACTTCCTTCATCGCTAGGGAACTCTTTGTTCCCCCCTGATGATTGACGTAAGCTACAGTCGTGATGTTGTCCGACTGAAATCTGATGAATTTGGCCACAGCTAGTTGAGGCCATGCCTGAAGCGCGTTGAATATTGCCCTCAGCTCAAGAATGTTTATCGGGAGAAGAGATTCTTCCCGAGACCATAAGCCTTGAGCTTTCAGGGAGTCCCAGACTGCACCCCAGCCTAACAGACTGGTGTCGGTCGTTACAATGATCCACTCTGGTCTGCGGAAACATATTCCCTCAGACAGGTGATCCTGAGACAACCACCAGAGAAGAGAAACTCTGGTTTCCTGGTCCAACTGTATTTGAGGAGACAAATCTGCATAATCCCCATTCCACTGATTGAGCATGCATAGTTGCAGTGGTCTGAGATATATCCGAGCGAAAGGGACTATGTCCATTGCCGCTACCATTAATCCGATTGCCTCCATGCACTGAGCTACAGATGGCCGAGGAACGGAATGAAGAACTCGGCAAGTAGTTAAAAGTTTCAATTTTCTGACCTCCTTCAGAAATATTTTCATTTCTTCCAAATCTATTAGTGTCCCTAGGAAGGGAACACTTGTGAGTGGGGACAGAGAACTCTTTTTGATGTTCACCTTCCACCCATGAGACCTCAGAAAGGCCAATACAATCTCCGTGTGAGCCTTGGCTCTGTGAAAAGACGGCGCCTGAATTAAGATGTCGTCCAAATAAGGCGCCACTGCTATGCCCCGCGGTCTTAGAACCGCCAGAAGGGACCCTAGCACCTTTGTGAAAATTCTGGGAGCAGTGGCTAAACCGAATGGAAGAGCCACGAACTGGTAATGCATGTCTAGAAAAGCGAACCTGAGGAACTGATGATGATCTTTGTGGATAGGAATATGCAGGTACGCATCCTTTAGATCCACGGTAGTCATATATTGACCTTCCTGGATCATAGGTAAGATTGTCCAAATGGTCTCCATCTTGAATGATGGGACTCTGAGGAATCTGTTTAGATTTTTTAGATCCAGGATTGGTCTGAAAGTTCCTTCTTTTTTGGGAACCACAAACAGGTTTGAGTAAAAACCCAGTCCTTGTTCTGCAATTGGAACTGGGTATATCACTCCCATCGTATGTAGATCTTCTACACAGCGTAAGAACGCCTCTTTCTTTATCTGGTCTGTAGACAGACGAGAAATGTGGAACCTTCCCCTTGGAGGGGAGTCCTTGAATTCTAGAAGATATCCCTGGGAAACAATCTCTAATGCCCAGGGATCGTGAACATCTCTTGCCCAGGCCTGAGCAAAGAGAGAAAGTCTGCCCCCTACTAGACCCGGTCCCGGATCGGGGGCTACCCCTTCATGCTGTCTTGGTAGCAGCTGCAGGCTTTTTGGCCTGTTTACCCTTGTTCCAGCCCTGGTAAGGCTTCCAGGTTGCCTTGGGCTGTGAAGCGTTACCCTCTTGCTTTGCAGCTGTAGAGGCTGAAGTGAAACCGCTTCTGAAATTACGAAAGGAGCGAAAATTAGCTTTGTTTTTAGCCTTAAAGGGCTTGTCCTGAGGGAGAGCATGGCCCTTTCCCCCGGTGATTTCTGAAATAATCTCTTTCAATTCTGGCCCGAAAAGGGTCTATTTAATCATTTGAATTTTGACGACACAACGGCCGACCATGACTTGAGCCAAAGCGCTCTGCGCGCCATAATGGCAAAGCCTGAATTTTTTGCTGCTAACTTAGCTAATTGCAAAGCGGCATCTGTGATAAAAGAATTAGCCAGCTTTAGAGCCTTAATTCTATCCATAATTTCATCGTATGAGGTCTCCGTCTGGAGCGAATCCTCCAGCGCCTCAAACCAGAAAGCAGCTGCAGTAGTTACAGGAATAATGCAGGCAATAGGTTGGAGAAGAAAACCTTGTTGAACAAAAATTTTCTTAAGTAAGCCTTCTAACTTTTTATCCATAGGATCTTTAAAAGCACAACTGTCTTCAATTGGTATGGTTGTGCGCTTAGCAAGCGAAGAAACAGCCCCCTCTACCTTAGGGACCGTCTGCCACGAGTCCCGCCTGGGGTCAGTTATGGGGAACATTTTCTTAAAAATAGGGGGGGGGGGACAAAAGGGACACCTGGTCTATCCCACTCCCTAGTAACAATATCCGCAACCCTCTTAGGGATCGGAAACGTATCAGTGTATACAGGGACCTCTAAGTACTTGTCCATTTTACACAATTTCTCTGGGACCACTATAGGGTCACAATCATCCAGAGTAGCTAATACCTCCCTGAGCAATACGCGGAGGTGTTCCAATTTAAATGCTAATGAATCTGACTCTGCCTGATGAGAAACCTTTCCTGAATCGGAAATTTCTCCCTCAGACATCAAGTCCCTCACTCCCACGTCAGAGCGTTGTGAGGGTACATCAGATAAGGCTACTAAAGCTTCAGATTGCTCATAATCTGTTCTTTAAACAGAGCTATCACGCTTTGCAGTAAAAACTGGCAGTTTAGATAGGAAGGCCGCAAGGGAGTTATCTATGACTGCCGCTAGTTGTTGCAATGTAATGGGGCAGACACACTAGAGGTACTAGGCATCGCTTGAGCGGGCGTAACTGGTTGTGACACATGGGGAGAGGTAGACGGACTATCCTCATTACCTTCAGTCTGAAAATCATCTAGGGCCACATTTTTAAGTGCAGCAATATGATCTTTAAAGTGTATAGACACATTAGTGCAATTGGGACACATTCTGAGAGGGGGTTCCACCATGGCTTCAAAAAAACATTTAACAAGGACTTTCCTTGGTCTCAGACATGTTTAACAGACTAGCAATATGTACAAACAGGCTTAGAAATCACTTTAAACAAATAAAATACACAATTTGAAAAAAACTTTACTGTGCCTTTAAGAGATAAAAAGAGCACACAATTTTACAAAACAGTGAAAAATGCAGCAATCCTTTTGAAATTTTCACAGTATGTACCTAAAGCCTTAATAAGTTTGCACCACAAGTTTCAAAACGATTAACCCCTTAATGCCCAAACCGGTGCAGCCTAAAGCCAATCACCGGTTAAATTACTACAGCACCTTGCCACAGCTTACTGCTGTGGCCCTACCTGCCCTTAGGGATCCGTTTTGGGGGAATGAAGCTTCTTTTAGGCCCTCAAACAGCAGCAGGACCCTCCATATGAAGCAGCACGAACTTGTCTTTCAATTCAAACTGCGCATCTGAGGCACGAAATTAAGCCCCTCCCACTCCGGAGCTATGAGGCCTACCAAAATCACTTCTAAGTGAATAAATTTAAGCCATGTGGGTAATAACCCCAGAAAAAACACCAAAGTGCTTTAAAAGTGTCTCCCAACGAGTATTTCTTAAGTAAAATAAATCGATTGCCCTAAGTTAGTGTCAACCAGCATAATTAGCCCTGTTATGTAAGCATTCAATTCTTTACTAAGTCTCAGAACATAGCTTACCCTCCCCACATGGGGATATTGTCAGTATTCTAGCATTATCTCAGTCTTGTCTAGAAATAAATGACTGAACATACCTCATTGCAGTCAAGCCTGCAAACTGTTCCCCCCAACTGAAGTTTTCTGGTGGTACTCAGTCCTGTATGGGAACAGCAATGGATTTTAGTTACAACATGCTAAAATCATCTTCCTCTCAGCAGAATTCTTCATCTTTTTTCTGCCAGAGAGTAAATAGTACAAACCGGTACCATTTAAAAATAAACTTTTGATTGAAGATATAAAACTACAATTCTAACACCACATTCACTTTACCCTTCCGTAGAGAGACCCTAGTGCTTAGAGCCGGCAAAGAGAATGACTGGGGGGTGGAGCTAGAGGGGGAGCTATATGGACAGCTCTGCTGTGTGCTATCTTTACCACTTCCTGTAGGGAATGAGAATATCCCACAAGTAAAGGATGAATCCGTGGACTGGATACACCTTGCAAGAGAAACAAGGCTATTTCTGTTTAATGGAGTGATAGCAAAAATGCTTAAAGAAACACAAAACCATCATTTTTTTCCTTTCATGATTCAGATAGAGCATGCAATTTTAAGCAACTTTCTAATTTACTCCGATTATAAATTTTGCTTTGTTCTCATGCTATCTTTATTTGAAAAAGCAGGAATGTAAGCATACGAGCTGTCCCATTTTTGGGTTAGCACCTGGGAAGTGCCTGCTGATTGTTGACCAGTTATATCTCTTGTGGGCAAGGAAGGATCTAATGGCTAGATTACAAGTCTTGCATTAGCCTTAAAAAGCAGCGTTGAGGAGTCCCAACGCTGCTTTTTAACGCCCGCTGGTATTAGTCTGGCAGGAGAGGGTCTACCGCTCACTTTTTCTCCGCGATTTTAGCTTACCGCAAATCCCCTTACATCAATTGCGTATCCTATCTTTTTAATGGGATTTTCCTAACGCCAGTATTACGATCGCTGGAAAAAGTGAGCGGTAGACCCTCTCCTGGCAATACTCCTACCGCATATAAAAGTCAGTAGTTAAGAGTTTTATGGGCTAACGCCGGAACATAAAGCTCTTAACTAAAGTGCTAAAATGTACACTAACACCCATAAACTACCTATTAACCCCTAAACCGAGCCCCCCCCCCCCACATCGGAAACATTTAACTAAAATGTTTAACCTCTAATCTGCCGACCGGACATCGCCGCCACTTTAATAAATTTATTAACCCCTAAACCACCGCACTCCCGCCTCGCAAACACTAGTTAAATTTTATTAACCCCTAATCTGCCATCCCTAACATTGCTGACACCTACCTACCTTTATTAACCCCCAACGTCGCCGCTACTGTATTAAATTAACCCCTAAACCTAAGTCTAACCCCCCCTAACTTAAATATAATTTAAACAACACAAAATAAAATTACTACTATTAAATAAATTAATCCTATTTAAAACTAAATACTTACCGATAAAATAAACCCTAAGATAGCTACAATATAACTAATAGTTACATTGTAGCAAGCTTAGGATATATATTTATTTGACAGGCAACTTTGTATTTATTTTAACTAGGTACAATAGTTATTAAATAGTTATTAACTATTTAATAACTTCCTAGTTAAAATAAGTACAAATTTACCTGTAAAATAAATCCTAACCTAAATTACAATTACACCTAACACTACACTATAAATAAATAAATTAAATAAATTACCTACAATTAAATAAACTAAAGTACAAAAACAAACACTAAATTACAGAAAATAAAAAAAGAATTACATTTTTTTAAACTAATTACACCTAATCTAATCCCCCTAATAAAATAAAAAGCCCCCAAAAATAATAAAATTCCCTACCCTATACTAAATTACAAATAGCCCTTAAAAGGGCCTTTTGCGGGGCATTGCCCCAAAGTAATCAGCTCTTTCACCTGTAAAAAAAAATACAATACTCCCCCAACATTAAAACCCACCCAATACCCCCTTAAAAAAACCTAACACTACCCCCTTGAAGATCACCCTACCATGAGCCGTCTTCACCCAGCCGGGCACAAGTGGACATCCAGAGGGGCAGAAGGCTTCATCCAGGCGGCATCTTCTATCTTCTTCCATCCGGAGCGGAGCGGGTCCATCTTGAAGACATCCGACGGCGACTGAAGAATGAAGGTTCCTTTAAGTGACGTCATCCAAGATGCATCCCTTCAATTCCGATTGGCTGATAGAAACCTATCAGCCAATCGGAATTAAGGTAGGAAAAATCCTATTGGCTGATGCAATCAGCCAATAGGATTGAAGTTCAATCCTATTGGCTGATCCAATCAGCCAATAGGATTGAGCTTGCATTCTATTGGCTGATTGGAACAGCCAATAGAATGCTAGATGTGGGTTTTAATGTTAGGGGGGGTATTGTATTTTTTTTTTACAAGTAAAAGAGCGGATTACTTTGGGGCAATGCCCCGCAAAAGGCCCTTTTAAGGGCTATTTGTAATTTAGTATAGGGTAGGGAATTTTATTATTTTGGGGGGCTTTTTATTTTATTAGGGGGATTAGATTAGGTGTAATTAGTTTTAAAAAATTGTAATTCTTTTTTTATTTTCTGTAATTTAGTGTTTGTTTTTGTACTTTAGTTTATTTAATTGTAGGTAATTTATTTAATTAATTTATTTATAGTGTAGTGTTAGGTGTAATTGTAATTTAGGTTAGGATTTATTTTACAGGTAAATTTGTGCTTATTTTAACTAGGAAGTTATTAAATAGTTAATAACTATTTAATAACTATTGTACCTAGTTAAAATAAAAACAAATATAAATCCTAAGGTAGCTACAATGTATTAGTTATATTGTAGCTAGCTTAGGGTTTATTTTATCGGTAAGTATTTAGTTTTAAATAGGAATAATTTAATTAATTATAGTAATCTTATTTAGATATATTTAAATTATATTTAAGTTAGGGGGGTTAAGGTTAGACTTAGGTTTAGGGGTTAATAAATATAATGTAGGGTTCGGCTATGTTGGGGGCAGTAGATTAGGGGTTCATAGGGATAATGTAGGTGGCGGCGGTGTCCGGAGCGGCAGATTAGTGGTTACTAATATAATGTAGGTGGCGACGATGTCGGGGGCGGCAGATTAGGGATTAATTAGTGTAAGATTAGGGGTGTTTAGACTCGGGGTTCATGTTAGGGTGTTAGGTGCAGACATAAAAAGTATTTCCCCATAGGAAACAATGGGGCTGCGTTAGAAGCTGAACGCTGCTCGTTAGCACCGCACAGCCTTACCGACAAAAACTCGTAATCTAGCCATAAGTGTTTTCTCGTCATGAGAGGGCTTTTGGCACACTTCTTCATTTTTTTCCCTCTCATTGCCCTAGATTGCAGTTGTGGATAGGACTTTGGCATCATGTAATATGTTTGTCAATCCTGGTTATTTAATATGGGGTATGAAATTTAATTTGTGACTTGCAGAAGAATTCAGCAAATACTACATGGTTGTGAGATATTTTAATAAGGCTATTGTGGAGGTCACCGTTGTTCTGACAATTTGTGTAGCCCGCACATTTGCAGAACAGCCTTATTGCAAATTTCTATGTGTTGCTTAATTTGACAACACTGGGATGAGTATGGTTACTGAATGGGTGGGTGTTAAGGGGAAAATACACTGAAAATAAATTAATATTAAAACAATTTTACAATGACTTGTTATACCACCTGCAGAATATAAAAATGTATGGGAAATTGCATTTTCATGTTTGTGTATATGAATTAGCTGGGTTTGTGCCTTTTAAACCACAGCCTATTACAATAGGTTGAGTTTTAGGTAATATCATATCTCATTTTGTTATCACTTTGTGTACACACACTTGCTTCCTTATCTTATATTTGTCTAGAAAACCAAAGCTCAATACTTAGAGAGAACAATGGAAAATTATAATTTTATTACTTAACTATCATGCACCCCACTCATAGTGTA
This sequence comes from Bombina bombina, assembly GCF_027579735.1. Lineage (NCBI taxonomy): Eukaryota > Metazoa > Chordata > Amphibia > Anura > Bombinatoridae > Bombina > Bombina bombina. The sequence goes on from NC_069499.1 coordinate 963,018,756, forward strand.
AATTCTTCTGCCTGCTATGTTTAATTAGGCTATTTAATAGCCTTACGCCAGTATAGATACCTTTACTATAGGTGGGAATAACACAGGCTAAATCAGCTATTTCAAAAGCCAAAATAGGGGTAAAGGAGCTACTTGTTAACAATTTAATACCCTCCAACAGGGAAAATTGATCATTGAGAACAATTTAAAGGGGAAAAAATTTTTGGGTGAACTGTCCCTTTAATGGCGGCCGTTTCCCCCCACTACTCTGCTTCATAGTGCTTTCCCTGCATTCCCCCTCTTGTGATGACCACGGCTACAGTGCACAACAGGAATCCACTCTCTAGAGTATTAGCTATGGTACCAGTGGGGTTATGACCCTATCCCTGGAGCTAAGGGGGGTACATGGTTTACATTCTTCATTTTATGTTGAATACCACTAGTATTATTTATTCGGTATACAAGTTTTTCTCCCACTCGTTTATAGTGCACACTTTGGGGTTTAGTATACCTTTTTGGGTTTCTATCTGCCCACAATCCTTGTATCTGCTATGCCTATATACTTATTATGTTGTGAGTTCAGTACTCCTTTTAGACCTATAGTTTTTTCGCACAATGTTTTAACTGTTTGATTGTGCCTTTGGCACTGATCTGTTACATGGGAATAGACTGGAGCTGTTTTCCCTATGGGTAGGTAAATCCACAGATTTGGGTCTTTACTGCTAATATATGTATAGTTCAGGGCTTGACTAACCCAGGTGCCACTGGCTCCTTTAAATTAGGCCCTGGCTCCCTAGTTTGAAGCCTCTAAAATACCCTTGGGTTCCATTTGCCCCTCGTAACCGCTGCAAGCCACACCTAAAATTCAGCTCTGTGTGGCTGAGTCCTTTCTAGGACACGGGGCAGGGAACTATAAGTCCCATAATGATGCACAGCAATTGAAAGAGCAGTCTGGTCTGGATGGATATTGAAGATATGGCCAATGCAGGGGGACTATAGCCTGTGCTTTATTTGGTTAGTCAAAATAATGATGGGACGGAGCTTCCTCTCATACCTGAGTGTCATTAGCAGGAGCAAGCTTATTAAACTGCCGAAGCTGGGAGTTGGATAGGCAGTGCTCTGTGCTGGCACAGGAGTAGCAGGTCTGGATGATCTGAGTACTGGCAGGAGCTAATTGGCTACATGACACTCTGGAGGTACAGTGCACACTAACTAGACATATATGCCAGGAGCATAGTGAATCTGCCCAGCCATGATCTCCCATTTCCTCTCTATCCCGATTTTGCACCCACACTCTCCACCCTGATAAATCTGCCAGCACGGTAGTTGAAAGGCAACCGTGTAGCATATAAAAAATGGCAAGCATTGTTTTACAATCCCACTCAATACGTTAGCGCCATGCTCACATAGTGATATTTTTTTATATCTGTGGGTGTGTGTATAATTGTATATATATATATATATATATATATATATATATATATATGTATATACATACATACACACATGATGCAGTTAATCGTGGTATGAGACTACGTAATATCTATATCGCATGAGGCAGCATTTTTTTTTTTATCAAAACAAACAACAAAAAAAGTCTGAAAGGGGTTCCTTAACATGTCAGTCACATAAATGCTCCAGCCCAGCAACAGCACTGGTCACTTCTCCAGGGGGTCGGACCAAAAAGCGACATATATCTGTCAAAGCACATAACACAGTCCTAAAAAAAAAAATCCCTGCTTTCCCAGCATGAGGGAGGCTGAGAGGCAGACAAGTGAGCTGCAAAACGGCCAATTTAGCACCTTATTGCGCAGTGTTGTGGCGGGAGCAGTGGCAGCAACAGGACTTGGTGAGGAGGTGGTAGGAACTGGCTACTATGTAACCACAGAGCAGGCAGCTCATTTTATTTAACCCCTTAATGACCGACGACGTGCAGGGTACGTCCTCAAAAAAAAATACAGTTAATGACCGAGGATGTACTCTGTACGTTGTTGGTCTTTGAAAGGGCTGGAAGCGATCCCGATCGCTTCCAGCCGCTTTCCGGTTATTCCAGTGATGCCTCAATATCGAGGCATCCTGCAATTACCATTTTTAGCCATACGATGCAGAGAGAGACACTCTGTGGCCCTCTCTGCAACGGACATCGATGGCCGGTATCATTGGTGGGAGCCGATGTGGGAGGCGGGTGGGCGGCCATCGATGGCTTCAAGTAGGAAGTGGGGGGCAGGATCAGGGGCATAGTCGTTGGGGGAGCGCACAAATGCGCGTGTGTACAGGGGCAGCCGTGTGCACGGGGAGGGAGCGGGTGGGAACCACTACAGTACGGAAAAATTGAGTTGTTAGAAGTGGGAGAGAGGGAATTGAGAAAACGAGCATCTAAGTGATCTGGGAGGGGGTGTGGGTGTTGTCTTTGGGGGGGGGTGGGAAGCTACACTACGGCAAACAATTTTTTAAATTTTTTCAAATCTATCTTTTGGTAAACTGAGTGAGTACTGGCAGACAGCTGCCAGTACCCAAGATGGCTCCCAATAAGGTAGATGGGGAGGGATAGAGAGCTATTTGGGGGGGACCTACATAGCAGCATATGTAAATATGCTTAAAACTTGAAATATACCTTTTATTTTAGTACTGGCAGACTTTCTTCCAGTACTTAAGATGGCGGGGACAATTGTGGGGTGGGGGAGGGAAGAGAGCTGTTTGGGAGGGATCAGGGGGTGTGATGTGTCAGGTGGGAGGCTGATCTCTACACTAAAGCTAACATTAACCCTGCAAGCTCCCTAATTAACCCCTTCACAGCTAGACATAATACACATGTGATGCACAGCGGCATTTAGCAGCCTTCTAATTACCAAAAAAGCAACGACAAACCAACATATGCTTGCTATTTCTGAACAAAGGGGATCCCAGAGAAGCATTTACAACAATTTGTACCATAATTGCACAAGCTGTAAATAATTTCAGTGAGAAGCCTAAAGTTTGTGAAAAAGTTTGTTAAAAAGGGAACAATTTTTTTTTTTATTTGCTCGTATTTGGCGGTGAAATGGTGGCATGAAATATACCAAAATGGGCCTAGATCAACACTTGGGGTTGTCTACTACACTAAAGCTAAGTTAACCCTAGAAACTCCCTACATGCTCCCTAATTAACCCCTTCACTGCTGGGCATAAAACACATGCGGTGCGCAGTGGCATTTACCGACCTTCTAATTACCAAAAAGCAACGCCAAAGCCATATATGTCTGCTATTTCTGAACAAAGTGGATCCCGGAGAAGCATTTACAACCATTTATGCCATAATTGCACAAGTTGTTTGTAAATAATTTCAGTGAGAAACCAAAAGTTTGTGAAAAAACAAAATGGGCCTAGCTCAATACTTTGGAATGTCATATATATATATATATATATATATATATATATATACACACACACATACATATATACAGGTATACCTCACTTTACAGCGCTTCACTTTACAGCGATTCGCTAATATGTATATATATATACACACACATATACATATATACACATACATCAAGGGATATTTATGGATTCCTGAAAGATATCAGTGTTCCAATGTAACTAGCGCTAATTTTGAAAAAAAAAGTGGTTTGGAAATAGCAAAGTGCTACTTATATTTATTGCCCTATAACTTGCAAAAAAAAAAAGCAAAGAACATGTAAACATTGGGTATTTCTAAACTCAGGACAAAATTTAGAAACTATTTAGCATGGGTGTTTTTGGTGGTTGTAGATGTGCAACAAATTTTGGGGGTCAAAGTTAGAAAAAGCGTGGGGAGTTTTTTTTCCTCATATTTTGTAATTTTTTTATAGTAAATTATAAGATATGATGAAAATAATGGTATCTTTAGAAAGTCCATTTAATGGCGAGAAAATGGTAAATAATATGTGTGGGTTCAGTAAATGAGTAAGAGGAAAATTACAGCTAAACACAAACACCACAAAAATATAAAAAATAGCCTTGGTCCCAAACGGACAGAAAATGGAAAAGTGCTGTGGTCATTAAGGGGTTAAAGTGAAGGTAAAGTTACCTTCATCTCGATCCTGAATATTATGCTTTCCTCAAAATTAATATGACTTTCATTCATGATTTTTTTAAATTCTAAATCTTAAGAAAGTTATACACGTTTTTACTCACTGTTTGCCGCTCCGCAATTTCAACTCGATTTTATATTTATTTTTTTCCTGTGTGGATCACGTTCTTAGGACAGCCTATTGAAAATCTGTCCGTTAGGCGGCCATCAATCAAAGACATCCTCCTCCTCTATGAGCTGCACATGCGCTATATTTTTTTGCTCATCTAGGATTCCCTGCGCGCTCCCGATTCGCGCATGCGTAACAATAAATGCTGCAAATTTGCCAGCTGGCGCATGCTTTGTAGAGAGCTATGTCGCCGATTTGCACATACGCAGTTCAAATGGAGCATAGTGAACGCGTTTTAAAGAAACGTATAGAGCGGGTGGGACCGCTCCATACGTCTAAGAACAGAAAAGCACGAAATAGGGTTTAGGAGGAGCCAGTAATGGAAACGGTAGGGAATTAAAAATGTATATATTTTGAAAAGTGAAAATTATAGAGAGATAAGAAGTTAGCGATTAGCTTACGTAAAGAAGCTTTGGTGTGTTCCAACTCAGAAAACTTTACCTTCACTTAAAGTGAAAGTAAAGTTAGGGGTCAGCTATGCACAGTTACTTTGTTTAGTTAAAATTAATAGGAGTTTAATTCATCGTTTTTCGGTAATCTTACTCTAAATAACATTTTCGCCGCAAATAAACTGATATTTTTCCGATTTTAAAATCATCCCGTTTTTCAATACCTATTTCACTTCCTTGTCACGTTTATATTTTATCCAATTGACTTTTTGGCCGATCAGCGGCCGTGAGGCTACGTCATCATAACATCTAATCTATTGCGCATGCGCCCAATCTGTTATACCCAGAATTCTGTCGGACGCGCATGCCCAATTTGCGCATGCGCACAGCACTTTCGCTATTCATTCAGTACTGTTTCCAAATCAGTTGACGCATGCGCGTTGAATAATGGGTAAGAACAAAATTGCGTGCGCATTGCAGCCTTGATCGCCGATTTGCGCATGCGCAATGCGTTCGTGATCGTGAACGCGCATTTCAGCTACGTATAGAGCGGATGGGGCCACTCTATACGTAAAGGCCAGAAAATACAGGAATAGGAGGGTGGGCGGAGCAAGGACGAACACGGTAGGGAAATAAGATATTAAAATTTAATGTCAAATTGGAAAAAAAGAAAAAAAAAAAAAACATAGTGACCCTTATATATTATTGATAAAGATAAAATGTAGGTGTTGCAGAGGTTAAAAATTTACTTTCAGCCAAATCTGAGTCACACCCTAGTACTGTACTTATAGAGGGAGGGCAAGCCTCTTTAGAAACAATAAAATAGTATCATACCTTCTTCAAAAATGCAAGAATAGCAATATAATGGCTGCATAACTAAGCTGTAGGAGAAACAGTAGTTAGATCACAGTAAATTCATTTAAAAAAATTGTCAGATGTTCTATCCTCTAAAGAGGGATAGTTCCAGAATGCACCATTGCGATGTTAATAATGTAAAATAGAAGGTAATGATAAGCAGTCATACAAGAAATATTTTAGGGCTTGTAAAAAAAAAAAATAGCAAGAATAAGGCAAAATAACTGTTACAAGCACTACCTGCTGACACTCAAATACCCTTTCAAATGTTGAAAAGTTTACCCCTTCCACAGCGATAAAAACAGCAGGCTGTGCAGCGAGGCCTCAGTGAGAATAAATAATGCTCTGTAGCGGCAAGAGAGGCTTTAACCCCCGCAGCGCCAAAATGCATAAACCAATTCTAAGGCAACAACCCTCACTGTATCCGCAAAGTTGGAGCGCGCTCCCAGTAGTGAGCTTCAGCTGAGGACAAAGGCGGGAAAAATGTCTTAGTAAATCGGCGCTGTCCTATGCTGTGAATAGCGCTACTGATAATTGCAGTGTGAAGCAGATGCTCTCTGTGCCAAAATATATGTACATAATAGTGAATGAGAAAGAGCACCTTGTGAACGCTGCAGGGCTGATGATAGTAATGAAGAATACAGTACTAGAAAAAAACATGGTTGTATTAAAAAAAATAATTCTAAGACATTTATGATCATCACTATAAATTAAAAAATATTATTACAAAAGCCAATAATCTGAGGGCTAATACAGGTCCCCCACTACCCCATTAGATAGTATTATAAGCAGCAATTAACCGTAGTGACTGTATAAAACTTTGCTCCCCTGGCTATGTTCTAACTAGACAATATACCTGCTGATAGCCTGCAGGATATGTGAGTGTAACAAACATACTGTTCAGCACCCAGACAACTGCTGCTTACCCTCGAGGCTCTGTATGAAGCACCTAGGTTCAGCTTGCAGTAAGTACAGCATCCAGTGATTAGCCAATCCAGTGCTAGCATGTTAGAGCAGAGGATATAAAGCAGGAGTATATCAATATCCCACAGGGAGGAGGCTTGGGAGTAACTTCTCTCTGTCAGTAATTGTGCACTAACCTATACTCTAATACCTTCCCTCTGACTCTCAAAAGCAGTTCTCTGAGGGAGAAAATGGGCCTCAAACAGTCTGAGAAACTCTCTCAAATAAATTTCAGGAACACGCCATATCTTCACCCACCTCCTGGAGGGCAAAGGTTTAGACTTATAGACTGGCATTATCAGAAAAGTGGGATGAATGAAGTATATATGAAGATCAGAAAAGTGGGATGGATGAAGTATATACAGGTAGCCCTCAGTTTACGCCAGGGTTAGGTTCCAGAAGGAATGGTTGTAAATCGAAACTGTTGTAAATTGAAACCCAGTTTATAATGTAAGTCAATGGGAAGTGAGGGAGATAGGTTCCAGGCCCCTCTCAAAATTGTCATAAGTAACACCTAATACATTATTTTTAAAGCTTTGAAATTAAGACTTTATATGCTAAAGAGCATTATAAACCTAATAAAATAATCACACAACACAGAATATATAATTAAACTAAGTTAAATGAACAAAAACATTTGCTAAACAGCATTATAAACCTAATAAAATAATCACACAACACAGACTTCACTTGCATTTTTCTGCAAACAGTTTCTTTCTATGTATTCCAATCTGGACTGATTTATAGACAGGAAGATCTAGTTCCTTTGAAATCTGCTCAATAGCTCAGATCTGGTTAAACTGATTAATTTCAGCTTGCTTGGCTTTACTGCAACACAAGCACACAGCTCCACCTACTGGCTATTTTAATAAATGCACTGCTTCTCAATGCTTTTCAATAGCAGTCACATGACTGGAAAAAAAGTTTGTTATTCTGAAACGGTGTAAATTGAACCGTTGTAATACAAGGGCCACCTGTATGAGGATTTGAGAATCTTTTGCCTCCTCCTTGTGGTGGGAAGTTGTTATCCCATGAGTAATGGAGGATCGTGGACTATCACCACCTTATAAAGAAAAAATAAATAAATAAGCACACACCATTCACATACCCAGCGGAAGTGGCAGGAAAATAGTTATTCCTACCTTTTGGGAACTAAAGATGGCGGATCTCTGGCGTGGAGAACGACTGTTACAGTAACGGAATAGCATCACTTCAAGGGACAGCGCAGGAGAGTTTGATGACACCAGCGCTTGTCATAAGAAAAAACATGCAAATTACATTATAAATATGTTGAAGTCGACCATTTGCAGAACTTTGCTCTCTACAAGCACAGACCTAACTATAAGTAAAACAAGAGGGGAAGAGGTACCGGAGTAATCAGCAGCAGTCTTTATCCATTATCCGCTAAACATATGAGGTGATCGCCATAGCTGCAAACTGGTGCTACTGAGCAAGTTGTGAGTTGGTGGAGTGTATAGATCCTGAAGCATCACTCTTATAACTTAAGTTGGTTTTATATTTCAGCTCTGCTTTACTGCTATTTAGTGGATCACATCGGATGGCACAGTCAATGTTTCTTTTCTTTTTTTTTCTGAAGAACTTGAGGGTTTCACTTAACTATTGATGTATTAATGCCCCATTTGATTTTTATCACTTCATAGAGTCTTTGCACCCCATAAACCCTATATGTTAACAGACAAAGCTCTTGAGTTGGAAATGGAAACAGTTGCACTGCTTTCTGAGAGGATAATATAACACCTGGAAACAAATTACATATTTTTGGTTACAATTAGAGCCCCCTAGGACTTAGTCAGTAAGCCATACACCTGGATCCTGTGTGTAGCAGATTTTACAGCAACAGTCTAAAGCAGCGGTCGCCAACCAGTGGTCCATGGACCACTGGTGGTCCACGAGAAGATGTTGGTGGTCCTTGACACCATCAAGCAGGAATTAATCTCCTCTGATGGTGTCACCCCCGTCACACCGCATCTCCCTACAGTGCCTGGCTGGACATCAGTGAAACTGATGGAGGAGGAGTTAAATTACAATCTCCCTACTCACGTTGCGTAGTACTGTGCAACTTGCGTAGCTAGATTGTATTTTTAACTCCTCTTGCCCGGCGCGCTGCTCAGAGGAAGATGCTTCCATTCTAAAGCCAGCAGAGGTTGGTATAGTCTTGGCTTGAAATAGTGGAATTAAAGTATATATATAAAAAAAAGAAAATATTATTAAAAAAAATATCTCCTATATTTAATTTATTTTCTTCCCTTTACCTGTCTCTTCGTGGTAGTTTTCCTAATTCCTTCAGATGGATTTACATCACTGTTTGTCTTCCTCCCCTCCATCTTCTTCTTTTTTTTTATTAAATATTAATTATTTTTCATTCTAATAATTTTATTCCACCTGAATTCCAGTAATTGCCATCCAGCAGATCAGCCATATCCCACCAGTATTATAGTAATTACCATTAACATCAGTTGTTATTAGCTCACATCCATATTGAGAGCTTTCTGATATAAACTTAATTTATGACTCCAATGTCTGTCCATGATCATAAGTAGTTTTGAATAATTCCTAACTGGGGAGATAACTTGGAAGTCTTGTGGTCCTTTTAAACATTATTCTTTTTCCCCCACTTTCTGCCTCTCTGTTTCCAGCTCAAAAGTTGGCACTCACCCTTAATCTGTCATTTAGAAGTATTCCCTCAGTTCTGTCATTCAATTAGTTAATTCCAAAAAATAATTCTTAAAAATGTGTAAAATATATACATAATGTAAACTTAGCTATGGTTATACTAGTTATGTACAATGTGTGTGTGTATACAGTATGTATGTGTATGTATATGTATATGTATATGTGTGTGTATATATATATATATATATATATATATATATATGTATATATACACACACACACACACAATGATATAGGTTTGTACCTTTTTAAAAAAAAAAAAATCATGTTAGTGGTCCACGGAATTCAGAATTGTGAGTTTAGTGGTCCCTGAGGTCCGAAAGGTTGGCGACCCCTGGTCTAAAGGGAACTTGAGATTTGTTTGCCTGCTACAACACACATAATTGAATACATCTGAGGCATATTGCTTTGTAGGGACATTGCTTTACGGACATCCAATAGACCCTACCTGCCGAAAAGAAGACAGAGATCAGTGTTTGTTGAATGTTGTGACTTTTGCATGCAAAGAATAGCTGGAAATTCAGAGGTCACACTTTAATCTATGGAACTTGCCTATCTATCTTAGGCCAGTTATTAGTATGAGTTGATTGTGTAAGGCCTTATGAAAAACAATTTTCTCTGTACAGTATAAGTTGGAACTTATTGTCCACATCTCATATTGTTTCTAGCTGTCTCTGGCTTCTACTGCGTGAGTGATAATTCTCACAGTATATATCATAATTCCATATAACATCAAGGGGATAATTAGTCATATATATTCTTTTTTTCTTTCTAATGACAAAGTACAGACTGACTTTGTATGGAGAAATATATCAATTCTGCATCAATGTCAGGTAGAGCCAAAACAAGAGAGAGATAAAAGGATAAAGTCATGTATTGACATTAATGGACAGGGATCTTTACAAGAGCCCTTGCTGGAGGGGAGTACAAATAAAACTTAACCCATTTAAAAACAGATTTCGGCTCTTTTTCTGCCTAAAATTGATAATCTTCAAAAGGGAATGGATGCTTTAATGGGTGATGTAAAGCAATTATCTGCAAGAGTAACAGAAGCAGAGGGTAGAATCTGGAGGACACTTGTATAACACAAACAAAAAGTATATTTTTTAGAAAAACAAACTCTTTTATTGCAAAAAAGTTATATGACCATTGATATAGATCAAGGCACAATAATATCCGTTTCCTTGGTCTACTGGAAACCATAAAAAAGGCAGATGGTAGAAAACACTCTACTTTCTCTGCTGGGTCTCCCCCTAGCGTTATTGTCAGGTAACATAGAAAGAGCGCATAGGATAAGACCAGACAAACCCTCTGAGAGTAACCAATCTCACCCCATTATAATTAAAAAAAAAAATTCAAACTAAAATGGCTGTTCTGAGGGCTTATAGAAAACTAGGTAATCTAATGTACAGGGAGTGCAGAATTATTAGGCAAGTTGTATTTTTGAGGATTAATTTTATTATTGAACAACAACCATGTTCTCAATGAACCCAAAAAACTAATTAATATCAAAGCTGAATAGTTTTGGAAGTAGTTTTTAGTTTGTTTTTAGTTATAGCTATTTTAGGGGGATATCTGTGTGTGCAGGTGACTATTACTGTGCATAATTATCAGGCAACTTAACAAAAAACAAATATATACCCATTTCAATTTTTTATTTTTACCAGTGAAACCAATATAACATCTCAACATTCACAAATATACATTTCTGACATTGAAAAACAAAACAAAGACAAATCAGTGACCAATATAGCCACCTTTCTTTGCAAGGACACTCAAAAGCCTGCCATCCATGGATTCTGTCAGTGTTTTGATCTGTTCACCATCAACATTGCGTGCAGCAGCAACCACAGCCTTCCAGACACTGTTCAGAGAGGTGTACTGTTTTCCCTCCTTGTAAATTTCACATTTGATGATGGACCACAGGTTCTCAATGGGGTTCAGATCAGGTGAACAAGGAGGCCATGTCATTAGAGTTTCTTCTTTTATACCCTTTCTTGCCAGCCACGCTGTGGAGTACTTGGATGCGTGTGATGGAGCATTGTCCTGCATGAAAATCATGTTTTTCTTGAAGGATGCAGACTTCTTCCTGTACCACTGCTTGAAGAAGGTGTCTTCCAGAAACTGGCAGTAGGACTGGGAGTTGAGCTTGACTCCATCCTCAACCCGAAAAGGCCCCACAAGCTCATCTTTGATGATACCAGCCCAAACCAGTACTCCACCTCCACCTTGCTGGCGTCTGAGTCGGACTGGAGCTCTCTGCCCTTTACCAATCCAGCCACGGGCCCATCCATCTGGCCCATCAAGACTCACTCTCATTTCATCAGTCCATAAAACCTTAGAAAAATCAGTCTTGAGATATTTCTTGGCCCAGTCTTGATGTTTCAGCTTGTGTGTCTTGTTCAGTGGTGGTCGTCTTTCAGCCTTTCTTACCTTGGCCATGTCTCTGAGTATTGCACACCTTGTGCTTTTTGGCACTCCAGTGATGTTACAGCTCTGAAATATGGCCAAACTGGTGGCAAGTGGCATCTTGGCAGCTGCACGCTTGACTTTTCTCAGTTCATGGGCAGTTATTTTGCGCCTTGGTTTTTCCACACGCTTCTTGCGACCCTGTTGACTATTTTGAATGAAACGCTTGATTGTTCGATGATCACGCTTCAGAAGCTTTGCAATTTTAAGAGTGCTGCATCCCTCTGCAAGATATCTCACTATTTTTGACTTTTCTGAGCCTGTCAAGTCCTTCTTTTGACCCATTTTGCCAAAGGAAAGGAAGTTGCCTAATAATTATGCGCACCTGATTAGACCACACCCCTTCTCATTACAGAGATGCACATCACCTAATATGCTTAATTGGTAGTAGGCTTTCGAGCCTATACAGCTTGGAGTAAGACAACATGCATAAAGAGGATGATGTGGTCAAAATACTCATTTGCCTAATAATTCTGCACTCCCTGTATAATGACACTCATCTGTTACTATTTCAAGATTACTCAGCTGATCCCATGAAAAAGTGCAGGGCGTTCTCCTTTCTATGTACAATATCGAGATATGAGGCAAAACAAGCATATTTACTATACCCAGCTATGTTTAAAATTGTCACACAAAATGGGCCTAAATTCTTTCAGTCCCTGGAGGATGCTAAGACATATCTTTAACTAAAGAAGAAGCATCAGCACAACATAGATCACCCAGCCAATTAAGCTTAGAAGAGGGCTTATATAGATTATGTTTGTTGTATACCAATTGTAAGCAGAGCGATTGGGACAATTGCTCGATAATTTATGATGTATGATACCAAGGTTATAACTGTTACCTGTTTGGAAGGTTTACCTTCCCATATACTGTATGTGGGTGTTCTGAGCATCTATATTATTAGTACTATAATTTATTATCTCAAGTTATTATTTTTTATTAAGCTGTGAAGTTGCAAGAGACCTCCTTCATCCTTTAAATATGCGGTATCATTCCCAAGACGTGAGTGGGATGATTCATTCAACTATTTGCTACTGTTCTTGTTTTTGAAAATGATTTATATATTTTATTTAAATATTTGTGTTCTTCTTAGATGGTGTAACTGTATTAACAGGATTGGTCCTCAATATAAATACATTTTCTCATTGTCTCATTGAAAGGCTGCAAAGGGTAATAGAGTGAGGCCCTTTTCATATTTTTCTTTCCTCTTTTTTCCCCTCTTTTCTCTCTTCCTTCTCTTCTCTGCAAATGGACTTAATGTTCAACCACATTCAATTTATTTTTCGTGGATAGTAGGAGGGTTAATCCCCCTGTTAAACATAAAGTGATTCTTATTCAATAAATAAAGCTTTTCTCCAGGAAACATACGGCTAGATCACGAGTTGTGCGTTAAGGTAAAAAAGCAGCGTTAACATGTCCTAAGGCTGCTTTTTTACGCCCGCTGCTATTACGAGTCTTGCAGGTATAGATGTACCGCACACTTCTTTGGCCTTACCGCAAACCGACTTGCGTAAACTTCGTAAACCCTTTTTTCTATAGGACTTCCATAGGGCTGGTATTACGAGTCTGTCCTGGGAGGCCAAAAAGTGAGCGGTACACCCTCTACCTCCAAGATCCGTAACGCATTCTAAAGTCAGTAGTTATGAGTTTTACACTACAACGCCGTAGCATAAAACTCATAACTAAAGTGCTAAAAAGTACACTAACACTCATAAACTACCTATTAACCCCTAAACCGAGGCCCCCCCGCACCGCAAACACTATAATAAAAATTTAAACCCCTAATCTGCCGCTCCGGACATCACCGCCACTAGAATAAACATATTAACCCCTAAAGCGCTGCACTCCCGCCTTGCAAACACTAGTTAAATATTATTAACCCCTAATCTGCCTCCCCTAACATCGCCGCCACCTACATTATACTTATTAACCCCTAATCTGCCTTCCCCAACGTCGCCGCCACTATATTAAATGTATTAACCCCTAAATCTAAGTCTAACCCTAACACCCCCTAACATAAATATAATTTAAATAAATCTAAAGAAAATTACTATAATTAACTAAATAATTCCTATTTAATACTAAATACTTACCTATAAAATAAACCCTAAACTAGCTACAATATAACTAATAGTTACATTGTAGCTAGCTTAGGGTTTATTTTTATTTTACAGGCAAGTTTGTATTTATTTTAACTAGGTAGAATAGTTATTAAATAGTTATGAACTATTTAGTAACTACCTAGCTAAAATAAATACAAATTTACCTGTAAAATAAAACCTAACCTTAGTTACACTAACACCTAACACTACACTATAATTAAATAAATTCCCTACATTAAATACAATTAAATAAATTAAATTAGCTAAATTGCAAAACCCCCCACTAAATTACAGAAAATAAAAAAACAAATTACAGACCTTTAATCTAATAGCCCTATCAAAATAAAAATAAGCCCCCCCCCAAAAAAATAAAAAAAAACCTAGCCTAAACTAAACTTAAAAGGGCCTTTTGCGGGGCATTGCCCCAAAGTAATCAGCTCTTTTACCTGTAAAAAAAAAATACAAACAACCCCCCCAACAGAAAAACCTACCACCCACACAACCAGCCCCCCATCTTCAAGACATCCGACACGGAGCATCCTCTTCAAACAACGGCTTCTTTGTAATGAATATCTCTTTAAGTGACGTCATCCAAGATGGCGTCCCTTAGATTCCGATTGGCTGATAGAATTCTATCAGCCAATTGGAATTAACGTAGAAAAAATCCTATTGGCTGATGCAATCAGCCAATAGGATTGAGCTGGCATTCTCTTGGCTGTTCCAATCAGTCAATAGAATGCAAGCTCAATCCTATTGGCTGATTGGATCAGCCAATAGGATTGAAGTTCAATCCTATTGGCTGATCCAATCAGCCAATAGGATTTTTCTACCTTAATTCCGATAACGTCACTTAAAGAGATATTCATTACGAAGATGCCGTCGTTTGAAGAGGATGCTCTTAGGTTAGGTTTTATTTTACAGGTAAATTTGTATTTATTTTAGCTAGGTGGTTATTAAATAGTTAATAACTATTTAGTAACTATTCTACCTAGTTAAAATAAATACAAACTTGCCTGTAAAATAAAAATAAACCCTAAGCTAGCTACAATTTAACTATTAGTTATATTGTAGCTAGCTTAGGGTTTATTTTATAGGTAAGTATTTAGTTTTAAATAGGAATAATTTAGTTAATTATAGTAATTTTATTTAGATTTATTTTAATTATATTTAAGTTAGGGGGTGTTAGGGTTAGACTTAGGTTTAGGGGTTAATACATGTAATATAGTGGCGGCGACGTTGGGGGCGGCATATTAGGGGTTAATAAATATAATGTAGGTGTCGGCGATGTTGGGGGCAGCAGATTAGGGGTTAATAAGTATAATGAAGGTGGCGGCGGTGTCCGGAGCGCAGATTAGGGGTTAATAAGTATAATGCAGGTGTCGGCGATGTTGGGGGCGGCAGATTAGGGGTTGATAAGTGTAAGATTAGGGGTTTTTAGACTCGGGGTTCATGTTAGGGTGTTAGGTGTAAACATAAATGTAGTTTCCCCCTAGGAATCAATGGGGCTGCGTTACTGAGTTTTACACTGCTTTTTGGCAGGTGTTAGATTTTTTTTCAGCCGGCTCTCCCCATTGATGTCTATGGGGAAATCGTGCACAGCACGTACGACCAGCTCACCGCTGATTTAAGCAGCGCTGGTATTGGAGTGCGGTATGGAGCTCAAATTTGCTCTACGCTCACTTCTTGCCTTTTAACACTGGGTTTGTAAAAACCTGTAATACCAGCGCTGCAGGTAAGTGAGAGGTGAGAAAAAACTGCTCGTTAGCACCGCATAGCTCCTAATGCAAAACTTATAATCTGGCCGTTAATTTACTGATCTAGGGCGCGATCCGATAAAGATCGTAGTTTGCTGCGCAAGCGAGGGAACCCCGCCGCCCGCAGTTTCAGCTCGCAACTCGAGCTATCCCATATACGGCGACGTCAGAGGCTAAAGTGCCGTAAGTCTGACAAACCAGCGATGTCCAGAAATCTCCAGTGACTTACGGCACTTTAGAAACTGCCGGCGCCTACAAAACCTGACTAAAGTTATAAAATCTCCCGTACTGTCTAACACGCCTCCCAAACATAGCCCGACACGTCTTACCCTCTATCCGCTATCCCCCCTCACTATCCTAACAATAAAAAATGTATTAACCCCTAAACCGCCGCTCCAGGACCCTGCCGCCAGCTATATTAAATCTATAACCCAGTAATGTGAGCCCCTACCCCGCCACCATCTACCTTACCTACCCCCTAAAGTGCGCCCCTACCCCGCCGCCATCTACCTTACCTACCCCCTAAAGTGAGCCCCTACCCCGCTGCCATCTACCTTACCTACCCCCTAAAGTGAGCCCCTACCCCGCCGCCATCTACCTTACCTACCCCCTAAAGTGAGCCCCTACCCCGCCGCCATCTATCTTACCTACACCCTAAAGTGAGCCCCTTACACTGCCGCCATCTATTTTAAAAATATTAACCCCTAATTTAATCCCCCTACACCGCCGCCAGCTATATTAACTATATTAACCCTAATTATATTAGGGTTAATATAGTTAATATAGTTATTATATTATATATATTAACTATATTAACCCTAATTATATTAGGGTTAATATAGTTAATATAGTTATTTAATTATATATATTAATTATATTAACCCTAATTATATTAGGGTTAATATAGTTAATATCATTATTATATGATATATATATTAAGTATAATAACCCTATCTAACTCTAACATCCCTAACTAAATTCTTATTAAAATAGATCTAATTAATATTAATATTATTAATTAAAATATTCCTATTTAAATCTAAATACTTACCTATAATATAAACCCTAAGATAGCTACAATGTAATTAATAATTAATAATAATAATCAATAAATTAAATAAACTACAAATATCTAAACTAAAATACAATAAAATAATCTAAACTAAATTACAAAAAAAACCCACTAAATTACAAAAAATAAAAAAAATATTACAAGATTTTGAAACTAATTACACCTATTCTAAGCCCCCTAATAAAATAATAAAGCCCCCCAAAATAAAAAAAATTCCCTACCCTATTCTAAATTAAAAAAGTTCACAGTTCTTTTACCTTACCAGCCCTTAAAAGGGCCTTTTGCGGGGCATGCCCCAAAGAAAACAGCTCTTTTGCCTGTAAAAAAAAACACAATACCACCCCCCAACATTACAACCCACATACCCCTATTCTAAACCCACCCAAACCCCCCTTAAAAAAAACTAACACTACCCCCCTGAAGATCTCCCTACCTTGTTTTCACCCAGCCGGACAGAACTCTTCATCCGATCCGGGCGATGTCCAATCAAGCGGCAGTGAAGTCTTCTTCCATCCGGGCGATGTCTTCAATCAAGCGACAGTGAAGTCTTCTTCCATCCGGCGATGTCTTCAATCAAGCGGCAGTGAAGTCTTCTTCCATCCGGGCGATGTCTTCAATCAAGCGGCAGTGAAGTCTTCTTCCATCCGGCGATATCTTCAAGCAAAGCAGCATGTTCAATCTTCTTTCTTCGCTCCTCCGCTGCGGAGCATCCATCCTGCACGTAGACTGAACTAGGAATGAGGTACCTTTAAATTACGTCATCCAAGATGGCGTCCGTCGAATTCTGATTTGCTGATAGGATTGAAGATGCCGCTTTGCTTGAAGATATTGCCGGTTGGAAGAAGACTTCACTGCCGCTTGATTGAAGACATCGCCCGGATGGAAGAAGACTTCACTGCCGCTTGATTGAAGACATGTCCGGATGGAGGAAGACTTCAGTGCCGCTTGATTGAAGACATCGCCCGGATGGAAGAAGACTTCACTGCCGCTTGATTGGACATCACCCTGATCGGATGAAGAGTTCTGCCCGGCTGGGTGAAGACAAGGTAGGGAGATCTTCAGGGGGGTAGTGTTAGGTTTTTTTAAGGGGGGTTTGGGTGGGTTTAGAATAGGGGTATGTGGGTGGTGGGTTGTAATGTTGGGGGGTGGTATTGTGTTTTTTTTTTTACAGGCAAAAGAGCTGTTTTCTTTGGGGCATGCCCCGCAGAAGGCCCTTTTAAGGGCTGGTAAGGTAAAAGAACTGTGAACTTTTTAAATTTAGAATAGGGTAGGGAATTTTTTTTATTTTGGGGGGCTTTATTATTTTATTAGGGGGCTTAGAATAGGTGTAATTAGCTTAAAAATCTTGTAATATTTTTTTATTTTTTGTAATTTATTGTTTTGTTTTTTTTTGTAATTTAGTTTAGATATTTGTAGTTTATTTAATTTATTGATAGTGTAGGTGTATTTGTAGGTTTAGGTTAGGATTTATTTTACAGGTAAATTGGTAATTATTTTAACTATGTAGCTATTAAATAGTTATTAACTATTTAATAGCTATTGTACCTAGTTAAAATAAATACCAAGTTACCTGTAAAATAAATATAAACCCTAAAATAGCTACAATGTAATTATTAATTACATTGTAGCTATCTTAGGGTTTATTTTATAGGTAAGTATTTAGATTTAAATAGCAATATTTTAATTAATAATATTAATTAGATCTATTTTAATAAGAATTTAGTTAGGGATGTTAGAGTTAGATAGGGTTATTATACTTAATATATATATCATATAATAACGATATTAACTATATTAACCCTAATATAATTAGGGTTAATATAGTTAATATAGCTGGCGGTGGTGTAGGGGGATTAAATTAGGGGTTAATATTTATAAAATAGATGGCGGCGGTGTAAGGGGCTCACTTTAGGGGGTAGGTAAGGTAGATGGCGGCGGGTTAGGAGCTCACTTTAGGGGGTAGGTAAGGTAGATGGTGGCGGGGTAGGGGCTAACTTTAGGGGGTAGGTAAGGTAGCTGGCGACGGTGTAGGGGGATCACATTGGGGGGTTATACTTTTAATGTAGGTGGCGGCGGGGTCCGTGTGCGGCGGTTTAGGGGTTAAACACTTTATTAGGGATTGCGGCAGGGGATCGCGGTTGACAGGTAGATAGACATTGCGCATGCGTTATATGTTAGGTTTTACAGGGCTCCAATAGACAGCGTAAGGCTTACTACGGCTGCATTTTGTGGCGAGGCGAAAATGGAGTAAGATTTCTCCATTTTCGCCACGTAAGTCCTTACGCTGTATATTGGATACCAAACTGCGCTGGTTTGGTATACCTGCCTATGGCCCAAAAAACTACGGGCGAAGGCAGAAATATACGATATATAACTTCTAGGTTACGCCGTATATGTGATACCAAACCAGCGCAAATTTTGGCGTCGCCGGCTTTTAAGGGCGACGCTGCATATCGGATCGGGCCCTTAGAGCATGGAAAGTTAAAAAGGGAGTGAGTTGAGAAAATTGAGTATGGGTATTATAACAGTTCAAGAATGCTATTTTATTTGGTAAAGACTTGATATAGAAGTCCTAAAGGTTCATAAAGAGCCTGAAGGGATATCTACAGTTGTGCCGATTTAGGGTTAGATTAAGAGTAGAGCTCAAATTTGCACTCCCGCAAATTATATATCTGCGCTAAACTTTTTTTGCTATTGCGCCCCAGTTGAGCATGTATTACAGGTCACAAGACTTTTGCGCTCTCGTGGTTGCATTTTCATGCAGAAAAAAATGCAAAGTTGCTAACGCAGGATCGTATTCCCCCATAGACTTTAATTATGAGTGTAATTGTACTTTTAAATGTATTTTTATGTGTTTTGTGACACTTTTTTGAATCATGTAACTGTTAACCAGCGCTCTGAAGTTGCAGAAATTATTCTATCGTAAATCACTCATGCGTTTGCATTTACTTAAAACTTGTAATATGGTTGGAATTTAAGGTGTGCACAAACAATAACAAAAACCTGATATCACTTGCGCTCAAATAATAGTGCTCCACCCGTAATCTAGCTCTAATATAGCACACTACATTTATACCTTCTGTAACACATATGTCCCTAAACAAAATGTTAAACGATTTTGGGACACCCCAATAGCTACAGTACCTTAACTAACGGCTAGATTTAGAGTTCTGCGGCCAAAGGTGTGCGTTAGCTACGCATGCTTTTTTTCCCCCGCACCTTTTAAATACCGCTGGTATTTAGAGTTCACAGAAGGGCTGCGTTAGGCTCCAAAAAAGGGAGCGTAGAGCATATTTACCGCCACTGCAACTCTCGATACCAGTGGTGCTTACGGACGCGGCCAGCTTCAAAAACGTGCTCGTGCACGATTCCCCCATAGGAAACAATGGGGCTGTTTGAGCTGAAAAAAAGCAGCGTTAAGCTCCTAACGCAGCCCCATTGTTTCCTATGGGAAAACACTTCCTAAGTCTGCACCTAACACCCTAACATGTACCCCGAGTCTAAACACCCCTAGCCTTACACTTATTAAACCCTAATCTGCCACTCCCGCTATCGCTGACCCCTGCATATTATTATTAACCCCTAATCTGCCGCTCCGTACACCGCCGCAACCTACGTTATCCCTATGTACCCCTAATCTGCTGCCCCTAACACCGCCGACCCCTATATTATATTTATTAACCCCTAATCTGCCGCCCCCGCTATCGCTGACCCCTGCATATTATTATTAACCCCTAATCTGCCGCTCCATACACCGCCGCAACCTACGTTATCCCTATGTACCCCTAATCTGCTGCCCCTAACACCGCTGACCCCTATTTTATATTTATTAACCCCTAATCTGCCGCCCCCAACGTCGCCTCCACCTACCTACAATAATTAACCCCTAATCTGCTGACCGGACCTCACCGCTACTCTAATAAATGTATTAACCCCTAAAGCTAAGTCTAACCCTAACACTAACACCCCCCTAAGTTAAATATAATTTAAATCTAACGAAATAAATTAACTCTTATTAAATAAATTATTCCTATTTAAAGCTAAATACTTACCTGTAAAATAAACCCTAATATAGCTACAATAGTTATTAACTATTTAATAGCTATTGTACCTGGTTAAAATAATTACAAAGTTGCCTGTAAAATAAATATTAATCCTAAAATAGCTACAATATAATTATAATTTATATTGTAGCTATATTAGGGTTTATTTTACAGGTAAGTATTTAGCTTTAAATAGGAATAATTTATTTAATAAGAGTTAATTTATTTTGTTAGATTTAAATTATATTTAATTTAGGGGGGTGTTAGTGTTAGGGTTAGACTTAGCTTTAGGGGTTAATACATTTATTAGAGTAGCGGTGAGGTCCGTTCGGCAGATTAGGGGTTAATAATTGTAGGTAGGTGGCGGTGACGTTGGGGGCAGCAGATTAGGGGTTAATAAATATAATTTAGGGGTCGGCGGTGTTAGGGGCAGCAGATTAGGGGTACATAGGGATAACGTAGGTTGCGGCGGTGTACGGAGCGGCAGATTAGGGGTTAATAATAATATGCAGGGGTCAGCGATAGTGGGGGCCGGCAGATTAGGGGTTAATAAATATAATATAGGGGTCGGCGGTGTTAGGGGCAGCAGATTAGGGGTACATAGGGATAACGTAGGTTGCGGCAGTGTACGGAGCGGCAGATTAGTGGTTAATAATAATATGCAGGTGTCAGCGATAGCGGGGCGGCAGATTAGGGGTTAATAAATATAATATAGGGGTCGACGGTGTTAGGGGCAGCAGATTAGGGGTACATAAGTATAACGTAGGTGGTGGCGGTGTGCGGTCGGCAGATTAGGGGTTAAAAATTTTTAATCAAGTGGCGGCGATGTGGGGGGACCTCGGTTTAGGGGTACATAGGTCGTTTATGGGTGTTAGTGTACTTTAGAGCACAGTAGTTAAGAGCTTTATGAACCGGCGTTAGCCCAAAAAGCTCTTAACTCCTGTTTTTTTTCTGCGGCTGGAGTTTTGTCGTTAGATTTCTAACGCTCACTTCAGCCACGACTCTAAATACCGGCGTTAGAAAGATCCCACTGAAAAGATAGGATACGCAATTGACGTAAGGGGATCTGCGGTATGGAAAAGTCGCGGCTGCAAAGTGAGCGTTAGACCCTTTAATGACTGACTCCAAATACCAGCGGGCGGTAAAAAACAGCGTTAGGAGCCTCTAACGCTGGTTTTGACGGCTACCGCCAAACTCTAAATCTAGCCGGTAAATTTTTGGTTAGTTTCAATGTACTCTGGCGTGCCTTTAATCTTACTGCACACACAGTTTGTGATAAGATGAGAGATCCAGTGTAACTTGCCTAGATCCAGTGCTAAGTTTGAAACTAATATTTTTTTTAAACCTTCACCTCCTTCTGTAAAGTAGTGGACATCTGGCATCAGTTGTACCTGTATGGTAAAGACTATACTTGCGTTTCACAGGCTACTGCCACCATGACACGTATAGATTTGTTTCTAGTATCTGTCTCTTTTATCCCTCAGATTGTGAACGCAAAAATTGGTGATGTTATTTTCTTGGGCCATAACCCATTATGCTTATTCTTTATGTTGGTAAGCCTTGTAGTAATAGACAGTTATTGTGGTTGTCGCAATATCTTGCTACCTCAGACATTTTTAAACACATTTGGTTGAATGCTGCATTTATTTTTATTTGAACAATTTACTTAAAGGGACACTGAACCCAAAATTTTTCTTTCATGATTCAGATAGAGCATGCAATTTTAAACAACTTTCTAATTTACTCCTATTATCAATTTTTCTTTGTTCTCTTGCTATCTTTATTTTAAAAAGAAGGCATCTAAGCTCACAAAAGAAAAAATATGGGTTCAGTGGCCCTTTAATAATTTATCTTAATAATCCAGAACTTTTTTGGAACACAGCTAAAGTAGTAGTATTGGGGAACAACATAGCTTATCTTTCCCATTTGAAATGTACGGCTCGGCAGAAAATTGAAAAATTGCGGAATAATTTATCCTCAGCATTATTGACCTAACGCCCTCCATCGTAAGCAATATAT
Organism: Bombina bombina; assembly: GCF_027579735.1. NCBI lineage: Eukaryota > Metazoa > Chordata > Amphibia > Anura > Bombinatoridae > Bombina > Bombina bombina. The sequence continues at coordinate 963,041,317 of NC_069499.1, forward strand.
GGCAGTCAAACGGGAAAATGCCTCTCTACTTTCCCAACAGGCATCACAAAGCCTAATGATATTGGGACAAACAAATCAGGCAGATTGTTAACTTCTTTAATTAAACCTCAATCCTCCAGTAAAACTATTACAGCAATAAAAGCAGAGGGGCTAGCTGGTAAAGGACTCAAAACGTGTTGCTCAAGCCTTTGCTAAATATTATACTCACTTGTACACTAAACTTCTCTCAAATTCCAAACAGTCTAAATTCCAAACAGTCTAAGATAATTTTTTGGAACCAATACATGTACCCAAATTAAACAACGAACAGCTAGATAAACTGAATGAGTCCACATTTATTGAAGAAGTAAAACAAATATTATGTCCCTCTCACTAGGAAAAACCTCATGACCAGATGATTTACCCATTGAATTTTACTAATTGCCTGAACCTCAGGTAACCAAGTCCTACTAATCTCTTCACTAAATACTATCAAGGAAATGATGTGCCCCATCTTCTTTTTCCACTGCATATATAACTCTCATCCTTAAACCTGGGAAAGATCACCTATTACGAAAATTATATTATCCTATTTCCCTGCTGACTACAAAATCCTTACAAAGCTGCTGGCAGATCATTTGAAATTGACGTTATCAATGCTGATCCATGAGTATCAAACAGGTTTCATGTTTGCTAGATCTTCCTAACAGTTTTACAGGTTATACAGTGAACAAGGGGAGAGAGGTGAAGATCTGCCAAGGGCTTTCATGCTGTCACTGGATGCAGAAAAGCCTTTTTTGGGGGTAGAATAGGTTCATCTTTTCATCGCTATGTATAGATTTAATTTTTCAGGCCACTTCCTCTCATTTATTCAGCGTTTGTATGTAAACCCCATAGCAAATATTCTGATCAACAATGCTTTCTCTCCAACGTATTCTATGCAAAAGAGCACAAAACTGAGCTGCCTCTATCCCTTTTTATTCAATATTGCACTAGAACCGCTAGCCATTAAGCTTTTGACATAAATTCCCTGGAATCAATGTAGCAGGGGCTCCCCAACAGCTTGCTTTCAGGCCTACCGAGAGGTCCCAACCTTTCACCTCAATTGCCTGGCCAGTAGTCTTCTTATCCTGGAGTCAGGTGAAATAATAGGTAGGAAATCCCACAGCCAGGAATAACACAAGGACCCAAATGAGGAGACTGAAAACTAACAGTCTATACATTACCAAAGAAAAGACATGCATACAGGTGATACACAGGATCAGGATAAGCCAAACTCACGGTCAGGTACAAGCTAGGGTCAGCAGCAGGAAAGCAGAAAGTCGCAGTACAAAGGGAATAAACAGATCAAGAGTCCAGGTTGGGTGGGCAAAAAAAATCAGACAGCAGAGGTACCAGGGGAAAATCCAAGAGCAGGTGAAAAGATAAGCCAAAGGTCAGCAGAGAGTAATTCAAATATCAATATAGCGCACCCAGGTAACATGAAGCAAAAACCTATACAAGGGCAAACTAAAGGAAGCAGGAAGAAGCTTAAAAAGGAAAAAATGCGCTAAATACGAATAAGGACTGGAGCGCAAAATAACCTTAATAGCGCTAGATCTTATATACTAATAGTGCTCTTGAGTATAAAATAATAGTTAAAGAAACATTAAGGCTAGTGCATCCAATATTAATAGCAGTAATCTTATTACAAAAATTAAAGAACGGTGTTCAATTTTCTAAGCACATTAAAAGAGTATAGTAAAATGCACTAAGGAAGTGTTCCTGGTGGCACAGGAAACGCGTCAGATCATTTTTGTTGGTATGAGATGGAATTCAACATGATGTATATACTTTGAATACAATAAATAATAGACTTTTTATCTGCACCAAGATAATGTCTGCCTTTTTCCTTTAATTGGTGTTTATGAAGCAACATAACCCAAAATTGTGTACCCAAGCCAACTGGAGAAATAGCGCTCCTAAAATAAAACATTATTGGCAAAGATAACAGCACACACACACACACACTATATATATATATATATATATACACACAGTTTGAAAGTGCGCCCCACAGTTTGAAAACCGACCTGTCTGGAGGGAGCGTCTGTGATCCTATTTGCTCTGATTTGGTCTTGCAGTTTTTGTGTATTGAAACTTGTCAAATATAATGGATACAAATATGTTTCCATATACTTTTTACAAAGAAACATTATCCTTTTTCAGTAGGTAGTAGATAGCAGGGCCGTCCCTCCTTTTGTTACATGGCATCACACGGTATGGAGAAGGACACTGATAAGGGGGGTGGAGCAGGCTACACTTGGCAACACTAAAGTGTAAGTAATTTTTACAGAATTTTTGGAATGTTATTATTTTTTTACACTTTTTTCACACATTGTTTTACCTTAATTGACCCTTCTATAATATGCACATAACTAAAAATTATGACACTTTAACTGATCCCCTGTACCCCACAAAAACAACATATATATCCTTTTGGTGGTCTTTGTTCAGGCTTGTGTGTTCAATTTATATATATATATAGATGCTGTTGTGAACAATGGATAACGGATCATTCTGGCAATTAAATAGAAAGATGAAGATGCATTGTGTAAATACGTAAATGGAAGTTTTATTTTCAGATTCTGCCGGTGTTCTGTTAATTTTCTGTACCCTTTCAGAATTTGCTACCCGTCAGTGCACATGTGCACACTTACATCACTGCATTCCACATATGTTGTAAAGAATGTGTGGAATGTGGTAATGTATGTGCGCTCATATGCACTGAAAGGCTAGCAAATTTCGACTAGTAGCAAGTCTCGACGCTTTGTCTGCACATTCATGCCACATTTTACTATTATATTCAATATATTATTATACTACAGCTGCAAATTACTATTGGACAAACTGTTCAATTAAGGTTATGTGCATATCGAAGAGGGGTGCACGTATGCACAGACAAAGAGTTGAGACTTGCTACTAGCCTTTGGAAATTGCTACCCTGTCAGTGCACATGCATCACCGCATTGCACACATTCTTTACAACATATCTGGAATACAGTGACGTAAGTGTGCGCATGCACACTGACAGGATAGCAAATTCTTAGGGGGTAGCAAAAAACCTCATTACATCATAAGACCATGTGTTTGACCAATAGCGAAGAAGCTCCAGCATTAGGGGTTGGTCTGGATATACAGTTAAAAGGACAGTAAAGTCCAAATTAAACTTTCATGATTCAGATAGGGCATGTCATTTTAAACAACTTTCCAATTTACTTTTATCATCAAATTTGCTTTGTTCTTAGTTAAAAGCTAAACCTAGGTAGGCTCATATACTTATTTCTAAGCCCTTGAAGGCTGCCTCTTGTCTGAATGCATTTGACAGTTTTTCATAGTTAGACATATAGATAACATTGTGCTCACGCCTGTAGCTTGGCTAAAATGCATGCCTGTCAAAAGAACTGAGATAAGGAGGCAGTCTGCAGAGACTTAGATACAAGGTAATCACAGAGGTAAAAAGTATATTACAATAACCATGTTGATTATCCAAAACTGAGAAATATTAAATAAAGGGATTATCTATCTTTTTAAACAATACCATGTTTGGTGTTTACTGTCCCTTTAAATGAAGCAGCCAGATTAGGGTGCTTGATTCTCTGATGAAGAAGGAAAATACAGCCCTTAACAACTTTTTAACTGTCATCGGCAGCGGATTTTATTATGAACTTTTATGTATTGTGATGATTTTATAAGATTGTGTTGAATTGGCTTTAAAGAGGGAACAACTTTGCTGTCTTTCCTGGTACACCACTAACGCTTGATATGAAATAAATCTGTGCTGATACCTTACCTCATATAGATTGAGGTTGATTTGTGAAAGTGTAGTAGTGTACTTTTTATTCTATACTTAAAATAAACCATATTTTGCTATGTGCCCTTTTCTTCTCTTTTCTCTGAACACCCTTTACCAGACAAAGGTAAAGCAATCAAAGAAAAGAAGAAGTTTCTGCCATATCCAACGAGACAGGGACATACAATGTCCTATAAGACAAAGGGGAGAGGCGCCAAATAGTGTGACAACGTAACAGATACGATCTGAAAGATAGGATGTGCAGATGGATACTCACAAAAGGCATTGCATATCCAGTGCAATAACCAACGGACCGAGGCTTCAGAGCTGCTCGGCAGATTCAGTTGATCAGGCAGGACAGCTGGATAACCAAGGAACTCCTCTCCGATGACGTATTCTCATCTGGGCTGAATGTGACCAATCAATAAGTAGCACCTACGATAGGTGGTCGTAACCAAAGAGCAAGGTACAATGGCTTAAAAAGATTTATTTTAAAAACACATTAAAACATTAGGTTGCACAGCAAAGTGTTTCTCGGCCATAATGCTGTTTCATCAGGCTGTATAAACAATCAAGTACCTTGTTCTACTTAAACATCTTCCTATCCAATCAATAACCAGGGATCTCACCCCCCCCCCCACCAAAGTGCCATATCCTATTGAAGCATATGACCGGAAACCTAACCAATCATACTTAAGGCACGTCAGTGTGTAGGAGATTCCTGGTCAAAACATAATATTACAATTTCAAAACATAATCAAACATAATGTGTAAAAAATATAAATAGCAACACAATCAAATTGGGAATCGAAGATTTCTCCTCAAATAATTAATTAATTCTAAGAGTGTGAAATAAATTATTCAATGACAGTTTGAATATATTGGAAGTGAAGTGTACACAAGAAATGATAGTGGAGGGCCCTCTAGTGGGGCTGGAACAACATTAAAGGATTACTTTCTGTTATAATTTTTAAGCTAGACAACTAACATATTAAAGTTAATAAACATTAATTAAAACCTACTGACCTATATTTTCTCCAAAACGAAGTTTCATAACGTTCTAAAAGTTATATCTTTTATTCGCCGATGACGTTATCACGTTATCCTGCCCACTATTTTTAGCACTGCGTGTTCAAAATACTTAAACCAATAACTTTGTGTTTAAAGCGCCATTTTGAAACCTAGGTACAGTATTGTAAATGGATTGGTACAGAGCAAAGGATACCCACGGAGTGGGTTTGGAAAACAATTAAATTTGCAGACAAGATTTCTGATATATGGTAGAGATATGTTAATGAAATGCTATTGATAAAAAGCGTATTTGGGGTAGTTAGTAACAGGCATAGAAAATATTTACTTACAGTGGTCCTTTAAGGGATTACCAACTTGGAGTACAATTTTGCAAGTGTGGAGGCAGGTGTTTATGCTTACCTTTATAGGGTGCTGCAGCAGTGACACCGGCCTCTTCCTGTTCCAGACTTCAAGGAGAAAGTTTCTGCCAGACTTCAAGGAGAGGGTTTCTGTGGATCCGGTAGAGAGATTGGATGATAGATAGAGCCAGGAGAAAATCGTTGCCACCGAAGAGATACCGTGAAGTAGTGGAACTGACAGCCAGAAAGAAGGGACCTGCAAGAGAAATGGAGGATCAGCTTTCTGATGAGGCGGTACCCCCCACACCCAGTAAAACACCCCCAAGCAGAAGTTTTAACAGGGGAAAGAAAGCACTGGGTGGGGAGGCAGGCCCCAAGTTGCAGGCCCATAGTACTGGAGGTGATGGGGTGGGCCAGGGCCCTGGGCAACAGCGACAGGACTCTGGGTTGGTGCCCCAATTGGTTCATACAGCCACTTGTAGCTACCAGGATAGGCCCCAGGGGAGCCAGGAGGGGCAGTTGGTACAGGTAGGGCAGTTAGGGGGGGTCTCAGGAAATCCACTCCCTACGCTACTGCCCGCAGCCATGGCGGCGGTCCTGGCCCTGGCGCAATCACTCGCCTCAGTGATAAGCCCTAATGGCCAAGCGCAGGGCTAGGCAGTTCCGTTGTTGGGTGGTGGGGTGGGGAGAGGAGAGGGGCCTACTCCGGAGATCACAGCAACAGGCCATGCCCCCTTGCATGGCGGCTCGTGCAAGACTTCCTCCTTGAGTTCTTCCAGTGAGGAGGAGCACGGCCGCCATCTTGGGGGGCGGGGCAGATGCAGCAACCATGGCCCACACGACCGGAGCTCCCAAGGTAGGTTGGGGAGTCTCCGGGTCATGGAGGGGGCCTCTAAAGCAGCGGGGGGGCACCAGGGTACTCACCGGAGGGTAGACCAGGGAGCGCATATGTTGTGGGAGGAGCGGATGCCCCGCAGAGCGCAGCGGATGCTAGGAGGAGCATGGCAGGCCCTAAGGGGAGTGCAAGGGGCATGGATGGCAGCTACTGGCACAGTGTCCTCTCAGGCAGCCGGATTCTTCAGAGGGAACAAATGAAAATGTTGAATCCGGGCAGGGGGGCTATTCTTGTGGGGATAACGCATGAGGGTGCGCAAGTGGCACAGGATGGCCCAAGGGGGCACCTTATACAGGGGGAACAGATGATGAGACATAATGTGGGTCAGGGAGCTAGTATGGGTGCGCATGCTGGGGGTGTGACTGAGGAAATTATTAGAAGGGCAGTGGAGGAAGCACTGCGTGAAGTGGGCAGGCCTCAGCCCCCTCCGGTTTAGTGTGCACGCCCAGGGGGGCTAGGGCAAGATGATACGATCAGGAGGGCTGTACCGGCAGCACTGTGTATGGATGGTGGGGACAGTGAAAGGGGGTTAAATGTGGTCCCTCCTTTGGAGGCCTCGTTCGTGGACCGGAGTACTCCCCAAATTCCTTTGTCTCCGCAGGTCCATGTAAATGAAGACGCAGCCACGACTTCTAGATCACCCAGAGCACTAGTGGTTGCTGGACCCAGTGGAGAGCAGATGGCACAGAAGGCAGGAGCTACCCAGGCATCGAAGGATGTGAACAACCGTCTAACTGTGAGTTCTATGCACCTAACATTACACACGCTGACACGGGTCAAACTCAGATAGTGGGGAAGACTTGGGTCTAGTGGGTAAGGGACAGCGTAGGATGCTTAGATGGATTAAGAAAATGGCAGCTGAACAGGCAAAGGCTAAGGCTGGGGTTCCATGGTTGGTGGAAATGCCCGTAGGGGCGGCAGGGCTAGGTGGCACCACAAAATCGGTGGGTCAGACCCCCAGGAAGGTGGCGGCACAGGCGGATACTTACCCTGTCGGGTGCACTCGCTGTATGGCCATGTGAAACAGAGGGTCATTAAGAAAATTCAGGAAGTGCGATACGTGAACGTATTCAACCTCTCTCTGGATGCGTACAGAGCTAAAGAGAGAGCGGCGGACGGGGCCGGTCGGAAGAAAGTTCACAGGCCGGAGACCTATGAGGAATGACTGAAATGCTTCAGGGTCCTGGCGGCGTGCAATGCGGATAGGTGGCCCCTGCAGGGACATAACTTACTCAAGTATCAGGATACCATAGAGGATATCCATACAAGATTTATGGAAGGGGCATGGCGTGACTACGACATGGCCTATCGCAGGAAAATGGTGGGCAATCCTTTGTTGCATTTTGGCATACAGGACCTGCACCTGTGGTCCAAATTGGGGTTGGAAGGGGGTTCTCCCTCTCCGGCATCGGTTCGTCAAGGGGCAGAAGACTTCCGGGGGTGGGTCAGTGGCCCATTACCTCAATGACTTTTTGTTGGTGGGGAGAGCAGGTTCAAACAAGTGTGAGCTGCTGATGGACGTAATGCAGGACATGATGGCAAGGTTTGGTGTGCCGCTTGGGGACGATAAGACACAAGGTCCGTGCACCTGTCTCACATTCCTGGGTATAGAGATAGACACAGGGCGGGCAGTATGTCGACTTCCAGAGGACAAGGTGTCCCGCATGCTGCAACTGGTGTGGAAAGTGCGCGGGGAGGTCAGTGTCCAGATTAAGGAGGTCCAATCATTGCTGGGCCTCCTTAACTTTGCAGGTAGGGCCATTCCGATGGGCCAGGTTTTAAACCGTCGCCTGGAGGGTCAACTGAAAGGGCCAATAGGGCAAGTCAGGTGGGTCACGGTCACTTCCGACGTGAGGGAAAACCTGGAGGTGTGGGAAAGGTTCTTGGTGCATTTCAATGGAGTGTGCCTATTGCGGGATCCACCAGTGTTAAACAAGTCGCTGCACCTGTTTACGGATTCGGCAGGTGGGTTTGGGTACGGGGCATACCTGGGTGGGGAGGGGAGTGCTGCCCCATGGCCCCCAGAATGGATTGCCGCTGGCCTGATAAAAAATCTGACCTTGTTGGAACTTTTTCCCATCGTGGTAGCCATAGAAATTTGGGGGCTACGACTAGCAAATTGGTCAGTGGTGTTCTGGACGGACAACATGAGTGTGGTGTACGCCATTAACAGATTGTCTGCTTCATCACCAGGGGTAGTAACTTACCTGAGGCACTTAGTGTTGCGCTGCTTGCAGCTCAACATTTGCTTCACCGCCAAACACGTCCCGGGAGTGCAAAACGTAATTGCGGATGCACTCTCCCGATTTAATTGGGAGCAGTTTAGGAAAGGAGCGTCCATGGCGGCAGAGGAGGGTTCAATGTGCCCTACTTTTTTTGGCAGATGTTAAAGGTTAGAAAAGCATCCTCCCCTTAATCAGAGCATCACTGGCGCCGAAGACCTGGACAGCTTACATGGGCCATTGGAAAAGATGGGAGGCATACTGTCAGCTTGGATTTCTAACGTCCAGGGCCAACTTCCGCTGGTTAGGGCGTAGGGGGCTGACATGGGCAGAGTTGTCAATACTTCTGCAGAATGCACACAAGAGGTGGGGGCAGCCGCACATCCTTGTTTTGCATTTGGGGGGGAATGACTTGGGTTCTGTGCCCGCTTTTTACCTCATTAGGAGGATGGTGGCTGACTTGAAGTGGGTGCACACCTGGCTCAGTGATGTGAGGCTGGGATAGTCCAATGTAGTTGCTCGGCTGCAGTGGAGATATATAGTGACCCAGAAAGCAGCTTACAACATTAGGAAAAAAGTGAACAGGGAGATGGGTAGGACGGTCATGGCCCTGGGGGGCTTTGTGATAAGGCACAATGCAATTACAGCCGACAAAAAGGACCTATTTCGCCCTGACGGGGTCCACCTAACGGATGTTGGGCTGGACTGTTCTTGAAGGACATCAGGAGTGCGTTGTTAATTTAAAGGACACGTTTGTAAGTGGGAATGTTAAAGTTCCATTCTAAAAATAAATAAATAAATGAAGCAAATTGTTACACGAGTGTTATGTTACATAGTTATTTGAAGATTATAGGGGCCTGTTGGCTTGGGTGGCGGCAAGATCATGCTTGGCTCTTGTGGCGGGTGGTCAAGGCCCTGGGGAGCGGGCACGGGGAGAGAAGAGTGACGGTCTAAAAGGGGAGGAGATACGCCCACTAGATGCCGGCCTAGGGGTCCTCTCACTTGCGGATGCAGGCCGAAGATCTCTAAACATCACAGCTCTCTCTCTGTGCCAATTGGGCGTGAACAGCCGGGTGTCACGCTGCAAACACCGAAAGGGGCCTTGTCTGTCTGCTGGTAGGGGTTAGGTTTAGATGCCACCACCAGTTATTTATGACAAACTTGATTTGAAGTTTGAGTTAATATTTATGTTTTGAGTGCCTAATAATAAAGATATTAGCCTTGACCGGTCTTTCTCCCAACAAGGTTGTTGTGTCTTATTTATTTAAGATATGACTAGAGTACATAGGAGGGAATAGGGGGTTTATACCTTATGATAGTGGAGGGTCCTCTAGTGGGGCTGGAACAACATTAAGGGATTACCAACTTGGAGTCTGGAGGATGTTAGATTTTGTTGTTGCAATGTTGCAAGTGTGGAGGCGGGTGTTTGTGCTTACCTTTATAGGGTCCTACAGCAGTGACACCGGCCTAGCTGGCCGGTGGGCGTGAACAGCCGGGTGTCACGCTGCAAACACCGAAAGGGGCCTTGTCCATCTGCTGGTAGGGGTTAGGTTAGGGTTAGATGCCGCCACTGGTTATTTATGACGAACCTGATTTCAAGTTTGAGTTAATATATATGTTTTTTTTTTTTTAAATAATTTTTTTATTGAAGTTAAAACATATATCATCACAACAAGAGCTCGCCCTAAGGCCAAAGTTACAGCAAATAGAGTAATACATTGTCTATCCAAAGGTATTATTGAGAAAGCAATATGTACATACAGCAAGAGAAAATACATTTCAAATCTGGTTATGAAGATAGACAGTATCTTTGGCGAGATAAAATAGAACTTCATTTTATATTATAACGTCAACGTATGAACTCCACATTCTAATAGTATTTTACCTAAAACCAAAATATCAACCTGCGGAGAGTTAGCATAAATATCAGCCACTTTTGGGCCGAGATATATAGAGGGGAAGGGGATATTCAGCGGGTAAGCACCGCTATACGCATAGGGAAAGGGGGTGGGGGGACGGAGCCATAAATAAATGAAATTAGAATATGGTACCTGGATATATCATTCCTTAAACTTTTATAGATTAACATTTTCAGCCGTATACTATTCTGTGGTATATGTAGGGCATGTTCCCTAAAAGAATAGAATAGAATATCAGTGTAATTGCTCTATACTAAACAGCCATAAAGGTAAGTACTAGGGCTTTATATTAGCATAGGGAAAACATCTAAAAGTAAACATGCTATAAAAGCTGCAACCCTCTGGGAATTATCAAATAGTAGAAGGAGAGTATATCGTCTAAGTTAAATATCAGTTAACAGCAGTAGTTGTGCAGAGATTAGTTTATCAGTCTCAGTGTAGGCTTAGACTGGAAAGAGTAATTAGTAGATATAATAGTATAAAGCAGCTTATAGTTTGACTGATTGTACTTCAACATCATACAGGATCAGCTCTGTCAGAGCACACCTAGTACATGAGATGGCAGACAGCTGTGCCTAACACAAACAAACTTGCTTAATGTGGTACTCCACAATATATAAGACCTCTTATTCAATTAGTTAATATAAGAGTACAAACAGTTTGATGTTAGCACCAGTTCTATGTGAAGTTTATGTGTAACAGTGCCACCCTGAACAGTGGAAACCTAAAACTTAAGTGGCACCTATTGCTTAAAGTGTGATATCTATCATCTGTTAAATGTGCTGAAACTATATCATAAAGAGGAGATCCTAGGTGGCTCCATTGTACATGTCTTTAAAAGCATTCTAATGAGGGGAGAAAAAAAAAAAAAAGACTATCCCTAGAAATTAGTATGATAGCATGAGGGTATTTCTATAGGAGATTTATGTTGCATACTTTCAAAATATATTATAACTGAGAAAGCAAAGAAATAAGAGCACACAGTCAAGAATATACCACAACCATAATAACAACAAATTAAGTGAAATATATGAGATATGCAAATTCCCCACAGTAATTAGATGTTTTGTATATTGACTGAATTATAATTATATCCTTATCTTATAAACTAAAGGGTTATTTAAGACAGACCTAAAGCCATATATAGCTAGACTAACATATTGAAATGAGTCTATCAGGAGATGAGGTTAAACAAGCTATACCTTTAAGGCCTCAGTAAAATGGTAGTATACATATTTAAAGATGGCATAATAACTATAAAGTATTTAATAATGTAGGGAGGCTTATAGTCTGTTTACAGCTAGGCAATGTCCCATAATATATTGATATAGTCACTGTAAACCTTCCCAGAGTTGAAACTGAGAGCTGTTGATATTCGATATTGTCCACCTCCTTAAATGAGTGTAAATGCTGCAGCTGAAAATTAGGGGTGTTTTATTTGTGGACTAGGGTCATAGGAACTGATAAGTAGGTACAACAGGTAAAGACAATGGGTTATGACATCCCCTTGGTCACACTGGGGGTTCCAAGGGGTGAGCAAAACATGGATGGTGAGAAGTAGAAGGTAAATCATTTCCTGCAGGTGGGAGGTATCTACACTCTCGTGATAAGCAAGTCCAAGGGTCCGGTAGTAATAAGGGCTATTTGCTATAGTCCGAACCGGAGTCGTATAAAAAACAGGTCAGGGTTAACCTATTCCAGTTCTGAATGGAGGGAGCATGGGATCAGTTAAGCATACCAGAGTGTGGGGCAGATTATTATACCTAGAGCAGGGTTCTTGAAGTAGCGTACTACAGCCGTTTGCTCTCAGCTGTATGGCAACGAAGGATCTGCTGAGGCTTCTCTTACTGTCGCAGCACAAACCCGCCCATTCATTTCTAATAGCCAGATTAAGGAGATAGTGATAATAGCGTCCGTGGCCCTGCTCATTGGAGTCTATGAGATTTTCTGAAAGCTGCGTAGGCTCCATAGGCTTCGGGGGACCGGTAAGAAAATGATCTTGCAACTCCATATCTTGAGCGTTCCCAATAACTTGTGCCGTAAGGCCAGGGACCCCCTGCTTATTATGGGTCATGTCCCCCTTGTCTGGATCTAAGGTTAAGAGCAAGCGGCTCACTGATGTGCTCCCGCGAGTATAGGCTAGTTCATCTATGTCTCCGGGCCTGTACCCCACTATTTGTGCATCATCTATCAATTCTTTGGTCTTAGTGAGTGCCTCGGGTGCAGGGTTTACTGGTACTTTGCGCACGCTTTGAACTATAGTTCTGAGGTCTTCATATCCAGCGGTTAGCTTTCGATCCAGCTCTATTAGTAGAGTGCGGATAGTGACGGTCATCTCCTCCATGTTCAAAGGGAAAAAGCAGGTAAATAGTATACTCTAGCTGCTCTGGTGTCTTGGTGGGACTTAGTGTCAAAGTTGCATGGAGTTGTCCCCTTCAGATTTGCTACTGCCTTAGCCCGAGCCAAGATGGCGCCGCAACTTTGCTTTTGCAGGTCTCTCTAATCGCTATCATTGCAATTTGAACTCCAGGCTGTCTCCATACCTTCCAGAAGAACTGAATCGTTCCCCAAACCGATATTGCATTTGGGTCATGTGTGGCTTTTGTAGCTTCAGAGTGCTATGTAGTCACTAATTCAGGATCTTGTTAGTGCGCTGTAGCATGACACCCCAGGCCTTAAACACGACATCTCCTGATAAGTCCTAGAGCGCAGATTAGCTTCCAAGACTGTAGGATATAGTTGGCCACTACAACTGCAAAGTTTTTATGCACTTTTTAGAGTAGTTATCTGCAAAAATTTCAATTATAAGCAGAAAAATATGTGGAGCTCCTCTCCTGTGCGACTGGCCTGCATGTCAGTTGGCTCCGCCCCCCCTCTAATATATATGTTTTGAGTGCCAAATAATAAGATATTAGCCACAAGTTAATCGTTTATTGAATAAACGTGACCGTGACCGGTCTTTCTCCCAACAAGGTTGTTGTGTCTTATTTATTTAAGGTATGACTAGAGTACATAGGACGGAATAGGGGGTTTATACCTTTAAAAAACAATAATGAAAGCTAGTGATCTGATCTAGTTCATACATATGCATAATAGTGATGCCAACGGCATAATATTGGCAACAGTAATACTACGTGTTGTGATAATCTAAAACGATCTATGTGATACACGTGGTTATAGTGAGGCTATGAAGAAAATGTCCATCATCCAGTAAAACGACGACCTTAAAGTGATTAGTGTGACTGTGATAAATTAATAACGTGCATTGTAAATCTGGCTAAATGGCAACTTAAATGTGTGTAATTATGCAGGTGGATGGGGGTAACTATAAAGTCATAAGGTCTAAAAAAGTGACATTAATATTAATAACCAAAAATAATTAATATTATAATTATGAAATGGGGAGAAAACAAAATTAAATTTGAAATTGAATTTAAATTAAAATAAAACAAACTTGCTTAGATTAGAGATGCATTTAAATGGTTTAGGTTGGCATGGTCAGAAACTAAACTGGTTTAGTCATGTGTTATTTCTAGATTGCAATGGAGGGCTTGTGTTTTGCAGATGGGAGGGTATAGAAGCAGAAAGAAAGTGAAGCAGGCAGCCAGTAAGGTAATGAAGTATTAAGGGGTCAGGTTATCAATCATCCCTAATTGGAGCAAGGAGTGAGCACCTGTACAGAAGAGCCAGGGTCCACCATTCTTAAGAGCGGAATGACATCTTCTTGGAAGATATTTAAAGAGTGATCTAGAGCTTTATTGAGTTAAGAAAGGGTCACTGTATTTTTTAGTGGCGGGCGGAAAAGAGAATACTCTTTTTGTGGCGGGTGGCAAAATTTGCGGCCTGGCATGTGGGGTGGTGGTATGTAGAGTACGGAGATTTAGAATGGTGGTCTGCCGGTCAACCTCTTATGCCGCTACTAGTTTTCAGGCCACCCCTTCTGACATTTGCCATTAACTCCCCTGAGTAGCTTGTGATCACGCTTATTGGTCACATGAGGCCGCATAATTTTTTTACCAATGCTAGTGAAATGTTATTATTTGGTGTGGCATTGATTTGATTCATGATTTCAGAATTTTGAAATTTAATGGCAAAGAATTTGGTTTGATTTGAATAAATCCATGACATTTTCAAACCCTCAATTTTTTGTGTGTTGTTATTTACTTAAGTTAGTTAAGAATGGAAAATGTGGATGTAAGGTTTTTAGCTCATAATGAAAGTCTATGGTATAAAATCAACATTTTGCAACTGGGATGTAAAATCAAGAAAGCAAATACATATATAGCAGACCTGACATCTTTTGAAAAATATTTCATTATGCGCACTAACTTAAATATTCAATGATGTAATGGGACATTAAATCACAGGAATATCCCTTTAAATGAAGTCACATGGTGTAACATTACAAGACATAAGGGAAAAGGTAGAAAATAAACATACACTTAAAAATGCTTAATTATTTATGTGTGCTTTTATTATTTAGTATAGGAATATCAGAACTGTATTCTTGATTCGCTAGTTGGCTTTTATGTATACCCTTACTTTTTTAATTCCTTTACAGTATCCATTACTCCAGAACCTGCCAACATCTAATTTAAGATCATAATCCAGTGTTCTCCACAGAAAAGTTTGCAACCCAGGTGGCATTATGAAGTAGCCAGGTGAGGGCAGTGTAATATTTCTAATATTATATCATTTTCTGCTATCCAAAGCACAAATTAATTGAATAATTTAAAGGGACAGTCTAGATAAAATTAAACTTTCATGAATCAGTTAGGACATGCAATTGTAAACAACTTTCCAATTTACTTTTATCATCAAATTTGCTTTGTTCCCTTGGTGATATTTTTGAAAGCTAAACCTAGGTAGGCTCAAACTGATTTCTAAACTGTTAAAAACCGCCCCTTAGCTCAGAGCATTTTGAAAGTTTTTCACAGTTGGACAGTACTAGTTCATGTGTGTCATATAGATAACATTGTGCTCACTCCCGTTGAATTATTTAAGAGTAATTACAGAGGTAAAACATATATTAATATAGCTGTGTTGGTTATGCAAAACTGTGGAATTAGTAATAAAGGCATTATCTTTCTTTTTAAACAATAATAATTCTGGAGTAGTCTGTTCCTTTAATATAAATGTATTTAGTGATAATTTGTGCAAACAATTTTAATATTAGCAAATTGTTGCTTAATATTGGCTAAAATTTTAGCCGGGTGATCAGTAAAATCAGCAGGGTGGTGTATCTACTAAAAAGGTCCTGGGGAGAAAATGATACATCCATGATACATACATAGATGATACATACATTATACATACATAGTACACGCATAGATGATGCATACATGATACATACATACACGATACATGCATGATACGTACATGATATATATGATGCATACATGATACATACATATATGATAGATACATATATACTACATACATACATACTAGATACATATATGATAGATACATGAACGATAAATGCATACATACATGATGCATATATGATGCATACATACATACATGATACATAGATACATACATGGTACATACATGATACATGCATGATGCATACATGTATGCTACATACATACATGATACATATATATATATTCCTGATTCATACATGATAGATAGATAGATAGATAGATAGATAGATACATGCATACATGATATGTGCATACATGATACAAACATGACACATACATTCATGATACAAACATGATATATACATGATACATACATCATACTTGCATACACACATGATAGATGCATACATACATACATGATACATATATACACGCTCCATATATGATCCATACATACTACATACATACTAGATACATACATACAAGATAGATACATGATACATGCATTCATACATACATGATACATACATGATACATACAAACATAGATGATACATACATGATACATACAAACATACATGATACATACATACATCATACATACATGATAGATACATACATACATGATACATACATACTACATACATATTTACTACTTACATACATGAAACATACATACATGATACTTAACTACATGATACATACCAACATACATGATACATACATGATACATGACACATACATGATAGATAGATAGATAGATACATATATGATGCATACATACAAATATGATATTTATATATACATGATAAATACATGATACATACATACATAATACATGACTTTGCGCTGCTTTTTAGGCCCCTTTTAGCAAAGTAGGAAATGCGTTTATTTGTGAAATTACAGAAAATGTTGAGCACTGCAAAAATAAATGTTTTCATAATAAAAAGACAATGTGCATGATTTATCAAATGTTGAGTGGACATGAATTGCTATAGTGCCCTCTTCTCTTTTCTCTGAACACTTTTCACTAGACAAAGGTAAAGCAATCAAAGAAAAGAAGTTTCTGCCATGTTCAAAGAGACAGGAAGAAAGCTCCAGGGGCAAATTAGAGATGCATTTAAACTGTTTAGGTTGGCATGGCCAGAAACTAAGCTGATTGGGTCAAGTGATCTAGATTGCATTGGAGGGCTTGTGTTTTGCAGATGGGAGGGTATAGAAGCAGAAAGTAAGTGAATCAGGCAGCCAGTAAGGTAATGAAGTACTATTGGTCAGGTTATCGATCATCCCTAATTGGAGCAAGCAGTGAGCACATGTGCAGAAGAGACGGGGTCCACCATTCTCAAGAGGGGAATGACATCTTCTTGGAAGATATTAAGAGAGTGATCTAGAGCTTTATTGAGTTAAGAAAGGGTCACTGTGTTTTTTAGTGGCGGGCAGAAAAGACAATCCTTTTTTTGTGGCGGGTTGCAATATTTGCGGCCTGGCATGCGGGGGGGGGGGTGGGTGGTTTGTAGAGTACGGGGATTAAGAATGCTAATTTTTGCTTATTATTGGCTAAAATGTTAGCCGTGTGATCAGTAAAATCAGCAAGGTGGTGCATTTACTAAAAAGGTCCTGGGGAGAACACATTATATATCCATGATACATACATCCATGATACATACATCCATGATACATACATACATACATGATACATGCATGATATATACACACATTATATATATATATATATATATATATATATATATATATATATATATATATATATATATATATTATACATACATGATACATGCATACATGATACATATATGATACATAAACACTACATGCACACTGGAACTCTCGCTCTGTTTGAAACAAGCTCACTTCTATACATAACCTCTTTATTTCTCGCTCCCTCAACCTTCTGGCCCTAACAGAAACCTGGCTCTCTCCCCTAGACACAGCATCCACTGCTGCTCTGTCACATGGGGGTCTCCACTTCAGCCACACTCCGACGTCTGGAAATAGACAAGGAGGTGGTTTAGGTATTTTACTTTCCTCTGGTTGCAACTTTCAACAAATACATCCCATCTCTTTTTTCACGTTTTCCTCATTCGAAACCCACATGATTTGCTTATTCTCTCCCCTCTCTATACGTGTTGCAGTCATGTACCGACCCCCTTGCTCCTCAACTCAATTTCTAGATTACTTGGCTGCCTGGCTACCTTATTTCCTTTCCTCAGAAACCCCTGCGCTTATTCTTGGCGACTTCAACATCCCTCTTGACAATCCCACTGCCTCCTCTGCAAAACAACTTCTGCAAATCACTTCCTTTTTCAGTTTGTCACAATGGACCGACTCTCCCACTCACAAAGACAGTCAATCCCATGACCTGATCTTTAGCTATCTATGCACTATTTCAAATTTCACAAACTCCCCTTTTCCTCTTTCTGACTACCATCTCCTCACTTGCAACATATCATCCCTCACTACAACTTTCCCTCCTTCTACTCCTCACACCAAACTTCACAGAAGCATTGTCATTAGATCAGCAACAGCTTGCTAATTCCCTTGAACCTCTCCTCTCATCCATCTCCTCCTTTTTCTGCCCTGACCAATCTATCTGACACTATAATTCCCCCCTTTACATCCGTCCTTGACAATCTGGCCCCTCTTACCATAGCTTGGAAATCACACATTTATCCTCAGCCCAGGCATACTCCTCTGACACAGTACCTAAGCAGATGTTCCCGTACTGCTGAGCAGCACTGGAGAAAATCTTGTAGTTTAGCTGATTTTCTTCATTACAAATTCATCTTGAACTCCTACTATTCTGCCCTTAATCTCTATAAGCAAAATTACTTCTCTACTCTTATCTCTAGTCTTTCTTCACACCCAAAATGTCTCTGTTCTCCACTTTCAATATTCTTCTCCGCCCACACCCACCACCTAATAAAACTTCTTTGTCAGCTCAAGACTTTGCCAGCCTCTTCAATAACAAAATTGACTCCATCAGAAAAGAAATCAGCTCCACAACCCACATAGCCATAAACTTAGCTCTTTCTCCCCTGTTACTGAGGAAGAAGTTGCTGCACTTATACTGCGCTCTCACCTTACTACTTGTCCCCTTGACCCTATCCCCTCACAGCTACTGCCCTCCCTCTCTTCAACCCTTACCCCTATACTCACACACATTTTCAACCTCCCCCTCAGCACTGGAATATTTTCCTCATCTCTGAAACATGCACTGGTCACACCTATCCTCAAAAAACCTTCTCTTGATCCAATCTCCCCATCCAACTACCGCCCTCTTTCCCTACTCCCTCTTGCCTCAAAGCTTCTCGAAAAGCTAGTATATGCACACCTATCACATTTCCTTGCATTAAACTCCCTTCTTGACCCACTGCAATCTGAATTTCATCCCCATCACTCCACAGACACAGCATTCGTTAAGGTTACCAACAACCTACTTACAGCAAAATCCAAAGGCCACTGCTCTCTGCTATCCTCCTTAATCTGTCCGCAGCCTTTGATACTGTTGACCACCCTCTTTTGCTCCAAACCCTCCAATCCTTCGGCATTTGTGACACAGCCCTATCGTGGTTCTCTTCCTACCTGTCAAACCATACCTTTAGTGTAGCCTTCTCTGGAGCCTCCTCTGCCCCGTCACCACTTTCTGTCGGGGTATCGCAAGGCTCTGTCCTCGGTCACCTTCTCTTCTGAATCTACACATCATCATTACGTTCCCTAATAAAGTCCCACAAGTTCCAATATCATTTGTATGCCGATAACACCCAAATCTACATCTCTGCACCAGACCTATCTCTTTCCTTGCTATTTTTCTCACATCTCTTTCTGGATGTCCTCTCACTACCTCAAGTTAAATCTCTCCAAAACTGAGCTCCTTATGTTCCCCCCTTCTCCCAAAATCTCCACCCCAATCTCTCTATAACTGTTGAGATCCCCATCATTACCCCTAACCCGCATGCCTGATGTCTTGGGGTCACATTTGAGTCAGATCTTTCTTTCACTCCTCACATTCAGTCCTTGGCTAAATCCTGCCGCTTCCACCTTAAAAACATCTCTAAAATTAGACATTTCCTTACACAAGACACAACTAAGATTTTTATCCACTCTCTCATCCTTTCCCGCCTTGATTACTGCAACTCTGTCCTCTCTGGTCTCCCCAGCTGCCGCCTAGCTCATTTACAATCCATAATGAATGCCTCTGCCAGGCTCATCTTCCTTACATGTCGCTCTTCATCTGCTGCACCTCTCTGCCAATCCCTTCACTGGCGTCCTCTTGCCTCTAGGATTAAACACAAAATTCTCAACTGCACTGCTCCCCCTATATCTCAGACCTTGTCTCCAGATACTCTTCCTCCTGTCCCCTTCGCTCTGCTCATGACCTCCTACTCTCCTCCTCTCTTGTTACCTCCTCACACTCCCATTTACAGGACTTCCCCAGACTGGCTCCCATCTTGTGGAACCCTCTGCCTCGCTCCACAAGACTCGCCCCTAGCTTTGAAAGCTTCAAGCGCTCCCTAAAGACTCTACTGTTCAGGGATGCATACAACCTACACTATCCTTTCTTTATACCGGTTCCTCTCCTCCATTGCTATCCCCTTGAACCCCCTTAGCATGTAAGCCTAAGAGTCCAGCTATTTGTAGATTATCTTCTTAAGAGCTGACTACAACAGTGCTACTCTTGGCAGGGCCATCTACCCATTTGATCCCTATAAATGTTTTGTTGTACTCCGCCTATGTTTCTACAAATAACCGATAATAATAATACATACATATATACCTGATTCATACATGATAGATACATACATGACACATACATGATACGTGCATACATGATACATAAATGACACATACATCATACATACATAATACCTACATACATAATACATACATACATACATGCTACATACATTCATGATACAAACATGATATATACATGATACATACATACATGATACATACAAACATTATAGATACATACATACATGCATGATACATACAAACATGAGACATACATACATACATCTACATGGAGCCTTTTTTTCTAACACCTGAAATCATATATCTTTAAACCCTTATAACTTTTTATTAGAAATTTTAACAAAAATTTTTTAGCAGACAATGCTATTATGAGTGTAACTGTAATTATAAATGTATTTTTGATGGGGTTTTTTTGCAACTTTTTAATTAAGTGTAACATTTAACCAGAGCTCTAATGTTGTAATAACCCAACGCACGTTAAATTAATTTGCGCTTGTACTTGTAATCTTGCCCAATGTATTTATCTAGGATGACGACCTTGGGTCATCATCCGAGAGTGTGCTTTCATAGCTCATTGACACCCCGCTGTACTTTCTCCACATCCCTTGTAGTTTAGGGCTCTGGCATCACCCAGGGAATCTGGGGATGTTGGTGACATCACCACTCATGTGTATGGTGATGTCACCAAGATCTGTACGTGCCAGGAAGGACAACATGGCTTATGGGGGTGGATAGAGGGGTTTGGTATTCAAACCCCTTGGCCTCAGCTCTTTTAAGTCATAGAATATATATATGTGCAGTTTGTGCGTCAGTCACCATCTTTGAAATAAACTTCTTGCTCTTACATTAACATTGCTTGATTAACCAAAAAATTTAAAGAATGTCTCATTTCTGTATTCCGCTGTATTTTTTCAGTAGTTATTATCGAACTACAGGACCTCTTATCAAGAGGGGGGGTAGGATCGTAGGTTACCTGCCTGTTTTCTTTAGGAGGCCGGGCCCCTTCTGTGACTATACTTGTTATGAGAAGGCACAATATCTTGTCACATCACAAATATCATCTCAGCTGCAAAAGGTATTTAGCAAACTGTTTCTGCTCTTTACACATCTCAGGTATTCCTGAAGTCAGATGTATTTGTAAATTTAATTTGCCTACTACACAGGACCACAGAGAAGCTCTCCGCTAAGGTGGCTCTCACCAGGGCCTCCATTACATATAGAGCGTCGCCCGCAAAAGCCGGCAACTCCGTTTTTTGCGCTGTTTTGGTATCACATATACGGCGTAGCATACAAGTTACGCCCGTATATTTCACCCGTCCCTCGCAATTTTTACTCCCATAGGCTAACATGGGACCGCGTCATTAATCGGTATCCAATATCCAGCGCAAGGCCTTATGTGGCGAAAATGGAGAAATCTTACTCCATTTTTACCTCGCCATAAATGGCAGCCGTAGCAGGCCTTGCGCTGAGTATGGGAGCATTCGGATGAAGTATTCGGATGAAGACTTCTGCCCGGCTGGGTGAAGACGGCTCAAGGTAGGATGGTCTTCAAGGGGTTAGTGTTAGGTTTTTTTAAGGGGGGATTTTAGAGTAAGGTTGGGTGTGTGGGTGGTGGGTTTTAATGTTGGGGGGGTTGTATTTCTTTTTTTACAGGTAAAAGAGCTGATTACTTTGGGGCAATGCCCCGCAAAAAGCCCATTTTAATGGTTATTTGTAATTTAGTATAGGGTAGGGAATTTTATTATTTTGGGGGGCTTTTTTATTTTATTAGGGGGCTTAGATTAGGTGTAATTAGTTTAAATTTCTTGTAATTTTTTTTATTTTCTGTAATTTAGTATTTGTTTTTTTTTGTACTATAGTTTATTTTATTTAATTGTATTTAATTTTAGGTAATTGTAGTTAATTAATTTAATTAATTTAATGATAGTGTAGTGTTAGGCGTAATTGTAACTTAGGTTAGGATTTATTTTACAGGTAAATTTGTAGTTATTTTAACTAGGTAGCTATTAAATAGTTATTAACTATTTAATAGCTATTGTACCTAGTTAAAATAAATACAAAGTTGCCTGTAAAATAAAAATAAATCCTAAAATAGCTACAATGTAATTATTAATTATATTGTAGCTATCTTAGGGTTTATTTTATAGGTAAGTATTTCGTTATAAATAGGAATAATTTAGTTAATAATAGTAATATTATTAACTTTATTATAGTGGTGGCGACGTTGGCGGCGGCAGATTAGGGGTTAATACATTTAGTAGGCTATGTGGGCTATGGCGGTTTAGGGGTTAATACTTGAATAGGTTAATTGCGTTGTGGGCTATGGCGGTTTAGGGGTTAATAATTTAGTTATTACTTGCGGTGTGGGCTATGGCGGTTTTGGGATTAAATTATTAGGCTTATTGCGTTGTGGGGGGTTGTTGGTCTAGGGGTTAATACATTTATTATTAGTAGTGAGAGGGGGGGATTGCGGATATAGGGGTTTTACATGTCGGGCTTATTTTTGGGAGGCTGTTACGGGAGATTTGATATTTCCTTTACTTTTCTTAGGCGCCGGCAGTTTCTAAAGTGCCGTAAGTCACTAGCAACTCCAGAAATTTGTAGTTACGCTCATTTCTGGACATCGCTAGTTTATCCGAGTTACGGCACTTTATGAACTGCCGGCGGCGTATATGTAATACCCCGATGTGCGAGGTGAAATTCCAGGTGGCGCAGGTTCCTATGCTTGCGCCGAAACCTGCGCTGTATATGTGAACGGGCACCAAAAGTCTCCCCATCTTACTCTATTTTAATCCAAGAACCCTGCAGGATCAGGAAGTGTTCCTCTGTGTAACAGAAAGATATATATGCTTCAACATAGTTGAACAGTCAACAATTGTAAATATAATTATAAATTGTAACAAATATTATACAATTGCACAATAAGATTAGAAATTCCAGCAAAACATTTGTTGTAATCTATTTTTCATATATTTACCCTACTCTGCAAATTCTGTTATCTGAGATTTTTCAATTTACGTATATTACCAAATGTACTTTGTTCTCTTGGTATCGTTTATTGAAAAGCATACCTAGGTAGGCTCAAGAGCAGTAACGCAGTACTGGGAGCCAGATGGTGATTATCAGTGTTTACACATGTATGTTTGTTTTTTTCTTTTTTGCTTCTCTGGGGAAGTCATGTCTGAAGTACCTTAAACTCTCATTGTAATGTGTTGCTGCCAAATGATTAAAGGGACGTTATAGGGTAAAAATAAAATGCTCTATTTAATTACAAAAATTTATTTTAAACAAATGAATTGTATTATATGTTTAGCTACATCAGAGAGGGTAATACATGAGGGGCGGGGGGGGGGGGGGTTATGCTCCTGTGCCACTCTAGATAAAGATACAGCTGGTCAACCATCAGGAACAGGCATAAATACATATGCAATTGCAAGTGTTCCAACTTTTAACACTTTTAGGGGCCAATTTACTAATGTGCAAGTGGACATGATCCGCTGTAGCAGTTCATGTCTGCCGCACATTGATAAATGCCAACAGCATACGCTGTTGGCATTTATCATTGATAAGAGATATGTGTATGAAATAGTGTGCAGGGTACTAGGTATCAGGCTCCTTACAGAAAAAATAGATCCTTCAGTCTATTAGTTTATGTGAATGCAGAAAAGAGGTGTAAGGGCGCTCAAAGCTAAAGATACCAATTAATAACTGTATCACATATATATGCAAGAGAATATAATAAAGATATAGACCCAAATAAAAAAGGTAAATAATTTATTTATACATAAACAAATATATTGCACCTATAGAGACGTCTCTAAAATGTAAAAACAAGTTTTTTTTTAAAAACCAGCAATTTAACTAAAAAACCAACATTTAGGAAAACCAATTTAAATTGAGGCTAAATTGTAAAGCATATTTATCATTTCACAAGCATTTCTAGTAAAATGCTTGTGCAATCCCACTTCCTGCACATTAGCGGCCAATTGGCCGCTAGCAAGGGGAGTCAATCAACCCGATCGTATCCGATCAGGCTTATTGCTGTCTGCCGGCTCAGAGGTGGCGGACGAGTTAAGGAGCAGCGGTCTTAAGACCACTGTTTCTTAACTCCTGTTTTTGGCGAGCCTGAAGGCTCGCACGGAAACAGATGCATTGACGGGTTGAGAAATCGACCCATTAGAGTTGAACACATTAAAAAAAAAATTTGTTTAAATTAAATGGACATTTTTTCTTTGCATAAATGTTTTGTAGATGATCTATTTATATAGTCCATAAAGTTTTTTTTTAAAGGTATAGTTTTGCTTATTTTGAAATAACATTGCTATGATTTTCAGACTCCTAACCAAGCCCCAAAGGTTTATGAGAATACCGTCAGATACCTACTCCAGCTTGCTCCTGTTTGTGTAAAGGGTCTTTTCATATGCAAAAGAAGAGGGGGGGAGTGTCTTATTTCCCACTTGCAGTGGGCTTTCCAAGTACCTTTTCAACAGAACTAAACTGAGAGCTTCTAAGTAAGTTTATAAACAGTTTTATACTGGATTTTTATATCAGTATCTGTGCATCCTAAGCATTCAGCTCTTTTACCTGTAAAAAAAAATACAATATCCCCCCAACATTAAAACCCACCACCCACACACCCAATCCTACTCTAAAACCCACCCAATCCCCCCTTAATAAAACCTAACACTAACCCCTTGAAGATCACCCTACCATGAGACGTCTTCACCCAGCCGGGCAGAAGTGGTCCTCCAGATGGGCAGAAGTCTTCATCCGATCCGGGCAGAAGAGGGCCTCCAGACGGCAGAAGTCTTCATCCAGGCGGCATCTTCTATCTTCATCCATCCGGAGCGTAGCGGGTCCATCTTCAGCCATCCGACGCGGAGCATCCTCTTCCATCCGACGACTAACACTAAATGACGGTACCTTTAAGTGACGTCATCCAAGATGACGTCCCTTCAATTCCGATTGGCTGATAGAATTCATCAGCCAATCAGAATTAAGGTAGAAAAAATCCTATTGGCTGATCCAATCAGCCAATAGGATTGAGCTTGCATTCTATTGGCTTTTACAATCAGCCAATAGAATGTGAGCTCAATCCTATTGGCTGATTGGATCAGCCAATAGGATTGAACTTCAATCCTATTGGCTGATTGCATCCGCCAATAGGATTTTTTCTACCTTAATTCCGATTGGCTGATAGAATTCTATCAGCCAATCGGAATTGAAGGGACGACGTCTTCGATGACGTCACTTAAAGGTACCGTCATTTGGTGTTAGTCGTCGGATGGAAGAGGATGCTCCACGTTGGATGGCTTGAAGATGGACCCGCTCCGCTCCGGATGGATGAAGATAGAAGATGCCACCTGGATGAAGACTTCTGCCCATCTGGAGGTCCTCTTCAGCCCGGATCGGATAAAGTCTTCTGCCCATTTGGAGGAACACTTCTGCCTGGCTGGGTGAAGACGTCTCAAGGTAGGGTAATCTTCAAGGGATTAGTGTTAGGTTTTATTAAGGGGGGATTGGGTGGGTTTTAGAGTAGGGTTGGGTGTGTGGGTGGTGAGTTTTAATGTTGGGGGGTATTGTATTTTTTTTTACAGGTAAAAGAGATAATTACTTTGGGGCAATGCCCCGCAAAAGGCCATTTTAATGGTTATTTGTAATTTAGTATAGGGTAGGGATTTTTATTATTTTGGGGGACTTTTTTATTTTATTAGGGGGATTAGATTAGGTTTTATTAGTTTAAAATTCTTGTAATTATTTTATTATTTTCTGTAATTTAGTGGGTTTTTTTTCGTACTTTAGTTTATTTAATTTAATTGTAATTAATTGTCGTTAATTTAGGTAATTTAGTTAATTATAGTGTAGTGTTAGGTGTAATTGTAACTTAGGTTAGGTTTTATTTTACAAGTAAATTTGTATTTATTTTAACTAGGAAGTTATTAAATAGTTAATAACTATTTAATAACTATTGTTCCTAGTTAAAATAAATACAAACTTGCCTGTAAAATAAAAATAAACCCTAAGCTAGCTACAATGTAACTATTAGTTATATTGTAGTTATCTTAGGGTTTATTTTATAGGTAAGTATTTAGTTTTAAATCGGAATTATTTATTTAATTGTAGTAATTTTTTTCCGATTATTTTCAATTATATTTAAGTTAGGGGGGTTAGGGTTAGACTTAGGTTTAGGGGTTAATACATTTAATATAGTGGCGGCGACGTTGGGGGCGGCAGATTAGGAGTTAATAAATGTAGGTAGGTGTCGGCAATGTTAGAGACGGCAGATTAGGGGTTAATAAAATGTAACTAGTGTTTGTGATGCGAGAGTGCGGCGGTTTAGGGGTTAATATATTTATTACAGTGGCGGCGATGTCCGGTTGGCAGATTAGGGGTTAAAAATGTATTTAAGTGTTTGCGATGTGTGTGTGGGGGGGGCTCGGTTTAGGGGTTAATAGGTAGTTTATGGGTGTTAGTGTACTTTTTAGCACTTTAGTTAAGACTTTTATGCTACGGTGTTAGCCCATAAAACTCTTAACTACTGACTTTTAAATGTGGTAGGAGTCTTCACAGGAGAGGGTCTACCGCTCACTTTTTCCAGGACTCGTAATACCGGCATTAGGCAAATCTCATTAAAAAGATAGGATACGCAATTGACGTAAGTGGATTTGCGGTATGCTTGAGTCGCAGAAGAAAAGTGAGCGGTACACCTGTACCTGCCAGACTCGTAATACCAGCGGGCGTTAAAAAGCAGCGTTGGGACCTCTCAACGCTGCTTTTTAAGGCTAACGCAAGACTCGGAATCTAGGCGAATGTTATTTTAAAATTCAGTGAAAAAAGAAAAGGAAAACGTACAATCCCCCAACCAATGTTTTTATGTATTCAAAATCATCATAATGAACATTGATCACTTTATGAATTGCATCACAATTGACAGTTCATGGCATCATCTATGATATGACTAGTACAAAATATACATTAACGGCGAGACTTTAACATATTTTTGTATAGAAATATATATAACATGTCAACAATTAAAGAGACGGAAGTCTACTTGAAAATTGTTATTGTTTAAAAATATAGATAATTCCTTTTTTACCCATTCCCCAGTTGTGCATTGCTAACACTGTTAACTTAATATACCTTTTACCTCTATGATTACCTGTATCTAAGCCCTGCAGAATGCCTCTTACCTTAGTGCTTTTTACAATCTTGCATTTTAGCCAATTAGTGCTTGTTCCTGCATAACCATTATCATTCTCCACAGGAGTAAGCACAATGTTATCTATATGACACACTTGAACTAGCACTGTCTAGCTGTTGTACAATATTTAAAAAACACTGATATAACATGGTTGCCAACAGTCCCGGAATTTGGGACCCTGTCCCTGTCATTTAAATGTCCCAGACTGTCCCTGCACTCTTCCTCATGTTATTAAAAACAAAAAAAAAACAAAAAAAACGGTTTTGCTGCAGTTCCAAGTTCCGCCAGCAGTGTCACTGTCAATAATGTAAAGAAGCATAGCAGGAACTGAATGGTAGCTGCAGCCTGCTTGTTGGTGTTTGCCGTGGGGATAACTTTCCTGCTTCTGATTCAGTTCTAACACAGGCATCACACAGATGATCTTGTGGTAAGCCTCATAGAGAATGAATCAATCCCATTGGAAACCTAATGTGAAATTGCTGGTAGGATCTGTTTGTGCAGCGTTATTTAGCAGCTGTAGTGAGGTGAGTGCATAGCTGTTATGGATGAACTCAGTTTAGAGGACAGTGAGATTATCTGATCTTTGGGGGTTTATCAGTATTGCACTATTGGGTACAGCCCACTCCCTTTGTCACTGTTGTCTGATCACAGCTGAGTGCTGCAAACTGTGACATTTCAGTAGTTAGCTATGGGAAAGCAGATCTGCTTAGGTTAGTCCAGTAGTTTTGTATCCATGTTTCATGATCTTTCCTTCCTGTTTCCTTTTATTCATCTAAATTGCACAAGTTTCACAGTTTAATCAGCCAAATCATTTATTGGTTCACAGTTTAATCAGCCAAATCCTTTATTTCAATGTTATTATAAATGTGATATAGTGATATCTGCAGCGCTGTCTGCCTTCTACTTAAAGCATGTCCAGTTTAAACTAACGCCTAGATTTAGAGTTCTGCTTTAGCCATCCAAACCAGCGTTAGGGGGTCCTAACGCTGGTTTTTACCGCCCGCTGGTATTTAGAGTCAGACAGGAAAGGGTCTAACGCTCACTTTCCAGCTGCGACTTTTCCATACCGCAGATCCCCTTACGTCAATTGCGTATCCTATCTTTTCAATGGGATCTTTCTAATACTGGTATTTAGAGTCTTGGCTGAAGTGAGCGTTAGAACTCTAACGACAAGACTCCAGCCGCAGAAAAAAGTCAGGAGTTAAGAGCTTTATGGGCTAACGCCAGTTCATAGAGCTCTTAACTACTGTGCTCTAAAGTACACTAACACCCATAAACTACCTATGTACCCCTAAACTGAGGTCCCCCCACATCGCGGCCACTCTAATAAAAATTTTTAACCCCTAATCTACCGACCGCACACCGCCGCAACCTACATTATCCCTATGTACCCCTAATCTGCTCCCCCTAACATCACCGACCCCTATATTATATTTATTACCCCCTAATCGGCCCCCCAACGTCACCACTACCTTACCTACACTTATTAACCCCTAATCTGCCGACCGGACCTCGCCGCTACTATAATAATTGTATTAACCCCTAAAGCTAAGTCTAACCCTAACCCTAACACCCCCCTAAGTTAAATATAATTTTTATCTAACAAAATAAATGAACTCTTATTAAATAAATTAATTCTATTTAAAGCTCAATACTTACCTGTAAAATAAACCCTAATATAGCTACAATAGAACGAATAATTATATTGTAGCTATTTTAGGATTTATATTTATTTTACAGGCAACTTTGTATTTATTTTAACTAGGTACAATAGCTATTAAATAGTTAATAACTATTTAATAGCTACCTAGTTAAAATACTTACAAAATTACCTTAAAATAAATCCTAACCTAAGTTACAATTAAACCTAACACTACACTATCAATAAATTAATTAAATAAACTATCTACAATTAAATCAACTAAACTAAATTACAAAAAAACCCCACTAAATTACAAAAAATAAAAAAAGATTACAAGAATTTGAAACTAGTTACACCTACTCTAAGCCCCTAAAAAATAACAAAGCCCTCAAAATAAAAAAATGCCCTACCCTATTCTAAAATAAAAAGTTTACAGCTCTTTTACCTTACCAGCCCTTAAAAGGGCCTTTTGCGGGGCATGCCCCAAAGAATTCAGCTCTTTTGCCTGTAAAAAAACATACAATACCCCCCCCAACATTACAACCCACCAGCCACATACCCCTAATCTAACCCAAACTCCCCTTAAAAAACCTAACACTAAGCCCCTGAAGATCTCCCTACCTTATCTTCACCACGCTGGGTATCACCGATCCGTCCAGAATAGGCTCCGAAGTCTTCATCCTATCCGGCAAGAAGAGGTCCAGAAGAGGCTCCGAAGTCTTCATCCTATCCGGCAAGAAGAGGACATCCGGACCGGTAGACATGTTCATCCAGGCGGCGTCTTCTATCTTCATCCATCCAGCGCGGAGCGGGACCATCTTGAAGCAGCCGACGCGGATCCATCCTCTTCTTCCGGCGACTCCCGACGAATGAAGGTTCCTTTAAGGGACGTCATCCAAGATGGCGTCCCTCGAATTCCGATTGGCTGATAGGATTCTATCAGCCAATCGGAATTAAGGTAGGAAAAATCTGATTGGCTGATTGAATCAGCCAATCAGATTCAAGTTCAATCGGATTGGCTGATCTAATCAGCCAGTCAGATTGAGCTTGCATTCTATTGGCTGATCGGAACAGCCAATAGAATGCAAGCTCAATCTAATTGGCTGATTGGATCAGCCAATCCGATTGAACTTGAATCGATTGACTGATTCAATCAGCCAATCAGATTTTTCCTACCATAATTCCGATTGGCTGATAGAATCCTATCAGCCAATCGGAATTCGAGGGACGCCATCTTGGGTGACGTCCCTTAAAGGAACTTTCATTCGTCGGGAGTCGCCGGAAGAAGAGGATGGATCCGCGTCGGCTGCTTCAAGATGGTCCCGCTCCGCGCCGGATGGATGAAGATAGAAGATGCCGCCTGGATGAACATGTCTACCGGTCCGGATGTCCTCTTCTTGCCGGATAGGATGAAGACTTCGGAGCCTCTTCTGGACCTCTTCTTGTCGGATAGGATGAAGACTTCGGAGCCTCTTCTGGAGAGATCAGTGATACCCGGCGTGGTGAAGATAAGGTAGGGAGATCTTTTAAATGTGGTAGGAGTCTTCACAGGAGAGGGTCTACCGCTCACTTTTTCCAGGACTCGTAATACCGGCATTAGGCAAATCTCATTAAAAAGATAGGATACGCAATTGACGTAAGTGGATTTGCGGTATGCTTGAGTCGCAGAAGAAAAGTGAGCGATACACCTGTACCTGCCAGACTCGTAATACCAGCGGGCGTTAAAAAGCAGCGTTGGGACCTCTCAACGCTGCTTTTTAAGGCTAACGCAAGACTCGGAATCTAGGCGAATGTTATTTTAAAATTCAGTGAAAAAAGAAAAGGAAAACGTACAATCCCCCAACCAATGTTTTTATGTATTCAAAATCATCATAATGAACATTGATCACTTTATGAATTGCATCACAATTGACAGTTCATGGCATCATCTATGATATGACTAGTACAAAATATACATTAACGGCGAGACTTTAACATATTTTTGTATAGAAATATATATAACATGTCAACAATTAAAGAGACGGAAGTCTACTTGAAAATTGTTATTGTTTAAAAATATAGATAATTCCTTTTTTACCAATTCCCCAGTTGTGCATTGCTAACACTGTTAACTTAATATACTTTTTACCTCTATGATTACCTGTATCTAAGCCCTGCAGAATGCCTCTTACCTTAGTGCTTTTTACAATCTTGCATTTTAGCCAATTAGTGCTTGTTCCTGCATAACCATTATCATTCTCCACAGGAGTAAGCACAATGTTATCTATATGACACACTTGAACTAGCACTGTCTAGCTGTTGTACAATATTTAAAAAACACTGATATAACATGGTTGCCAACAGTCCCGGAATTTGGGACCCTGTCCCTGTCATTTAAATGTCCCAGACTGTCCCTGCACTCTTCCTCATGTTATTAAAAACAAAAAAAACAAAAAAAAAACGGTTTTGCTGCAGTTCCAAGTTTCGCCAGCAGTGTCACTGTCAATAATGTAAAGAAGCATAGCAGGAACTGAATGGTAGCTGCAGCCTGCTTGTTGGTGTTTGCCGTGGGGATAACTTTCCTGCTTCTGATTCAGTTCTAACACAGGCATCACACAGATGATCTTGTGGTAAGCCTCATAGAGAATGAATCAATCCCATTGGAAACCTAATGTGAAATTGCTGGTAGGATCTGTTTGTGCAGCGTTATTTAGCAGCTGTAGTGAGGTGAGTGCATAGCTGTTATGGATGAACTCAGTTTAGAGGACAGTGAGATTATCTGATCTTTGGGGGTTTATCAGTATTGCACTATTGGGTACAGCCCACTCCCTTTGTCACTGTTGTCTGATCACAGCTGAGTGCTGCAAACTGTGACATTTCAGTAGTTAGCTATGGGAAAGCAGATCTGCTTAGGTTAGTCCAGTAGTTTTGTATCCATGTTTCATGATCTTTCCTTCCTGTTTCCTTTTATTCATCTAAATTGCACAAGTTTCACAGTTTAATCAGCCAAATCATTTATTGGTTCACAGTTTAATCAGCCAAATCCTTTATTTCAATGTTATTATAAATGTGATATAGTGATATCTGCAGCGCTGTCTGCCTTCTACTTAAAGCATGTCCAGTTTAAACTAACGCCTAGATTTAGAGTTCTGCGTTAGCCATCCAAACCAGCGTTAGGGGGTCCTAACGCTGGTTTTTACTGCCCGCTGGTATTTAGAGTCAGACAGGAAAGGGTCTAACGCTCACTTTCCAGCTGCGACTTTTCCATACCGCAGATCCCCTTACGTCAATTGCGTATCCTATCTTTTCAATGGGATCTTTCTAATACTGGTATTTAGAGTCTTGGCTGAAGTGAGCGTTAGAACTCTAACGACAAGACTCCAGCCGCAGAAAAAAGTCAGGAGTTAAGAGCTTTATGGGCTAACGCCAGTTCATAAAGCTCTTAACTACTGTGCTCTAAAGTACACTAACACCCATAAACTACCTATGTACCCCTAAACTGAGGTCCCCCCACATCGCGGCCACTCTAATAAAAATTTTTAACCCCTAATCTACCGACCGCACACCGCCGCAACCTACATTATCCCTATGTACCCCTAATCTGCTGCCCCTAACATCACCGACCCCTATATTATATTTATTACCCCCTAATCTGCCCCCCCAACGTCACCACTACCTTACCTACACTTATTAACCCCTAATCTGCCGACCGGACCTCGCCGCTACTATAATAAATGTATTAACCCCTAAAGCTAAGTCTAACCCTAACCCTAACACCCCCCTAAGTTAAATATAATTTTTATCTAACGAAATAAATGAACTCTTATTAAATAAATTAATTCTATTTAAAGCTCAATACTTACCTGTAAAATAAACCCTAATATAGCTACAATAGAACGAATAATTATATTGTAGCTATTTTAGGATTTATATTTATTTTACAGGCAACTTTGTATTTATTTTAACTAGGTACAATAGCTATTAAATAGTAAATAACTATTTAATAGCTATTGTACCTAGTTAAAATAATTACAAAATTACCTGTAAAATAAATCCTAACCTAAGTTACAATTAAACCTAACACTACACTATCAATAAATTAATTAAATAAACTATCTACAATTAAATCAACTAAACTAAATTACAAAAAAACCCCACTAAATTACAAAAAATAAAAAAAGATTACAAGAATTTGAAACTAATTACACCTACTCTAAGCCCCTAAAAAATAACAAAGCCCTCAAAATAAAAAAATGCCCTACCCTATTCTAAAATAAAAAGTTTACAGCTCTTTTACCTTACCAGCCCTTAAAAGGGCCTTTTGCGGGGCATGCCCCAAAGAATTCAGCTCTTTTGCCTGTAAAAAAACATACAATACCCCCCCCAACATTACAACCCACCAGCCACATACCCCTAATCTAACCCAAACTCCCCTTAAAAAAACTAACACTAAGCCCCTGAAGATCTCCCTACCTTATCTTCACCACGCTGGGTATCACCGATCCGTCCAGAATAGGCTCCGAAGTCTTCATCCTATCCGGCAAGAAGAGGTCCAGAAGAGGCTCCGAAGTCTTCATCCTATCCGGCAAGAAGAGGACATCCGGACCGGTAGACATGTTCATCCAGGCGGCGTCTTCTATCTTCATCCATCCAGCGCGGAGCGGGACCATCTTGAAGCAGCCGACGCGGATCCATCCTCTTCTTCCGGCGACTCCCGACGAATGAAGGTTCCTTTAAGGGACGTCATCCAAGATGGCGTCCCTCGAATTCCGATTGGCTGATAGGATTCTATCAGCCAATCGGAATTAAGGTAGGAAAAATCTGATTGGCTGATTGAATCAGCCAATCAGATTCAAGTTCAATCGGATTGGCTGATCTAATCAGCCAGTCAGATTGAGCTTGCATTCTATTGGCCGATTGAACTTGAATCGGATTGACTGATTCAATCAGCCAATCAGATTTTTCCTACCATAATTCCGATTGGCTGATAGAATCCTATCAGCCAATCGGAATTCGAGGGACGCCATCTTGGGTGACGTCCCTTAAAGGAACTTTCATTCGTCGGGAGTCGCTGGAAGAAGAGGATGGATCCGCGTCGGCTGCTTCAAGATGGTCCCGCTCCGCGCCGGATGGATGAAGATAGAAGATGCCGACTGGATGAACATGTCTACCGGTCCGGATGTCCTCTTCTTGCCGGATAGGATGAAGACTTCGGAGCCTCTTCTGGACCTCTTCTTGCCGGATAGGATGAAGACTTCGGAGCCTCTTCTGGACGGATCAGTGATACCCGGCGTGGTGAAGATAAGGTAGGGAGATCTTCAGGGGCTTAGTGTTAGGTTTTTTAAGGGGGGTTTGTGTTAGATTAGGGGTATGTGGGTGGTGGGTTGTAATGTTGGGGGGGTATTGTATGTTTTTTACAGGCAAAAGAGCTGAATTCTTTGGGGCATGCCCCGCAAAAGGCGCTTTTAAGGGCTGGTAAGGTAAAAGAGCTGTAAACTTTTTATTTTAGAATAGGGTAGGGCATTTTTTTATTTTGGGGGGCTTTGTTATTTTTTTAGGGGGCTTAGAGTAGGTGTAATTAGTTTAAAATTGTTGTAATATTTTTCTTTTTTTGTAATTTAGTGTTGTTTTTTTGTATTTTCGTTTAGTTGATTTAATTGTAGATAATTGTAGGTAGTTTATTTAACTAATTTATTGATAGTGTAGTGTTAGCTTTATTTGTAACTTAGGTTAGGATTTATTTTACAGGTAATTTTGTAATTATTTTAACTAGGTAGCTATTAAATAGTTATTAACTATTTAATAGCTATTGTACCTAGTTAAAATAAATACAAAGTTGCCTGTAAAATAAATATAAATCCTAAAATAGCTACAATGTAATTATTATTTATATTGTAGCTATATTAGGGTTTATTTTACAGGTAAGTATTTAGCTTTAAATAGGATTAATTTATTTAATAAGATTTATTTTATTTCGTTAGATTTAAATTATATTTAACTTAGGGGGGTGTTAGGGTTAGGGTTAGACTTAGCTTTAGGGGTTAATACATTTATTAGAGCAGCGGCGAGGTCCGGTCGGCAGATTAAGGGTTAATAAGTGTAGGTAAGGTAGCGGCGACGTTTGGGGCGGCAGATTAGGGGTTAATAAATATAATATATGGGTCGGCGATGTTAGGGGCAGCAGATTAGGGGTACATAGCTATAATGTAGGTTGCGGCGGTGTTCAGAGCGGCAGATTAGGGGTTAAAAGTGTAATGCAGGGGTCAGCGATAGCGGGGGCGGCAGATTAGGGGTTAATAAGTGTAAGGTTAGGGGTGTTTAGACTCGGGGTTCATGTTACGGTGTTAGGTGCAAACTTAGGAAGTGTTTCCCCATAGGAAACAATGGGGCTGCGTTAGGAGCTGAACGCAGGTTTTTTGCAGGTGTTAGGTTTTTTTGCAGCTCAAACTGCTCCATTGTTTCCTCTGGGGGAATCGCGCACGAGCACGTTTTTGAAGCTGGCCGCGTCCGTAAGCAACGCTGGTATTTAGAGTTGCAGTGGCGGTAAATATGCCTGTACGCTTCCTTTTTGGAGCCTAACGCAGCCCTTCAGAGAACTCTAAATACCAGCGTTGTTTAAAAGGTGCGGGGGGGAAAAAACACGCGTAGCTAACGCACCCCTTCTAACTCAAAACTCTAAATCTAGGTGTAAGTTTGCACTGTATTTATACTTTTAGGTTGTTATGGGTTAATGTTTAAGCTTAAATAAGCAACAGTAGATATTTTCTTTTATCTGTGCAAGGCACCGTTGGAATTTTAAAGTAAAATAAGATATATACAGATCTATTGAAATCTTAGAACTTAAAAATTCCTTTTGCAAAAGAATAACTCAGGTGTAAAGATAATGGTCAAAATCTAAACTACTTTCTGTTAATAGAGAAATTAATCTTTTTTATCAGCAACAACTATAATAGTGATCTACTAAGTAGCACTAAAAATATAGAAACCTGGCGCAGGTCTCCTACTGACTGTAGAGCATATTCCCTCATTTGTGCTATACCTTTTTAGTTTCATATTTTAATATATATATACAGGGAGTGCAGAATTATTAGGCAAGTTGTATTTTTGAGGATTAATTTTATTATTGAACAACAACCATGTTCTCAATGAACCCAAAAAACTCATTAATATCAAAGCTGAATAGTTTTGGAAGTAGTTTTTTTAGGGGGATATCTGTGTGTGCAGGTGACTATTACTGTGCATAATTATTAGGCAACTTAACAAAAAACAAATATATACCCATTTCAATTATTTATTTTTACCAGTGAAACCAATATAACATCTCAACATTCACAAATATACATTTCTGACATTCAAAAACAAAACAAAAACAAATCAGTGACCAATATAGCCACCTTTCTTTGCAAGGACACTCAAAAGCCTGCCATCCATGGATTCTGTCAGTGTTTTGATCTGTTCACCATCAACATTGCGTGCAGCAGCAACCACAGCCTCCCAGACACTGTTCAGAGAGGTGTACTGTTTTCCCTCCTTGTAAATCTCACATTTGATGATGGACCACAGGTTCTCAATGGGGTTCAGATCAGGTGAACAAGGAGGCCATGTCATTAGATTTTCTTCTTTTATACCCTTTCTTGCCAGCCACGCTGTGGAGTACTTGGACGCGTGTGATGGAGCATTGTCCTGCATGAAAATCATGTTTTTCTTGAAGGATGCAGACTTCTTCCTGTACCACTGCTTGAAGAAGGTGTCTTCCAGAAACTGGCAGTAGGACTGGGAGTTGAGCTTGACTCCATCCTCAACCCGAAAAGGCCCCACAAGCTCATCTTTGATGATACCAGCCCAAACCAGTACTCCACCTCCACCTTGCTGGCGTCTGAGTCGGACTGGAGCTCTCTGCCCTTTACCAATCCAGCCACGGGCCCATCCATCTGGCCCATCAAGACTCACTCTCATTTCATCAGTCCATAAAAACTTAGAAAAATCAGTCTTGAGATATTTCTTGGCCCAGTCTTGACGTTTCAGCTTGTGTGTCTTGTTCAGTGGTGGTCGTCTTTCAGCCTTTCTTACCTTGGCCATGTCTCTGAGTATTGCACACCTTGTGCTTTTGGGCACTCCAGTGATGTTGCAGCTCTGAAATATGGCCAAACTGGTGGCAAGTGGCATCTTGGCAGCTGCACGCTTGACTTTTCTCAGTTCACGGACAGTTATTTTGCGCCTAAATTTTTCCACACGCTTCTTGCGACCCTGTTGACTATTTTGAATGAAACGCTTGATTGTTCGATGATCACGTTTCAGAAGCTTTGCAATTTTAAGAGTGCTGCATCCGTCTGCAAGATATCTCACTATTTTTGACTTTTCTGAGCCTGTCAAGTCCTTCTTTTGACCCATTTTGCCAAAGGAAAGGAAGTTGCCTAATAATTATGCACACCTGATATAGGGTGTTGATGTCATTAGACCACACCCCTTCTCATTACAGAGATGCACATCACCTAATATGCTTAGTGAGCGGAACTTTAGGGCAGGGGGTGTGGTAAAAATTTTCATGCAGGTAATTTATAGCTAGAAAGTGTCCCTGAATTTTTTTTCAAATGTTGGCAACTATGAGATAAGGGACAGTCTGCTGGGGCTTAGAAACAGGCAAACTTAGAGGTTATAAAGTATATTAATATAAAAAATATTGGTTGTACAATGCTGGAGAATGGGTAGTGAAGGCGTTGTCAATCTTTTTAAACAATAAAAAAAATCAAGAAGATTTGCCCTTTAAGATAAGGCATTGAAATCTTTCGCCTAGATTTAGAGTTCTGCGTTAGCCGTCAAAAGCAGCGTTAAGGGGTCCTAACGCTGCTTTTTACCGCCCGCTGGTATTTAGAGTCAGTCAGGAAAGGGTCTAACGCTCACTTCCAAGCCGCAACTTTTCCATACCGCAGATCCCCTTACACCATTTGCGTATCCTATCTTTTCAATGGGATCTTCCTAACGCTGGTATTTAGAGTCTTGGCTGAAGTGAGTGGTAGAGCCTCTACCGACAAGACTCCAGCCGCAGAAAAAAGTCAGTAGTTTCTCGGCTAACGCCGGTTTATAAAGCTCTTAACTACTGTGCTCTAAAGTAAACTAACACCCATAAACTACCTATGTACCCCTAAACCGAGGCCCCCCCCACATCGACGCCACTATAAATCATTTTTTTAACCCCTAATCTGCCGACCGCCGCCACCTACATTATCCATATGTACCCCTAATCTGCTGCCCCTAACATCGCCGACACCTACATAATATTTATTAACCCCTAATCTGCCCCCCCAATGTCGCCGCTACCTTACCTACACTTATTAACCCCTAATCTGCCGACCGGACCTAGCCGCTACTCTAATAAATGTATTAACCCCTAAACAGCCTCACTCCCGCCTCAAAAACCCTATATTAAATAGTATTAACCCCTAATCTGCCCTCCCTAACATCTGCGACACCTAACTTCAAGTATTAACACCTAATCTGCCGACCAGACCCCGCCGCTACTCTAATAAATGTATTAACCCCTAAAGATAAGTCTAACCCTAACACCCCCCTAAGTTAAATATAATTTTAATCTAACAAAATAAATTAAATATTATTAACTAAAGTATTCCTATTTAAAACTAAATACTTACCTGTATAGAACAAGCTATTATGCTATTGTTCGTTTCCAGGTTGAGCGCTTCTCTCTTTTTATTTATGCAAATTATGACATTTTGGGAAGTCTCCCTAAGTGTGATGCGGGAATCCAGACGTGGACCCGTTGCTCAGTGTGCCTAGAGGGATATGGCTGCACCTCACTGACGAGGCCCACAATAGGCCGAAACGTACGTCTGGGGTTTTGCTGTTTCTCTTGTTCAGAGAAGAATTGCCTGATATTTCAGGGCTGGACTGCACTGTGAAGTCAGGATCAGACTGATATGCTTCAGGAAAGTTTTTCTCTGTGAAAGGCACATGTTGAGCAAAAAGAGGCTGCTTCTTGGGTGGTAACTAGCCATAGAACAAGCTATTATGCTATTGTTCGTTTCCAGGTTGAGCGCTTCTCTCTTTTTATTTATGCAAATTATGACATTTTGGGAAGTCTCCCTAAGTGTGATGCGGGAATCCAGACGTGGACCCGTTGCTCAGTGTGCCTAGAGGGATATGGCTGCACCTCACTGACGAGGCCCACAATAGGCCGAAACGTACGTCTGGGGTTTTGCTGTTTCTCTTGTTCAGAGAAGAATTGCCTGGTATTTCGGGGCTGGACTGCACTGTGAAGTCAGGATCAGACTGATATGCTTCAGGAAAGTTTTTCTCTGTGAAAGGCACATGTTGAACAAAAAGAGGCTGCTTCTTGGGTGGTAACTAGCCATAGAACAAGCTATTATGGTATTGTTCGTTTCCAGGTTGAGCGCTTCTCTCTTTTTATTTATGCAAATTATGACATTTTGGGAAGTCTCCCTAAGTGTGATGCGGGAATCCAGACGTGGACCCGTTGCTCAGTGTGCCTAGAGGGATATGGCTGCACCTCACTGACGAGGCCCACAATAGGCCGAAACGTACGTCTGGGGTTTTGCTGTTTCTCTTGTTCAGAGAAGAATTGCCTGGTATTTCGGGGCTGGACTGCACTGTGAAGTCAGGATCAGACTGATATGCTTCAGGAAAGTTTTTCTCTGTGAAAGGCACATGTTGAGCAAAAAGAGGCTGCTTCTTGGGTGGTAACTAGCCATAGAACAAGCTATTATGCTATTGTTCGTTTCCAGGTTGAGCGCTTTTCTCTTTTTATTTATGTAAGTTACAATTAAACCTACTACACTATCAATACATAAATTAAATCAATTAACTACAAGTACCTACAATTAAATAAACTAAACTAAATTACAAAACAAACAAACACTAAATTACAAAAAAATAAAAAAAGATTACAAGAATTTTAAGCTAATTACACCTACTCTAAGCCCCCTAATAAAATAACAAAGCCCCCCAAAATAAAAAAATTCCCTACCCTAATCTAAATTAAAATAGTTAACAGCTCTATTACCTTACCAGCCCTTAAAAGTGCTTTTTGCGGGGCATGCCCCAAAGAAATCAGCTCTTTTGCCTATAAAAAAACACAATACCACCCCCCAACATTACAACCCACCACCCACATACCCCTACTCTAACCCAAACCCCCTTTAAATAAACCTAACACTACCCCCCTGAAGATCTCCCTACCTTGAGTCGTCTTCACTCAGCCGAGCAGCGATGGACCAAAAGAAGACATCTGGACCGGCAAACATCTTCATCCAAGCGGCATCTTCTATCTTCATCCATCCGACGAGGAGCGGCTCCATCTTCAAGACCTCCGGCGCGGAACATCCTCTTCTACCGACGACTACTGACGGATGAAGGTTCCTTTAAGTTACATCATCCAAGATGGCGTCCCTCGAATTCCGATTGGCTGATAGAATTCTATCAGCCAATCGGAATTAAGGTAGGAAAAATCTGATTGGCTGATTGAATCAGCCAATCAGATTCAAGTTCAATCGGATTGGCTGATCCAATCAGCCAATCAGATTGAGCTTGCATTCTATTGGCTGGTCAGGAACATATTTGATATATTGCATATGTTTTTTTTTTTTATTCTTTTAGTTATATTCATCACATACACTATATCGCCAACTGTATGTGGTCACCTGATCATCACACCTATATGAGCTTGTTGGACATCCCATTCCAAAACCATGGTCATGAATATGGATTCCCCCACCCCCTCCATTGGCAGTTATAACAGCCACAACTCTTCTGGGAAGGCTTTACACAAGATTTTGGAGTTTGTGGGAATTTTTGCCCATTCAGCCAAAAGAACATTTGTGAGGTCAGGTACTAATGTTGAATTAGAAGGTGTGTCTTTACAATTGACGTTCAAATTCATCCCAAAGGTGTTCAGTGGGGTTGGGGTCAAGGCTCTGTGCAGACCACTTGAGTTCCTCCACACCAAGCTTATCAAACCCTATCTTCATAGACTGTGCACAGGAACACAGTTATGCTGGTAAAGAAAAAAACCTTTCCCAAACTGTTGCCACAAAATTGGAAGCACTCAATTGTCTAAAATGTATTTGTATCCTGTTTCTTTAAGATGACCCTTCATTGGAACTAAGGAGCCTAGCCCAAACCCTGACAAACAGCTCCAGACCATTATCCCTAATCCACAAAACTTTTCAGTAGGCCCTATGCATTTGTATTGGTAGCGTTATCCTGGCATATGCAGCACCCAAATTCTTCCAACAGACAGCCAGATAGTGAAATGTGATTCATCACTCCAGAGAACACACTGCTTTACACTACTCCAGCTGATGCTTGGCATTGCGCATGTTAATGTGAGGCTTGTGTATAACTGCTTGGACATGGAAACCCATTTCATGAAGCTCCTGATGCACATATCATGGTGCTTACAGAGGCAATCTGGATCTG
The DNA here is from genome assembly GCF_027579735.1 of Bombina bombina. Classification (NCBI taxonomy): domain Eukaryota; kingdom Metazoa; phylum Chordata; class Amphibia; order Anura; family Bombinatoridae; genus Bombina; species Bombina bombina. Next base: position 963,082,953 of record NC_069499.1, read on the forward strand.
TGTAGTAAGTGATGCAACAGATTTTATATCATTTGTACGAGCTATGTGCTTCAGCGTTTGGCAGCCTCGCTCTGAGTCTACTATTTCACAATCTTAGCACTATAGTGCCATGTTAAAAGTCACTGAGCTCTTCAGTACAACTCATTGTATTGCCAATGTTTGTCTATTCAGATTTCATGACTTTGTGCTGCTTTTTAGGCTCCTTTTAGCAAAGTAGGAAATGCGTTTATTTGTGAATTTACAGAAAATCTCGAGCACTGCAAAATTAATTATTTTCATAATAAAAAGACAATGTGCATGATTTATCACATGTTGAGCGGACATGATTTGCTATAGGGAATCATATCTGCTGGACATCGCTGCAGGCGGACAGCATAAGCTGTCCAAAAGTATAATTTCACAAGCATTTGGCTGCTAGCAAGGGTTGTCAATCATCGCGATCGGATAAGATTGGGATAATTTCAAGCCTCCACCTTTTAGGTGGCGGAGAGGTTAAAGTGACATTAAACACTAATTAAATGCTAGATAGGATGATGCATTCAAAGAAAATATTATTCTGAGAATAAGATGTAGATGTATTATTTTAAAGTTTAATTAGCTGTTTAAATATTGACAATATAAGTGTAAAGTTTAACTGTCTATAAAACTATGGGAGCTACCAAGTGGTAACTTACTTTCTCTACTGTGGCCAATTAGGGACAGTTATAAATAGATCACTAGAGTGTGCAGCCAATGGTTGTGTAGAATATAACAGTGTTCTGAACTCACATGTCTAACAGGAACTGAAATACTCACAATTTCAGAATGGAATTACAGGAAAAGGGGACAAAATAAGTAATGAAAGTATATTGCAGAGTGTGTATATATATATATATATATATATATATATATACACACACAGTCATGGCCAAAAATATTGGCACCCCTGTATTTCTGTCAGATAATGCACGACTTCGCCCAGAAAATTATGCAATTACAAATGTTTAGTCATTCTCATGCTTATTTCTTTTGTTTGTATTGGTATTACACAAAAAAGTAGAGAGACAAATGCCAAATCTGACACATTCCACACAAAACTCCAAAATGGACTAGACAAAATTATTCGTACCCTAAATTTAATAGTTGGTAGCACACCCCTTGGAAAAAATAACTGAAATCAATCACTTCCTGTAACCATTAATGAGTTTCTTAAACCTCTCTACTGGAGTTTTAGATCACTCTTCTTTCACCAACTGCTCCAGGTCTCTCAGATTGAAGGGGTCCCTTTTCCCAACTGCTGTTTTGAGACCTCTCCACAGGTGCTCAATGGGATTAAGAGCTGGACTCATTCCTGGCCAGTTCAGTACTCTCCAGCGCTTTTTCTTAAACCATTTCTGGGTGCTTTTTGATGTGTGCTTTGGGTCATTATCCTGCTGTAAGACCCAAGACCTCTGACGGAGACCCAACTTTCTGACACTGAGCCCTACATTGCACCACAGAATTCTTTGGTAATCTTCAGATTCCATAATGCCATGCACACAGTCAAGACATTCAGTGCCTGTAGCAGCAAAGCAACCCCAAAACATCAGTGAATTCCCACCATGTTTGACTGTAGGGACTGTATTCTTTTCTTTAAAAGCCTCATTTCTTTTTATGAAAACAATAGAATGATGGGCTTTACTAAAAAGCTGTAATTTGGTTTTGTCTGTCCACAGCACATTCTCACAAAATGATTTTGGCTTCCTCAGTAAGTTTTGGCAAACTCCAATCTGGCTTTTTTATGTTCCTATTTCAGCAGTGGGTTCCTCCTGGGTCTCCTTCCATAGCGTCCCTTTTCATTCAGATGGCGACGTATAGTGTAAGCTGACACATTTGTACCCTGTGCCTGAAGGTCAGCTTGAATTTGTCTGGAAGTTAATCGAGGTTCTTTATCCACCATTTCAACAATTGACACAGGAACATTAAGATGGACTTGTAACCTTGAGATTGTCCATGCTTTTCCACAATTTTTGTAATCCTCAGGCAATTATTTGCTGCTCTTTCTCTTCTCCATGCTCAGTGTGGCACACAGAGACACACAACAGAAAGGTTGATTAAATTTTTCACCATATTAACTGGTTGCCGGTGTAATTTCTATATTGTCAGCCCCTGTTAATTGATACAGGTGAGTTTAATTACAAATTACAGGAGCATCACAAACTTGGAATGCAATTATTTCTTACAATTTTGAGAAGGTACCAAGAGTGTTGTGTGGAATGTGTCATATTTCGCTCCCCCCCCCCCCACACACACTTTTTGTGTCATACCAATACAAACAAAATAAATAAACATAAGAATGCCTAAACATTTGTGATTGCAACAATTGTCTGGGCGAAGGGGTGCCAATATTTTTGGCCATGACTATATATATATATATATATATATATATATATACTGTATGTGTGTGTATATATATATATATATATATATATATATACATTGTGTGTGTGTATGTATGTGTGTGTGTGTATATATATATATACATTGTGTATGTGTGTATGTATGTGTGTGTGTATATATATATATATATATGATTTATAATTTTATGTTACCACCTCAAAGTGTTTAATGTCCCTTTAAGGAGTAGTGCTGTTACGACTGTTGCTTCCTAACTTTCTTTTCAGACAAACCTGAAACAATGGGCCTCCAAAGCAGAATCTACTGCTTGATAAATGGAGCCCAATGTTTGAATTGTATTATTATATATAAAAAATGTTATAAGAAAAGGGAGGGTGGAATCTGGCGTTGCTAGGACATGGCATTTTAGGAGCATCCTGATGCACCATGCCCTTTCCATGGATTTCTAACATGGTTTAAAACCGATACTGTGAACCCTGATCTTAATGTCCACCAGAGTTTTACATGAGGAGCGTAGAATAAGTTTTCCGCACGCCTTGAAGAGAATTGTTTTTGAATAACCCCATCATGCTCCATTGTCTTATAGATATTTTCCCTTTCCAGCAACAATGGCAGGAGTCCCTTGGGGAGCTAATGAAAATTGTAGGGCAATACAGAGGACAGAGACCCATTGTTTTGTACTGGAGGGTTAAATATGAAGTGTCAGAAGGGCAAAAGCTGCCAATACTGTTATCCTATTCTACTCCAACTCCATCAATTGTGGGTTTTCTAATACTCAGATCTGTAAACTTGCACTGTAAGCTTTTCAAGGCTAAACTTGCTACATATCTTTCTATAATTGGGTTGGTTTAAACTGATAATGCACTTTATACTATATTCATTACTGTGCCAGTCTTGTTTTCTGCAGACTCAAGCCTGGATTGGCTCCTCCAATTTAATAAGGCAATTAGGGGAGGGGGGGGGGGAGTGACGTTTTATCTGTGTAAAACAATTGTAGTAAACAATGTTAATTTGTTTAAAAATGTTTAGACTTGGCTCATCTTATTCTGTAGCAATATAACAGAAATATCTTGTAATAATAAGGTGCTTTCTGTCCCTTTTAATACATTTTTTTATCCCTTTAAACCCAAAACATTGGGGTGGTGAGACTTCCGGTAGGCGGGGTGCAAAGGAGGTGAGCGCGCCTTGTCAGCTCGTGTAAGCGGAGCTGGAACTAAGAACTAATCTGCCTATATCACTTACTCCTATTGTGGGGTAACTTTAGCCCTGTCTGGGGAGAGATTTTACGGCAAGTGGTGAAACGGAAGTCCCTCAATAGCCACCACAGTCAGTACGCTGCCTGCATCTAACCGCACACAGTCAGTACAAGAGCAACGAAGGATTGTTGACCGTTCGCAAAGGAGCTCTGTAAAAAGACCAAAAGAAATCTTCATAATTCCGCTTATTCTCCTTGAAGCCCTGCAACAGATGTGAGGTGTCGCGACTGAAGTGGGGCTGGAGAAGTCAACGGTGAAGTGGTCGGGAGCTGTGATGAGCTGCAAGATTCCTAGAGCACAAGGAAAAACTGCAAGTATTACAACATTAGCGTGACTGTGATATTGTGGGTTAAAGGTGGCAAAGGAAAAAGTGTGTGTCTGAGGTGGAATGGATTCTCTTTTAATAAACGTATGATATACCCAATACTGCCTTCAATACTGCAGAATAAAGGCAAATTTTCTTACTTCCCGGCCAGAAGCCTATCTGATGTAAAGACTCTGGAGGCTCTCATTACTAAGCCGATAGCAAATTAGATTATTAAAGGAGAACCTCTTCTTTTTTTTTTGGGTCAGCAAGCCCTGCTATGGCAAATAGCCGTGTCTATAAAACAAAAACGGCAGGACGCTAGAAAGGTCTTATATGTCTTCTGATTGAGACGAATAGCAAATGCAAAGTGTGTTCGGGGGTAAAGAACTCTAAACAGTTGGAAATTGAAAAAGAAAACACACCTCCAAAGAAAATATAGCAGTTCAAGCATGCTTTATAAAAATAGATGCACTGAAAAGAAAAACCCTGGGTTGAAGGGACATACAAAAACGCCTGTACCACATAGACTATCATGCCCATTAGCTCTGGTTACTTATTTTAACTCAGTATACTGAGGGCTAATTGAGGAGGTAATTGGTGGCCTTGCTGGACTAAGGTTTAAGAAGAGAAAAAAAAAAAAAGAGGAAACATACAATTAATATATTCTCTATATTTGTAACGCCTTAGGGAGAAGGAAGGAAAACTTGTATAGCCATAGACTTTTGATAAATTGTCTTTTTTTTTGTTTTTGTGTCTTTTTTTCCTTCTTGGGTGTTTTTAGGGTTTATTGGATATTAATAGGTACTGACACATCTCCTATATAGTAATATAGCAACGTTCTGCATGCAATATATGAAAAGTTAAAGATAGTAAGAAGTCACTTTTGTTGTAGGGAATTGAATGTATGTCATAAAATCTCGGGTGCATATTGTGAATGGATAAATCAGCACAAAGTACTAACATAGCTCACTCAGAGGGGAAAGTGTGGGCCCTGGCACAGGGGAAAGGCTGGGATAGTAGCACGCACTCGTGCTGATTGTTAAACATAAAGTGCAGAATATTCCTTTTCTTTCTCACCTTTTTAGCACTACACAGCAGGTATTTCAGTCGAGATACAGAGTTAAGGTCTAGTAATAAGGTAATTTAAGTGGCCTGTTTCTATATATCTGGTAAACCGTCAGAATTCAGGCGTAAATTAGAAATGAACTATTTATATGATTAGAGTCCAGGGTGTACTTATCACACGACTGGATAGGGGTAAGATAAACTAAGATAAGCAAGACTTGATAATTTATGGACCCCTATTCGGGGTTTTCGCACAAAGACACACAAAGTAAATATTATATTACACTACGCAATATATGCTTTTCTTTTTAAGCTTTTTATTCTGCATAGTTCACTTTTTCCTTTTATTCTGCGAAATACGCAAAATAGCACAATACTTTCAAAGCCTATGGAAAAATATATTACAAACGTTAAAAGTAGATCCCCTGCTATGCCTTTAAAAAAGATACAAAGTCAAAACCACTGCAGGATGCTAGTTTAGAGGTTAATCTAGAAAGCCCAGTTAAAACACTGGAAACACAATTAACAATGAATCAGCTAGCTGATCTAATATTACCACAGTTTGAGATAGTCAAGAAAGAGATAGCTGATCTCTCACAGGAAGTCAGGCAATTTTCTATAAGGATGACAGAGGTAGAGACTAGGGTCTCGGACCTAGAGGATAGCACTAACATACAGGACACAAACATGGCCACATATGCGGATAAAATTAAATCATTACAACAAAAAGTTGAAGATCTTGAGGACAGATCCTGGCGTAGCAATGTAAGAATTGTAGGGCTTCCAGAGAGTAAAGAGTATGAAGATTTACTAACATTTGGGGCAACTACATTACCTAGCCGACTGGGGATTCAAGTAGTAATTGGAGCACTACAAGTAGAAAGAGCACACAGGATTGGGAAAATCAGACAATTTGCAGATGGGAACACACGACCTCGGATGGTATTAATCAAATATCTTTCAAGATAAGGTCAATATAATGCGTCAATATAGAAAGGCCCATACACTTACAATAGATACCAAACAAATTTACTTATTTCAAGATTTCTCTCAAGAAACATCAACAAGAAGGAAAACAATGGCACCTTTCTGTACGGGACTGATTAAAGCAAGATTAAAAGCAAGCATGAGATATCCAGCTAAAATAACAGTACTCAGTATAGAGGGCACCATTGTTTTGAACTCAGTTGATGAAGCAAAAGCCTTTTGTCTAGAGAACAATACTGAAGTGTGAAATCTCAAGATACAGTCTAGGATATGTTTATACAGATTGGTAAATATATGATGGATGCAGCGGACAAAGCTCTGAGGGAGCTCTATGTACAGAACATGGGTTACTGAACAAGTAATCGCAAAGGGGGGGATGAGGAAGCATGGAGGGGTCTTTTTTTTTGTCTCTCCCTTTCCCTTAAAGGGACAGTATACTATAAATTTGTTTTTCCCTTAATGTCTACAATTACTTTTTTTACCAGCTACAGAGTATAAAATATATGCGATTTGCTTTTTTAAGGCTTATTTATGCATATGAATTAGCTGATTTTGTGTTTTTAAGCCACAACCTAATAAAATGGGTTGAGCTTGTAGGTATAATCAGATCTCATTACTTTATCACATTGTGTAAATATACCTGATTCTTTATCTTATATATGTCCATAAAACAATCACCAATACTTGGAGAGAACAATGATAAATTAACATTTTATTACCTTATCTCTTCTATAACTCACTGGGAGTGTAATTTCTTCTACTGTCTGTGCTAATACAGCTTGACCTCGTGGCCAAAAACTTTCAGGATGGGTGAGGATACCACAGGCTAAATAAACTAATTCAAATGCCAATATAAAGGTAATGGAAATACTTGTAAACAATTTAATACACTCCAGCAGGCAAAGTGAATCATTGGGAACAAATTAAAGGGGAGAATTATTTTGAGTAAACTGTCCCTTTATATACTGAATAAAAAAGCATAATGAGTACACCATTAAATATTGTATCATGGAACGTGGGGGGGATAACATCACCTATCAAACGCAAAAATATGCTTAAAATGCTTAAAAGCCATAAACCTGATGTTATCTTACTCCAAGAGCTACATTTGAAAGGCCCCGAGATATAGAAATTAAAAACAAATTAGATTGCAGAAATTATAGTACCACCATATAATAAGCAAATGTGAGGTGTAGCCATACTCCTTAACAGAAATATGGGATAATATATTATTAAACAAGAACTGGACCCACAGGGGAGATATATATTCCTTCAAATAAAGATAGATAATTAAATTTGGACTCTCTGTAATATATATGGCCCGAACAGATTTGACGTAGAATTTTGGTCCAAAATAAAGTATAAACTGTTACCATACTTAGGTCAAAATCTGATTATAGCAGGAGATATGAATTTCACTCTATATCCAGATATAGACAGATTTTGATTGAAACACAGACAGGCAAATTGTAAAAAAGCCAATTTTTTTTAGGGAATATGTTAAGACACTTAAAGTTATTCATACCCGGAAGAAATTCAGTGCGCAATATGCGTAGGGTATTAATAATGCTAGATCATTTCTTTCAGGTTTACCAGGATGCCAGGAAGAGGCCTAAAGTCAGCAAGAAATTAGATCTTGCAATAGTGACAGTAGATACAGAAAAAGCATTTGATTCAATCATATGGGATCATTTGTTCACAGCACTGGAGAAATTTGGCTTCTCTGGCAACCTGGTCAACCTGATTAATATACAACAAACCAAAATCACAACTCCTAGCAAATGACGAATTGTCTTAATATAACACATTACAAAAGGGCACATGACAGGGGTGCCCATTATCCCTCTTATTGTTTGATATTGCTCTAGAACCCCTAGCCATTTGTATACGAAAAAAGTTACAAGCAATTAAAATAGGCAGTCAAAATGTGTTGATCTCTCTATATGCGGATGATATCCTATTGTTCTTAAAGGATACAGCGACTAGTATTCCATCTTTTATGGAGATTATAGATAAATTTAGTTTATTTTTGGGATATAAAACAAACCCTAGTAAATCTGAGTTATTATGGGTCAACAAAACAAGATCCAGTTCGAAATACATTTTTAAGGAAGTTCAATATATAAATTATTTGGGGATCAAAATTGGGAGAAACCCTAGAGAGTGGTATCAGCTCAATTACAAAGAATTCTTTGATATCTTCCAATCAGAATTGAATAAGTGGAATATATACTTCTTATCATTATCGGTTAGGGTCATGTTGGTTAAAACCATCTTTTTCCCTAAATTGCTGTTTTTAATACAAAATCTCCCAATTTTCATCCTTAAAAAGGATATAGATAGATATAACAGAGCGTGCTCACTCTTTATCTGGGGAAAGAAGAAGGTGTGCATCTCCATAGAAAAATGAACATATGAAAAGCAATATGGGGGAATTTCCCTTCCAAATATCAAGTTTTACAATTATGTTATACTATTGAAATTTGGCCTAGACTGGCTGTCCAAAGTAGATTATGTTACCTTCTATAATCTGGAATCTGAGCTGATCGCTCCATTCAACACACAGGCTAAACTTCATTGCCCGTACAGAAAATTAACAGGTAATATCAGCAATTTACTAACATTTGCGAATATAGTACTTGCATGACAAAAGTACTGCAGGCTATTAGGTATGGAGTTTCAGATATCTAGGCGGTTGCCCATCGTTGGATGTGTGGACTTCTCCCCCGGGATATATAATAAAATATTTTGTGATTGGCACGAAAAAGGATTAAGGGAATTCATGCAGCTGAGGCAGGGGGATGTGGGGACAACTCAAACATTTGCGAATTTGGCACTGGAGTTTGATTTACCTGCTGAAAACTTCTACGCATATCTACAAGTACGACACTATATAGAAACACACATTTGCGTATTCTGTAGAGACTAAGGACAACCACTGACAGATTCAGGTCTAAGGTTATATAAAGCAGGGGTACGCTCGATTTCAATTTGGTATCAAAACATAATGAAAATCACTGGTCAAAACCATATTAACAAATTGAGAGATCGATTTCTCAAATACTTTCCATCAATACAAACTGATGATATTACGGAGAGTATAAAGCTGGCCGATGAAGCCACCAGTCAGATTAGCTGGAGAGAGTCTCAACTTAAACTAATTAACAACTTCTATCTGACACCTGAGATAATTAGCATTTGGGCACCGGCCCAAAAAAGGTAATTGTTTTAAATGTAATAAAAACAAAGCAAATTTGTTACATTTTTGTGGGGCTGTCCCAAAATACGACAATATTGGGCGAGGATTCAATTCAGGTTTAATAAATATCTTAGGGCAAAAACGGTATTAGAGTCTATACAGATATTCTTTTTAGAGAAGGGAGAGAATGTAGGAGATAGGTACTTATTAAATATGGCTATTCTGGTGGCACGCAACTTAATTTTCAAAACATGGAAACAGAAAGAGGCCCCAAGTTTAAATGAATTTGTTAACACCATCAAATTACAGATGATAATAGAACGACAAGATCTAAAAAATAAGATCAGAAAAGCAATAAAAAAAAATGATTCTGTAAATAGAAAAGCCTTATCTGTTCATGGCCCTTATCTGCACAGCGACAATTTGCAGAACAACTTAAAAATGCAATACCCTTTATCAATTTAGTAGTAGCAGAAGTTTTACCCTTGCAATGGTTAAACAATTACATTTTAGCTGTTGGGGAAAGGGAGATAGTACAATTTTTTTATATTTTTTTCCCCTTCTCTTCTTTTTCTTTTTCTTCCCCTCCCCTTCCCCTCAAATTGCCCAGCCCTGGGTTTGAATGTATGATTTTTTGTTTTCAAACCACCATATATGCATACAAGGTGGTTTGCAGGAATTTTTAACGCTGGTTTTGAGGTAGCAACAGGATATTTTTCGTTTTTTTAAGCACCATTGAACTTATGTGAAACAGCGCAAAATAACATAATACAGACATGATTAGGAACAGTATTAGATCTATATTCCTTGAAGAGAATTGTTTTTGAATAACCCCATCATGCTCCATTGTCTTATAGATATTTTCCCTTTCCAGCAACAATGGCAGGAGTCCCTTGGGGAGCTAATGAAAATTGTAGGGCAATACAGAGGACAGAGACCCATTGTTTTGTACTGGAGGGTTAAATATGAAGTGTCAGAAGGGCAAAAGCTGCCAATACTGTTATCCTATTCTACTCCAACTCCATCAATTGTGGGTTTTCTAATACTCAGATCTGTAAACTTGCACTGTAAGCTTTTCAAGGCTAAACTTGCTACATATCTTTCTATAATTGGGTTGGTTTAAACTGATAATGCACTTTATACTATATTCATTACTGTGCCAGTCTTGTTTTCTGCAGACTCAAGCCTGGATTGGCTCCTCCAATTTAATAAGGCAATTAGGGGAGGGGGGGGGGGGAGTGACGTTTTATCTGTGTAAAACAATTGTAGTAAACAATGTTAATTTGTTTAAAAATGTTTAGACTTGGCTCATCTTATTCTGTAGCAATATAACAGAAATATCTTGTAATAATAAGGTGCTTTCTGTCCCTTTTAATACATTTTTTTATCCCTTTAAACCCAAAACATTGGGGTGGTGAGACTTCCGGTAGGCGGGGTGCAAAGGAGGTGAGCGCGCCTTGTCAGCTCGTGTAAGCGGAGCTGGAACTAAGAACTAATCTGCCTATATCACTTACTCCTATTGTGGGGTAACTTTAGCCCTGTCTGGGGAGAGATTTTACGGCAAGTGGTGAAACGGAAGTCCCTCAATAGCCACCACAGTCAGTACGCTGCCTGCATCTAACCGCACACAGTCAGTACAAGAGCAACGAAGGATTGTTGACCGTTCGCAAAGGAGCTCTGTAAAAAGACCAAAAGAAATCTTCATAATTCCGCTTATTCTCCTTGAAGCCCTGCAACAGATGTGAGGTGTCGCGACTGAAGTGGGGCTGGAGAAGTCAACGGTGAAGTGGTCGGGAGCTGTGATGAGCTGCAAGATTCCTAGAGCACAAGGAAAAACTGCAAGTATTACAACATTAGCGTGACTGTGATATTGTGGGTTAAAGGTGGCAAAGGAAAAAGTGTGTGTCTGAGGTGGAATGGATTCTCTTTTAATAAACGTATGATATACCCAATACTGCCTTCAATACTGCAGAATAAAGGCAAATTTTCTTACTTCCCGGCCAGAAGCCTATCTGATGTAAAGACTCTGGAGGCTCTCATTACTAAGCCGATAGCAAATTAGATTATTAAAGGAGAACCTCTTCTTTTTTTTTTGGGTCAGCAAGCCCTGCTATGGCAAATAGCCGTGTCTATAAAACAAAAACGGCAGGACGCTAGAAAGGTCTTATATGTCTTCTGATTGAGACGAATAGCAAATGCAAAGTGTGTTCGGGGGTAAAGAACTCTAAACAGTTGGAAATTGAAAAAGAAAACACACCTCCAAAGAAAATATAGCAGTTCAAGCATGCTTTATAAAAATAGATGCACTGAAAAGAAAAACCCTGGGTTGAAGGGACATACAAAAACGCCTGTACCACATAGACTATCATGCCCATTAGCTCCGGTTACTTATTTTAACTCAGTATACTGAGGGCTAATTGAGGAGGTAATTGGTGGCCTTGCTGGACTAAGGTTTAAGAAGAGAGAAAAAAAAAAAGAGGAAACATACAATTAATATATTCTCTATATTTGTAACGCCTTAGGGAGAAGGAAGGAAAACTTGTATAGCCATAGACTTTTGATAAATTGTCTTTTTTTTTGTTTTTGTGTCTTTTTTTCCTTCTTGGGTGTTTTTAGGGTTTATTGGATATTAATAGGTACTGACACATCTCCTATATAGTAATATAGCAACGTTCTGCATGCAATATATGAAAAGTTAAAGATAGTAAGAAGTCACTTTTGTTGTAGGGAATTGAATGTATGTCATAAAATCTCGGGTGCATATTGTGAATGGATAAATCAGCACAAAGTACTAACATAGCTCACTCAGAGGGGAAAGTGTGGGCCCTGGCACAGGGGAAAGGCTGGGATAGTAGCACGCACTCGTGCTGATTGTTAAACATAAAGTGCAGAATATTCCTTTTCTTTCTCACCTTTTTAGCACTACACAGCAGGTATTTCAGTCGAGATACAGAGTTAAGGTCTAGTAATAAGGTAATTTAAGTGGCCTGTTTCTATATATCTGGTAAACCGTCAGAATTCAGGCGTAAATTAGAAATGAACTATTTATATGATTAGAGTCCAGGGTGTACTTATCACACGACTGGATAGGGGTAAGATAAACTAAGATAAGCAAGACTTGATAATTTATGGACCCCTATTCGGGGTTTTCGCACAAAGACACACAAAGTAAATATTATATTACACTACGCAATATATGCTTTTCTTTTTAAGCTTTTTATTCTGCATAGTTCACTTTTTCCTTTTATTCTGCGAAATACGCAAAATAGCACAATACTTTCAAAGCCTATGGAAAAATATATTACAAACGTTAAAAGTAGATCCCCTGCTATGCCTTTAAAAAAGATACAAAGTCAAAACCACTGCAGGATGCTAGTTTAGAGGTTAATCTAGAAAGCCCAGTTAAAACACTGGAAACACAATTAACAATGAATCAGCTAGCTGATCTAATATTACCACAGTTTGAGATAGTCAAGAAAGAGATAGCTGATCTCTCACAGGAAGTCAGGCAATTTTCTATAAGGATGACAGAGGTAGAGACTAGGGTCTCGGACCTAGAGGATAGCACTAACATACAGGACACAAACATGGCCACATATGCGGATAAAATTAAATCATTACAACAAAAAGTTGAAGATCTTGAGGACAGATCCTGGCGTAGCAATGTAAGAATTGTAGGGCTTCCAGAGAGTAAAGAGTATGAAGATTTACTAACATTTGGGGCAACTACATTACCTAGCCGACTGGGGATTCAAGTAGTAATTGGAGCACTACAAGTAGAAAGAGCACACAGGATTGGGAAAATCAGACAATTTGCAGATGGGAACACACGACCTCGGATGGTATTAATCAAATATCTTTCAAGATAAGGTCAATATAATGCGTCAATATAGAAAGGCCCATACACTTACAATAGATACCAAACAAATTTACTTATTTCAAGATTTCTCTCAAGAAACATCAACAAGAAGAAAAACAATGGCACCTTTCTGTACGGGACTGATTAAAGCAAGATTAAAAGCAAGCATGAGATATCCAGCTAAAATAACAGTACTCAGTATAGAGGGCACCATTGTTTTGAACTCAGTTGATGAAGCAAAAGCCTTTTGTCTAGAGAACAATACTGAAGTGTGAAATCTCAAGATACAGTCTAGGATATGTTTATACAGATTGGTAAATATATGATGGATGCAGCGGACAAAGCTCTGAGGGAGCTCTATGTACAGAACATGGGTTACTGAACAAGTAATCGCAAAGGGGGGGATGAGGAAGCATGGAGGGGTCTTTTTTTTTGTCTCTCCCTTTCCCTTAAAGGGACAGTATACTATAAATTTGTTTTTCCCTTAATGTCTACAATTACTTTTTTTACCAGCTACAGAGTATAAAATATATGCGATTTGCTTTTTTAAGGCTTATTTATGCATATGAATTAGCTGATTTTGTGTTTTTAAGCCACAACCTAATAAAATGGGTTGAGCTTGTAGGTATAATCAGATCTCATTACTTTATCACATTGTGTAAATATACCTGATTCTTTATCTTATATATGTCCATAAAACAATCACCAATACTTGGAGAGAACAATGATAAATTAACATTTTATTACCTTATCTCTTCTATAACTCACTGGGAGTGTAATTTCTTCTACTGTCTGTGCTAATACAGCTTGACCTCGTGGCCAAAAACTTTCAGGATGGGTGAGGATACCACAGGCTAAATAAACTAATTCAAATGCCAATATAAAGGTAATGGAAATACTTGTAAACAATTTAATACACTCCAGCAGGCAAAGTGAATCATTGGGAACAAATTAAAGGGGAGAATTATTTTGAGTAAACTGTCCCTTTATATACTGAATAAAAAAGCATAATGAGTACACCATTAAATATTGTATCATGGAACGTGGGGGGGATAACATCACCTATCAAACGCAAAAATATGCTTAAAATGCTTAAAAGCCATAAACCTGATGTTATCTTACTCCAAGAGCTACATTTGAAAGGCCCCGAGATATAGAAATTAAAAACAAATTAGATTGCAGAAATTATAGTACCACCATATAATAAGCAAATGTGAGGTGTAGCCATACTCCTTAACAGAAATATGGGATAATATATTATTAAACAAGAACTGGACCCACAGGGGAGATATATATTCCTTCAAATAAAGATAGATAATTAAATTTGGACTCTCTGTAATATATATGGCCCGAACAGATTTGACGTAGAATTTTGGTCCAAAATAAAGTATAAACTGTTACCATACTTAGGTCAAAATCTGATTATAGCAGGAGATATGAATTTCACTCTATATCCAGATATAGACAGATTTTGATTGAAACACAGACAGGCAAATTGTAAAAAAGCCAATTTTTTTTAGGGAATATGTTAAGACACTTAAAGTTATTCATACCCGGAAGAAATTCAGTGCGCAATATGCGTAGGGTATTAATAATGCTAGATCATTTCTTTCAGGTTTACCAGGATGCCAGGAAGAGGCCTAAAGTCAGCAAGAAATTAGATCTTGCAATAGTGACAGTAGATACAGAAAAAGCATTTGATTCAATCATATGGGATCATTTGTTCACAGCACTGGAGAAATTTGGCTTCTCTGGCAACCTGGTCAACCTGATTAATATACAACAAACCAAAATCACAACTCCTAGCAAATGACGAATTGTCTTAATATAACACATTACAAAAGGGCACATGACAGGGGTGCCCATTATCCCTCTTATTGTTTGATATTGCTCTAGAACCCCTAGCCATTTGTATACGAAAAAAGTTACAAGCAATTAAAATAGGCAGTCAAAATGTGTTGATCTCTCTATATGCGGATGATATCCTATTGTTCTTAAAGGATACAGCGACTAGTATTCCATCTTTTATGGAGATTATAGATAAATTTAGTTTATTTTTGGGATATAAAACAAACCCTAGTAAATCTGAGTTATTATGGGTCAACAAAACAAGATCCAGTTCGAAATACATTTTTAAGGAAGTTCAATATATAAATTATTTGGGGATCAAAATTGGGAGAAACCCTAGAGAGTGGTATCAGCTCAATTACAAAGAATTCTTTGATATCTTCCAATCAGAATTGAATAAGTGGAATATATACTTCTTATCATTATCGGTTAGGGTCATGTTGGTTAAAACCATCTTTTTCCCTAAATTGCTGTTTTTAATACAAAATCTCCCAATTTTCATCCTTAAAAAGGATATAGATAGATATAACAGAGCGTGCTCACTCTTTATCTGGGGAAAGAAGAAGGTGTGCATCTCCATAGAAAAATGAACATATGAAAAGCAATATGGGGGAATTTCCCTTCCAAATATCAAGTTTTACAATTATGTTATACTATTGAAATTTGGCCTAGACTGGCTGTCCAAAGTAGATTATGTTACCTTCTATAATCTGGAATCTGAGCTGATCGCTCCATTCAACACACAGGCTAAACTTCATTGCCCGTACAGAAAATTAACAGGTAATATCAGCAATTTACTAACATTTGCGAATATAGTACTTGCATGACAAAAGTACTGCAGGCTATTAGGTATGGAGTTTCAGATATCTAGGCGGTTGCCCATCGTTGGATGTGTGGACTTCTCCCCCGGGATATATAATAAAATATTTTGTGATTGGCACGAAAAAGGATTAAGGGAATTCATGCAGCTGAGGCAGGGGGATGTGGGGACAACTCAAACATTTGCGAATTTGGCACTGGAGTTTGATTTACCTGCTGAAAACTTCTACGCATATCTACAAGTACGACACTATATAGAAACACACATTTGCGTATTCTGTAGAGACTAAGGACAACCACTGACAGATTCAGGTCTAAGGTTATATAAAGCAGGGGTACGCTCGATTTCAATTTGGTATCAAAACATAATGAAAATCACTGGTCAAAACCATATTAACAAATTGAGAGATCGATTTCTCAAATACTTTCCATCAATACAAACTGATGATATTACGGAGAGTATAAAGCTGGCCGATGAAGCCACCAGTCAGATTAGCTGGAGAGAGTCTCAACTTAAACTAATTAACAACTTCTATCTGACACCTGAGATAATTAGCATTTGGGCACCGGCCCAAAAAAGGTAATTGTTTTAAATGTAATAAAAACAAAGCAAATTTGTTACATTTTTGTGGGGCTGTCCCAAAATACGACAATATTGGGCGAGGATTCAATTCAGGTTTAATAAATATCTTAGGGCAAAAACGGTATTAGAGTCTATACAGATATTCTTTTTAGAGAAGGGAGAGAATGTAGGAGATAGGTACTTATTAAATATGGCTATTCTGGTGGCACGCAACTTAATTTTCAAAACATGGAAACAGAAAGAGGCCCCAAGTTTAAATGAATTTGTTAACACCATCAAATTACAGATGATAATAGAACGACAAGATCTAAAAAATAAGATCAGAAAAGCAATAAAAAAAAATGATTCTGTAAATAGAAAAGCCTTATCTGTTCATGGCCCTTATCTGCACAGCGACAATTTGCAGAACAACTTAAAAATGCAATACCCTTTATCAATTTAGTAGTAGCAGAAGTTTTACCCTTGCAATGGTTAAACAATTACATTTTAGCTGTTGGGGAAAGGGAGATAGTACAATTTTTTTATATTTTTTTCCCCTTCTCTTCTTTTTCTTTTTCTTCCCCTCCCCTTCCCCTCAAATTGCCCAGCCCTGGGTTTGAATGTATGATTTTTTGTTTTCAAACCACCATATATGCATACAAGGTGGTTTGCAGGAATTTTTAACGCTGGTTTTGAGGTAGCAACAGGATATTTTTCGTTTTTTTAAGCACCATTGAACTTATGTGAAACAGCGCAAAATAACATAATACAGACATGATTAGGAACAGTATTAGATCTATATTCTGTGATTAGGAACAGTATTCGATCTATATTCTGTGATTAGGAACAGTATTAGATCTATATTCTGTGATTAGGAACAGTATTCGATCTATATTCTGTGATTAGGAACAGTATTAGATCTATATTCTGTGATTAGGAACAGTATTCGATCTATATTCTGTGATTAGGAACAGTATTAGATCTATATTCTGTGATTAGGAACAGTATTCGATCTATATTCTGTGATTAGGAACAGTATTAGATCTATATTCTGTGATTAGGAACAGTATTAGATCTATATTCTGTGATTAGGAACAGTATTAGATCTATATTCTGTGATTAGGAACAGTATTCAATCTATATTCTGTGATTAGGAACAGTATTAGATCTATATTCTGTGATTAGGAACAGTATTAGATCTATATTCTGTGATTAGGAACAGTATTATTAGATCTATATTCTGTGATTAGGAACAGTATTAGATCTATATTCTGTGATTAGGAACAGTATTAGATCTATATTCTGTGATTAGGAACAGTATTAGATCTATATTCTGTGATTAGGAACAGTATTAGATCTATATTCTGTGATTAGGAACAGTATTAGATCTATATTCTGTGATTAGGAACAGTATTAGATCTATATTCTGCATTAAGATGCTGTTACATGCTTTAGGGGGTAGAATGTGTGTGTTTTGTATTTTTCTTGCAATTTTGCTTTCTCTACTACGACTGAGTAGAGAGATTCTATGTCAGTATAGTATAATATAGATAGGATTCTGTTTATATAGTAATTAAATTATTATACTATTCAAAAAGCAATTTTGATTGTAAAATGACAGTGACACTCTGTTTCTGTATGTGTAAAACAAAAATAAATATTATATAAAAAAAAAAAACATTTATTTTGTGATTCAGACAGAGCATACCATTTTAAAAAAGTTTCCGAATTTACTTCTATTATCAAATTTGATTTGTTCCCATGGTATTCTGTGTTGAAGAGATACCTAGGTAGGTATTTGAAGCAGTACATGGCAGGAAAAAGTGCTGCCCTCTAGTGCTCTTGCAAAACTGCTGCCATTTAGTGCTCCAGAAATGGCTCCTAAGCATATGTCCCTGTTTATCAACAAAAGATACCAAGAAAATGAAGAAAATTAATAATAGAAATAAAAAAGAAAGTTGTTTAAAAGCACATGCTCTATTCAGGGGTGTCCAAACTTTGCTCTCCAGAGGTTTTGGAACTACATTTCCCATGATGCTCAGCTAGATAAAATGCTGGCTGAGCATCATCGGAAATGTAGTTCCAAAACCTCTGGAGAGCAAAGTTTGGACACCCCTATTTGAATCATTAACAAGCACCATCTTGTGGCTAGAAGTATAAATTGCAGCACATGTCTACAGAAAGGTAAACTATTACTATATAGACACCAGTCATCTGAGGTGTGACACAGTGATGTACCAAGGGCAGGGCAGTGGGTGAGGTCCGCACTGGGTACTGGCAAGAAGAAAGGTGCATGAGCTCATATTTGCAGCCTCAGCTTCCAAATACTCAATGTCAGCATTCAGAGGCTGGAAGAGATCTCTGCATGCTGCGGACAAGAGTTTGCATATAAGCACATAATTGTTACTGGGCTGTCTTCCAATCTCAGCAGTGTGGTCAGGAGGAGTCGAGTAACTCTGTTCTGTGCATAAGAGCAGAGCTTCACACCAGCTGTTTTCCTGCCCAGCCCTCTCACAGACTGTCTGGAACAACTTGAGGAGAAAGGTAGTTATAGAGAAAGTTGATTTTGTAGGGAGAGTTCATGCTTGTTTAGATGATGCACAGTACTTGTCAGGCAATATTTGTTTTGTGGCAGTTTTATTTAGAAGCTTCAAGTATCTAAGACCTTCTTTTTTGTTTATTGAGGGCTGATAATTACTGGGTTTTATTTGGTTATTTTAAATCTCATGTGGGCATTAGATTATAATTTCTCCCTGGTTCTTTCTTTGCACAGTTATGTTTTAGTACAACATTATGACTAGGTATTTGTGTGAGGAAAGCTGTTCAGTGTCTCGTTTTCTCATTAAAACAGTGCATTATACCATATGTGTGTTAATATTTATAATGTACTAAATAATCATGTAGTGCAAGTTTTAAAATTGTTTTAAAATATGAAAGGTTCATATAGCCACTAGTTAGTCGGGGAATGTGTGCCATTTTTCCTACAATTTATTAACTCATTAGCTAACTTTGTAAACTTCTAACACAGCAAAGAGTTAAAGTGATGGAAACACCCCCCCCCCCCCTTTTAAAATCAGATACAGAATGTTAGTTATATTTTACTAATTCTAATTTTACTAATATCTTCCATCAAAACAAAATTGAAATTGAATATTTTCCAATTAATGTTGAAATAAACCTGGATCCTAGGCTTATTTGGGAGTCACACAAACGTGGATGGTATTAAGTTGATTGCAAAGACTCGTGGCCAATGGGCCGCCAGCAGGGAGGTGTCAATCAACCCGATCGTACTCGATCGGGTTGAATTGTGGCGATTTCTGTCAGGCGGACAGGGTTATGGAGCAGCAGTCTTTAGACCGCTGCTTCATAACTGCTGTTTCTGGCGAGTCTGAAGACTTGCCAGAAACACAGGCCCACAAGCTCCATTCGGAACTTGATAAATGGGCCTCTATATCTACATAAAATACATGTCTTGAGTACTATATGTAATAACATTGTTACAGACGTTGTCTACAGAGCTGCTATAAAGTGCTTAACCCCTTAGTGACCACAGAACTTTTCAATTTTCTTACCGTTTGGGACCAGGGCTATTTTTACATTTCTGCAGTGTTTGTGTTTAGCTGTAATTTTCCTCTTACTCATTTACTGTACTCAAATATTATATACTGTTTTTCTCACCATTAAATGGACTTTCTAAAGATACCATTATTTTCATCATATCTTATAATTTACTATAAAAATATATATAAAATATTATGAAAAAATGGAAAAAAAACACTTTTTCTAGCTTTGACCCCCAAATCTACAAACACCAAAAAACAACCATGCTAAATAGTTTCTAAATTTTGTCCTGAGGTTAGAAAGACCCAATGTTTACATGTTCTTTCCTTTTTTTTGCAAGTTATAGGGCAATAAATACAAGTAGCACTTTGCAATTTCCAAACCATTTTTTTTTTTCAAAATTAGCGCTAGTTACATTTTAACACTGATATCTGTCAAGAATCCCTGAATATCCCTTGACATGTATATATTTTTTTTAGTAGACAACCTAAAGTTTTGATCTAGGCCCATTTTGGTATATTTCATGCCACCATTTCACCCCCAAATGCGATCAAATAAAAAAAATAGTTTTCACAAACTTTTGGTTTCTCACTGAAATTATTTACAAACAGCTTGTGCAATTTTGGCACAAATGGTTGTAAATGCTTTTCTGAGATCCCCTTTGTTCAGAAATAGCAGAATGTATGGCTTTGGCATTACTTTTTGGTAATTAGAAGGCCGCTAAATGCCGCTGCACACCACACTCGTTTTATGCCCAGCAGTTAAGGGGTTAATTAGGTAGCTTGTAGGGTTAATTTCCTTCTTAATATAAGAAATCCAGGGCATCATTCCTTACCGTTGGAAAATACTGAACCTGGCCACCAGGAGGAGGCAAAGGCACCCCAGCCAAAGGCTTAAATACCTCTCCCACTTCCCCCATCTGCCAGTCATTCTTTGCCTTTCGTCACAGGAGGATGGCAGAGAAGTGTCAGAAGATTTCGGAGTAGTTCCTTAGGAGGGGTATCTGCCCTTCAATATGGGACTGGAGTTTTAAGTAGTCTTGTCAGCCTCTCAGTGAGAGCATTGACGAAAGTTAGAGTCTGGAGATGCTTGGAGAGTCTTTCTGCGAACCCATCCAGACTGCCTGCTAACAGCTCCTAAGCAATCAGTGTTGACGAGTTTCACTGCCTGCTTGTCTTTCTCACTCAAGTCCATGGGAGGAGCGATGCTACAAGACTTTCACACTTGAGAGGCTGTGTTTCTGTTCCACAGCATGGATTCTGGTAAGATCATTTCAATTTTTACATATGTTGAAAACATTAGAAGACAGGGTCACAATGTGGCTCCTTTTATCTTAATAGAATTATTGGGTCGAGGTCCAGGGATCCTCATGCGGAGCTAATAGATGCATTAGCAGTGCCTTGGAGGTTCAGTCTAATTTAACTTTTCCCGCTGTTACCACTTCTTCCTCGTGTAGAGGCCCGCATAGAGCAGGAGCAGGCATCAGTGATACTGATTGCTCCATCGTGGCCGAGAAGGATGTGGTTCGCAGATCTGGTGAGGATGTCATCATCTCCTCCGTGGAAGTTACCTTGTTGCAGGGATCTGCTAGAACAAGGTCCCTTTGTTCATCAAAATCTAGATTCTCTGAGGCTGACTGCGTGGAGATTGAACACTTAGTCCTAGCCAAGAGAGGTTTTTCTGAGAGAGTGATTAATACTCTCATTCAAGTTCAAAAGCCGGTTACTCGTCGCATCTATCATAAAGTGTGGAGAACCTATTTATTCTGGTGTGAAGAGCGTGGATTTTCCTTGCATAAAGTTAAGGTTGCCAGGATCCTATTGTTTCTCCAGGATGGACTGGAGAAGGGCCTTTCTGCCAGTTCCCTGAGGGGACAGATTTCGACCCTATCTGTTTTACTGCACAAGAGGCTCTCCAAGCTTCCCAATATACAGTCCTTTGTTAAGGCTCTGATTAGGATCAGGCCTGTGTTTAGATCTAAGACTCCTCCTTGAAGTCTAAATCTTGTTCTTAAGGTTTTGCAATGGGCTCTGTTTGAGCCTATGCATGAGATGGACATTAAATTGTTATCCTGGAAGGTTCTTTTTCTACTGGCTATTGCTTCTGCCTGCAGAGTATCTGAGATTGCCGCTTTGCAATGTGAGCCTCCTTATCTGGTGTTCCATTCGGATAAGGCTGTCCTACATACTAAGTTAGGTTTTCTTCCTACGGTCGTGTCAGACTGCAACATCAATCAAGAGATTGTGGTTCCTTCCTTTTGTCCAAATCCTTTTTCTGCGAAGGAACGTTTGCTTCATAATCTGGACGTGGTTCGCACCTTGAAATTCTACCTTCAGGCTACTAAGGATTTTAGAAAAACTTCGTCCTTATTTGTTGTCTATTCCAGAAAGCGTAATGGACAGAAAGTCTCTTCGACTTCCTTATCTTTTTGGTTAAGGAGTGTTATCCACTTTGCTTATGAGACAGCGGGACATAAAGAGTGGCTTCCTCTTGGGCCTTTAAGAACGAGGCCTCTATCGATCAGATTTCTAAGGCGGCTACCTGGTCCTCCTTACATACTTTTCTAAATTTTACAAGTTTTATGTTTTTGCGTCGGCTGAAGCAGCTTTCGGGAGAAAGGTTTTGCAGGCTGTGGTGCCCTCAGATTAGGGTCCGCCTCTATTTTTGTTCCTCCCGTTATCATTCAGTATCTTCTAAAACTCTCAGCTTGGGTAAAAGTTTCCCAACAGTAAGGAATGATGCCGTGGACTCTCCTTATATTAAGAAGGAAAACATAAATTATGCTTACCAGATCATTTAATTTCCTTCTGTATAAGGAGAGTCCACGGCCCCCGTCGTGTTTTCCGATGGGCGGCCCTCTAAATTATATTTCTCTTCTGGTACCATTTATACCCTGATATTTTTCCTACTGTTTCTTGTTCCCTTGGCAGAATGACTGGGGAATGGCGAATGGGGGAAGTGGGAGAGGTATTTAAGCCTTTGGCTGGGGTGTCTTTGCCTCCTCCTGGTGGCCAGGTCCAGTATTTCCCAACAGTAAGGAATGATGCTGTGAACTCTCCTTATACAGAAGGATATGAAATTATCTGGTAAGCATAATTTATGTTTTTAGCTTTAGTGTAGAGTTCAGCCTCCCACCTGACTTATCCCACCCCCTGGTCCCTCCTTGACCCCCCTCAAACAGCTCTCTTCCCTCCCCCACCTCACAATCATCACAGCCATCTTAAGTACTGGCAGAAAGTCTGCCAGTACTAAAAAATGTTTTTACATTTATTCTCCAGTGTTGGATCCCCCCTTAGCCCCCCCAACCTCCCTGATTCCCCCCAAACAGCTCTCTAACCCTCCCCCCTCTACCTATTGGCCACCATCTTGGGTACTGGCAGCTGTCTGTCATTACCCAGTTTGCATAAAAAAAGTGCTTTTTAATTATTTTTTTGGCAAAAAAGTAAATTTTCTGTAGTGTAGCTGCCCCCCTCAATAGCCTCCCCCTCCCCCTCCTAGATCCCTTTCTTAATTCTTCTTTTTTTTAACTGCCCCATCCCTCGCCCTCCATCCCATAACCTTCAATGTAATTTATTTTAAAGTACACACACGTGCGCTCCCGCCTGCCCCCCACCATGCGCTCCCAACCACTTGCGCGCATCGGATTAGGAAGTGATCCAGCGATGGGCCGCCCACCCGCCTCCCTGCTATGGCTCCCACCCACCAACGATCGGCACTATCGCTGGCCGATGCAGAGAGGGCCACAGAGTGGCTCTCTCTGCATCGGTGGGTAAAAAAAGGTATTGCAGTGATGCCTCAATATCGAGGCATCACTGCAATACCTTGAAAGCAGCTGTACGTCCTTGGTCATTAACTGACTTTTTTTGTAGTATGTACCCTGTACGTCCTTGGTCGTTAAGGGGTTGAAGGGATACTGAACCCAATTTTTTATTCCATGATTCAGATACAGCACGCAATTTTAAGCAACTTTCTAATTTACTCCTGTTATCAATTTTTCTTCGTTCTTTTGGTATCTTCATTTGAAAAATCAGGAATTTAAGTTTATGAGTCTGCCCATCTTTGGTTCAGCACCTGGGTGCAGCTTGCAGATTGGTGGCTAAATGTACTAAATGTGGCTATCCATGGTGCAGAACCAAAAATGGGCTGGCTCATAAGCTTACATTACTGCTTTTTCAAATAAAGATACAAAGAGAATGGAAGAAAAATTGATAATAGGAGTAAATTAGAAAGTTGCTTAAAATTGCATGCTCTATCTGATTCATGAAAGAAAAAAATTGAATTCCCTTTAAGACATGTATAGATTCCTAAGTATATCTAGATTTGCTGTAATGGTAAAAATATTTTAATAAAAGAAAAAAAGTTGAATTTCATCTCCTTTTAAACAGCTAGAGAACAAGCTCTTACTGGCCAATTTGAGGGAGTTAAGCTATTTCCCAATTTTGGGCCAGATTACAAGTGTCAACTGCGCTAAACGTAATCTTTTTGCGCGTATCAGGTAGTGCTCATATTACAAGTTGAAAGTAAACAGTTTTTTCTTGCATGCTATCACAAAGTCGGTAAAAATGCAAACTTAGAATATTGTAAATTTAATTGAAATAATTTTTATTGCAAAAACATATACAAGGTATATCACATCTTTTACATTTTCCATATACATATCAACATCTCCATTTTCTGAAAAATGTCTCTGAAAAATGTCTCTCAGTTAGAAGTCTATGATATTTATTATGTTTCCACTATCAGAGTTTGAAGAAAGCAAAGTTCACCAGTAGAGTAGTTGATGGTTGGATAGTCAGATCTGTAAGTTCTAATAGTTAGTGTGATTATACCTGCGCTCCACATTAGCACCATGGATTAGGGAATATAGCAGATCGTTATCAGAAGATATGAAATTTTCCTTGATATCCCCTTTCTCTCCATGCCACTCTGCTGCATTTTCTTAAAAAACTTTTCTATCTATCCCTCCCCTTCATTAAATTATAACAACAATCAACAATAAACTTTAAACTTTCCCCTTCCCCCCTCACTCAATGCATCTTTAAAATATCAACTTGCCTGCTCCTCCATTCCACTCGCCATCGATCCGGGGGGAGAGTCCCACCTTTCCTATATAGTTATAGCTATCTACAGTCGTTTGTCTTCCTCTCACCCCTGGAATGTTATAGATCTTACCTTGGTGTTAAGTTAGTTGTGTGTCTACCCTCTCAGTCTATGTCTGGTTAGTGTCCGCTTAAGATCCAGTAATTCCAGATCTTTAAAAATTGCTCGTGGTTAGCTTGTATGAATGAGGCTGTTTCAGATAGTTTGTGAATTAATTTAATTTTTTCCATAATCTCTCCCCATGTGGGTGTCCCTACCTTCCAGTAACGTGCCACACATATCCTAGTAGCTGTACAGAGAATGTGTATAAATGTGTTTGTGGCTGAATTGAAGGGTTTTATATGTTCATTTAATAAAGCTTGGGTCGCGGTCAGAGTGATGTTTTCTGAGAGCACCTCACTCAGCAATTTAGATAACTTAGCCCATAGCAGTTGTACCCGAGGGCATTCCCACCACATATGTATATATGTTCCTGCCTCCTCGCATCCTCTATAGCAATTTCTACTGCCAGCTTGAGTGTAGTGTGAGGTGACCATTGGAGTAAGATACCACCTATAAACAGTTTTGATGCAATTTTCTTTCAGATCTGCACTGATCATACCTCTGCTTGAGCTCTTAAAGATGTCTTCCCATTCCTCTTTGGAATGTATTATTTTGATATCTCTTTCCCATTTCTCCATTAAAGGAGATTTAGAAGAATGTTTGGCTGACTGTAGTGATATGTATAGGGTAGAGATTAAACCTTTATGACGGAAATCAGCACTACACAGCTTCTCTAATGTCGTTGTGTGCTGTCTAGGTTGTTTAGGTAGGGCCTTATTTATAGTAGATGCAATCTGTAGGTATAGGAACCAATGCAGTTTGTCTGGTAGTATTTTTTCCTGTATTTGTTGGTAAGTAGCTAATTTCCCTTTATGAAGAAAGTCTGCCAGCCTATAGAGCCCCTTATTTGCCCATTTACCAATTAGTCCCTGATGTTCAGGGTCCATCAGTGTCCTTAATGGCCTTATTAATGAGTCAGATGGTAAAAGTTTTAGTTTGCCAGTTAACAAGTGCCACATTGACATCATTTCCCCAGTTATTTTTGAGGCTGTAGTTTAAGGATATCTTTCGGGTGTTCCCAAAGTATATCTTCTGATTGTTTATAACCTGTTATTAAAGTCTCTACCTTTACCCGAATCAATTCTTTTTGCTTTTTGCTCATTAAGGTGGTCTGTGCTAGTCTCGCTGCTTGATAATAATTAAGCAAATTTGGTACCCCTACTCCCCCTAGTTGTTTATGTTGCATTAACACTTGTGAAGGTATCCTAGCTTTTTTATTTCCTCTTATGAATCTGATCAGATCCATCTGAAGTTTATTTAATTCTGGTAGTGGGATCTTAATCGGTAGGGCCCGAAAAAAATACAGTAGTCTGGGGAGAACGTTCATCCTGACCGCCGATAATCGGCCGTACCAGGAAAAACCTCCAGCTTTCCATTTTTTAATCTCCTTTCTAATTGTTTTATACAGAGGTACATAGTTTAATTTGTATAGGTTTGAGGTATCGTCCGACAACTTAACTCCCAAGTATTTAATTGCCCCTGTAGCCCACTCAAACAAAAAATTGGTTGCAATAGTCTTTTTGGTGTGGTCAGGGAGGGCGATAGATAGTGCCTCGCATTTTTCCTGATTTATCTTATATCCTGATATATCAGCATAATCTTGTAAAATACGATATAAATGGGGTAGGGATTCCAGTGGTTTGGTCAGGGTAAGAAGGATGTCGTCTGCAAATAAAGAAATTTTAAATTCCTCGCTACCCAACGAGACTCCGTGTATTTCTGAGGTCAAGCAAATCACTGCTGCTAGGGGCTCTATGCATAGGGCAAATAAAAGTGGCGATAAGGGGCTTCCCTGTCTTGTCCCATTTTGAATATCAATCCTCTTGGATTGGTAGCCTGCCGCTCTAATGTGGGCAGTAGGATTAGAATAAATACTTCTTATAGCCTGAACAAATGGGCCACTAAATCCCAATTTACTCAAGACCTCAAACATAAAAACCCAATCTATTCTGTCAAACGCCTTCTCCGCGTCAAAGGACAGGACCAGAGAAGGCGTTTTTGTCTTATGGAGGTAGTCAACCAGGGAGATCGTACGTCTTATATTGTCAGGGGCCTCTCTTCTGGATATAAATCCCACCTGGTCTGGGTGAATTAGGGTCGGTAGATGTGATTTGAGTCTATTTGCCAAAATTTTACTAAAAATCTTTATATCTTGGTTGATTAAGGATATGGGCCTATAACTTTGGCACAATTTTGGATTTCGTCCTGGCTTAGGGATCACCACTATCTTGGCCTGTAAAATTTCTGTTGGGATTGCCTTACCTTGTAGGATGTTGTTGCAAAATGTTACAACGTGTGGGGCTAGAATTGATTTGAAAAGTTGATAGTATTCACCTGGGAACCCGTCTGGGCCAGGTGCTTTTCCTGGCTTGAGCTCCTTAATGGCTACAAGGACCTCCCTGGCTGACACCTCCGCATTCAGTTCGTCCCTAATCGTTTTATCAATAGGTGTTAATTTAGCCTCATCTAGGAATCTATGTAGCATCTGTCTTGTCTTATCGTTTTGCGTCGTTTTGTTTCCGGCATAAAGTTGTGCGTAATATTGAGCAAAGCTATCAGCTATTTCTTGGGGATTTGAGGTACATGTGCCATTATCTTTTTGTAGGGTTGGTATAGAAAAGGATTTTGTCTGTTCTCTAAGCTTATGTGCTAGATACTTATCTGGCTTGTTAGAGTAGAGAAAATAATTTGCTTTCAGTCTGTGAGCTGCCCTTAGAGATGCCCTATTCATAATTGTTGATAATTCTACTCTCTTTGCTTGTAGTTCTTGGAACAATGTTTCTGATTGGTCTCGTTGGTGTAGTTTTGTGAGTGTGTCTATTTGGGCCTGTAGAGAGTCTATTTGAGATCTATTAGCCTTGGTAAAAGCTGCCTTTTCTTTTATGAGTAATCCTCTAATAAAAGGTTTATGTGCTGCCCAGGTGCTAATCGGATTAGAAGTGGAACCCGTGTTTAGTGCCCAGTATTCTGACATAGCTTGTGAGATGGAGTTAAGTATACCTGGTTGTTGTAGCACAAAAGGGTCATAGTTCCAAGAACGTGTTGTGCTAATTTGGAATGTTTCTCTAATGTGAATTTGGACTATAGAATGGTCTGACCAAGCGCAAGCATGAATAGTAGAAGATGCCAAGTCAGGAAGCCAGATCTGGCTCAAGTAAACGTAGTCTAATTTTGAGTACGTTTTGTGAGCATGGGAATAGTAAGTGTAATCTAGTGTTCTCCCATATAGAGTGTCCCAGGAGTCTAGAATGTTGTGGGATAGAAAAATCTCCTTTATTTTTTTTACCATAGAGTTATGCCTAAGTTGTTTTTGGGTCAATTTGGACTGGCCTGCACCTTGAAATTTATATAGTTCTATATTAAAATCACCCCCCAGCAGGATTCTATCTTGTGTCCATTGGGTAAGCAGATAGGAGATGTGTGTGAAAAAAGAGATCTGCGTCTCATTGGGAGCGTAGATATTGCATAAAACAATTTGTTTATCACGCTGCCTACCTCTGACTATTAAAAACCTCCCTTCTGGATCTCTGATCGTCTCCTCCACTACTAAACCTAGGGATTGGTGTATCAGTATCGAGACCCCCCGCTTCTTTTTGTCTGTCGTTGAGTGATAGTGTTGAGTAAAGTTTCTGGCCCAATATTTCGGAATTACGTCTTTGGTGAAGTGAGTCTCTTGTAAGAAAATTATATTAGCTTTAATTTTAAGATATTGGGCCAGTGCCGTCCGTCTCTTAAGGTCTGTGTTGAGGCCCCTAACGTTATGTGATACTAAACGTATGTCAATAGTCATTACTTACAATTTGAAGTCTGGGACTCTCGCCCCCGGATCCGCCTCTACCAATTCTTCTGCCACTCTCCTTAGAGATTCTAGATGGGGACCTTTGTTTCTGGGAAATTTATTTGAGTAGGAGAGACAAAATAGCAGAGCGAGAACAAAAGCAAGAACAGTCAGGTTACATAATGTTTTCAACAAAATAATTGTGGTACACTGAGTGAGAACATAAAAAACAATGGAGAACTGGTATCTCCCACATTTAAAAACTGCATGTAGGAGTAAAACATAAGAAATGTAGAAAACCTTCAATCCCACCCTCCCCCCCCTCTTTACATTATCCACTATATGAGTGGTTGCTTACTCCCACTGCTGGGATGCTAACGTCGGGCACAGAAAATGTTCAAGTTTACCTTGTTTCTGCTACCAACAGTTTAGTTCTCAAACAATCTTCAACAGTGAATGACATTTAACTTTTGTAGTTCTTGATCTCCTTAATTTGTATCTCCTGTATCCTCACAGGCAAATGAGCACCTTGTTGTGTGTAGAATCAGATTCTCATGTCTTGGATTTCTTCTTTGTCACTTTGGTCCATCTTTGTTTATTCAGTTGTTTAGACCTAGATGATTGCTGCGCCGAATCTTCTGCTTGTTCCAGTTGCGATAGTTCCGGCGGCTCCAGTGATAGTTGCTTGCAGATTGT
This sequence comes from Bombina bombina, assembly GCF_027579735.1. NCBI lineage: Eukaryota > Metazoa > Chordata > Amphibia > Anura > Bombinatoridae > Bombina > Bombina bombina. The sequence continues at coordinate 963,112,468 of NC_069499.1, forward strand.
TGGTATCTCAGCTGGTTCTTTTAGACTCATTGATCGGCCGTTGTGTAGAATGTGTAAGTTGAAAGGGAACCCCCATCTGTATCTGATTTGATGTTTCCTCAGTAGCATGGTGAGTGGTCTCAGCTCGCTTCTCCTTTGTAACGTTTTGATACAAAGATCCTGGTAGAATTGAATCACTGATCCTTGGAATTTAAATGTAGGGTTCTTTCTTGCTGCTGTAAGGATTTCCTCTTTTTCTGGGAATCTGTAGAATTTGACCACCACATCTCTAGGGGGTGCTTCTTCTTTTGGTTTGGGTCGTAGTGCCCTATGGGCCCTTTCCAGCTGGTATTTTTCATCATTCACCTCACCTGAGATAGCTTGGAAAAGTTGATGTAGGTAGGTACTCAATTCTTCTGTTGTAACAGATTCCGGTATTCCCTTTAATCTTAGGTTGCACCTCCGAGTTCTGTTTTCAAGATCTTCTAGTTTGTCTTGTATCTCAGAGACCTCTTGTTGTTGTGCTGTGAGTTGCATGGTAACATTCGTGAGCTCTTCTGCTGCCGAGGTTTCCGCCTCTTCTAATGCCGCTACTCTGGAGCCTAAATCTGTTACATCTTGTTTTATTTCTGTTAGACTGTCAGTCACAGTGTTCTGGAATGCGTCGAATTTTTCCCATAGCTTATTGAAGTTTTTATCAATATCTTTTTTAGATACCAACGACCTAAGGTCAGCTTTAGTGACAGGAATGGAGTCCTCTTCAGCGAACTGTGAGTCAGAGTCCATATCTTCTTCTGTGGCATTGTTGGTTGTCTCCTTTTCTTTTGCAGGTTTAAAAAATAAATTAGCTGCTGGTGTTTTAGGGCCTTGAGAAGATTTGTTATGTTTTCTCGCCGCCATGGTAGCTGTTCAGAGTTCGTCTCTGGTGAAAAATAATAGTAGTTTTAAATTGGGGCTATTGATCTGTACTGTTCTGCCCTCTCTGCTGTGTACTATGATCTCACTCCTTGTTAGGTAGGGTGGTACTGTATATTTATCTTTCACCTGCTTGGTGGCTCAGTTCCGTTTATTGAATATTACATTAGTCTGATGTCATCTGTGACAAAAATATCTCTGCACTCCACTATCTTTCTGTTTTTATTTCAGCTGCTTTTGATGTGAATTACATGCGCAGATCTTGGTCTGATTTCATAACAGGATAGTAGTAGGCTAATGAGCGCCAATTGTGATGAGGCGTGGTTCTGCTGTTCATGTATTAAAATAGTGGCATATATAGAGATACGCTTCAGTGTCTTAAATATGTTGCTTTAATATTAATGTAGTTTTCATATCTCTTTAGTGCATATTTACTTCACTTGTACTATCAGTTAAGAGAGTTTGAGTCCCATGTAGATATACTGTGTGTCTCAAGTTTCTGATTGATTATTTTCCTGCAGCACTTGTCAGTATCTGTTATTTCCTTTTTTTAACAAGAAGGTTTTTAAGAGGTCAGAGTAGGCCATAGTAGCTAAACTTTTCAGTCCTTGTTTAGTGTGTCACCTTCAAGAGATTACTTGTCCCTTTGTATTGATAATTGTAGCTTTTAAACGGTGCTACGCTTTCTATTTGTAAGATCCCGGCAGCGGGACCACCAGTCGCCTTGCTAGTCAGGCTGGAAGCAGAGGCCGATCACCTCCTCGGTCGCTTCTTAGATCGACTGGGTAACTGTCAGTTTGGCGCTACTCTGCCTGCATATATGTGCGGTCGGGGTCCGGCTCTTATTAGCTTACCGCCATTATGTTCGCTTCGGTAGTCAGACCGTAGCCTCTGTTGTTAGCTTCTGCCTGCAAGGCCACATGGCTAAGATGGCGGGTGGCTCCGCTTGCTCCGTCTTGTATCTATGACTTGTCCGGTCCTGCCTCGCTCAAATCAGTCTCTCAGTTGCTTTGGTTCAGGCTACAGCACTTCCCCTGTCATCTTTCAGCCTGTGCTGGGTAACGATTAGCCCATATATAAGGTATAGTTCAGCAGTGTTTAGCGGAGCTCAAAGATTACACCGCCATTCACCTTGAGCTCCAGGCTCCGCCCCCGAATATTGTAAATTTAAATGGACAGTCAACACCAGATGTTTTGTTGCATAACCAACACAGATATAATAATACTCGTTTTACCTCTGTAATTACCTTTTATCCAGGGCCGCCATCAGGGGGTGACAGGGGTGACTCCTGTCAGGGGCCCAATGGGCTAGGGGGGCCCCATGAGGCAAGAACTAAAAAAAATTTGGCAGCCACCAGTGGGTACTACAGCAGAGTGCTAATTGAGCATGGGAAATGCTATTACAATGAGTAAAGTGTTAGCATTTGAGAGGATTTCTGAGTGTGCACTAAACCACTATGCACAGTGTGAGACAGACTTGGCACTTTATTTGCAGAGTGTGTGCCAGAGTCAGACGGCTGATCACTTTCATTTGCAGAGGAGGTAGGAATTACTTAGCAAATGTTTTTTATTTCTTTGTGCAATTTAAGATTGTAACTGCAGTGTGGTAGTAGTTGTATGGTGGGGCCAGGGGTCCATAAAAACACATTTTTTAGTAGCAGTGTATTTATGATTATTTGACAATGCTGTAGAAATTCTATATTTAAAACCATGCAGAAATGTTTCCTCCTCAATACACAAATGATATATATTACATTCCAGTTTACTACCCCTTTATGCAAGGACTTTCCAGATACAAGGAGGCATTTTATCTAAGATTTTTACATCTGCATAACATGTTATACTCTCAGACTAAGATTGCTCAGTGTTGGAAATGAGACAGGTTAACTTAAAACTGTTCAGTTTACTCTACAGCTGACTTAATTTTGAAATGCATACCAACAATCTTAAATCCTGCATTTAACCAGATCTAATGGCATGAGTACCACAGCTTATGGTTCCACCAAGACCATATAGAGTACAGCATTTTCAAAATCCACAAGTACAGCTGACAGATGGGAACATTTGTACACTATATTTGAAGTGGTGCTCTTGGTTGGGGAAAATGGAGAAAATATTAAACAAACATATGTCAACCTTTTAAAAATACTTTTCTTCATCTAGCCATCTACCCAGATCATTAATGTACAATTTTGAATTCACAGAATTATTTTTGTTTGCACATTTACAAATATGATTCTTTAAAAAGTGATCTCTTAATTTCTGCATTTTTTTTTATCATGCATGTCACACACTGTTGATTTAGGGGATGCAAGGGTGGGTGTGTATGCCTTTGTGCATTTTCTGTGGATGTCTGTGAGGGTGTGTGCATATGTCTTTGAGCTTTCTCTATGGGTGTCTCTGTGAGGGTGGGCGTGTGTTTGTCTTTGTGTATTTTCTCTGGATGCCTCTGTGAGGGTGGATGTGTATGTCTGTGTTTTCTGTGGATGTCTCTGTGAGTGTGTGTGTGTGTATGTATGTCTGTGTTTTCTGTGGATGTTTCTGTGAGGGTGTGTATTTTCTGTGGGTGTCTCTGTGAGGGTGTGTGTATGTCTTTGTGTGTTTTCTGTGGATGTCCCAGTGAGGGTGTGTATGTATGTCTTTCTGTGTTTTTTGTGGGTGTCTCTGTGTGTGTGTATGTCTTTGTGTGTTTTCTGAGGCTGTCTCTGTTGGTGTTTCCTTGGGTGTATGTGCAAGTTTGAGTTTGTGTGTGTGTGTGTCCATTGTCTGTTAATTTTTAGGACTTTTTTTTTTTTTTTTTTTTTTTACACTTGTCAACTTATAATGTATTGGATCCCCTTACTATTATCCAAAAAATAGAGAAAAATAAAGAAGAAATAAATCAAAAAGTAAAAAAAAAAGAGCATGCCCCGGATCTTCTCAGCCCTTCATCTAGCACCCCGAGAAAGACGGAGAGTCTCTTATTAGATTTTCCCATATAGCCTTTGCTTCCTTGGGAATTTCACAATTATTATTATATAAATAAAAATATTCCTCATTCAACAAATTTTCATTAACTTTATTTATCCATTCTTCTTTTGTGGGGATTTCTACTGTCTTCCATTTACTTAATATTAAACTTTTTGCACTGTTCACCATTATTTGGTATAAATATCTTCTAGGGTTGCAACCTTTGAAGTCCAGATTATTTAATATTGCTGTGAGGAAATTATTCAAATTCTTCCTATCTTCCTTACTATCTATTACTTGTAATATATTGGACCAAAACTGTCTAACCCTAGGGCAGAACCACAAAATATGGGAAAGTGTGCCCCTTTCTCCACCGGTTCTCCAGCAATTATCCTGAGTGTGTGGGTAAATTTTTTTTATTCTAGTTGGTGTAAGATACCATCTTGTTAAGATCTTTAGGTTTTGTTCTAACATTCTAGCTGATATGGAAGATTTAGCTGTGTGCTTAAATATCTTTGCCCATGTCTTAGAATCAATATCCATGTTTAGTTCTATTTGCCAATTCTTGGCATAAGGGGGAAGAGAATCTCTGTACTATCCTGTAATAAACTATATGCCTTAGAAAGGACATGTTTAAAATTTTTAGGACATTTTGATCTTTCTACTGATTATTCACATCTTTCTACAGACTTTGAGACTAATGAGACCTTTCCAGAAGTCACCAATCTACCATTGAACCTTTAAATTATTGTTTAATCAGTTCAGGGCCCTTCCTTTCAGCCACTGCATGCTGTTGTCATCATTTACTTGGTATCTTCCTTTACAAAAAGATAATCAGAACTCCATATTTTGTTTTCTAAATCTCCTTTTTTTTTTTTTTACAAAACTGTAGTTTACCTCATTACTTGTCAGGTCAATGTAAACCAGTGCTAAGTGTCTGTTTGGGTGTCTGTGTCTGAGTTTCTTTGCGTGTTTGCTAGAGTGTCTATATGTGAATTCTTATGTGTGAGTGTGTGTGTGTTTCAGTGTATGTTACTACCTTTACAACATTTCCAAGTTTAAACAGACACTTAAGAATAAAGTGCATATACATTTTAGTCACTTGGTCAAAACTTGCACATGTCAAAGGAGGGGGGGGGGGCCTGATCAATGGTTAAATCAGGGGCCCCAAAATTTCTAGTCGCGGCCCTGCTTGTATCTAAGCTTCTGCTGACTTATTTCAGTTCTTTTGACAGACATGCAGTTTAGCCAATCAGTGCTCACTCCTCTCCTAGGTCACTTCACGTGCTTGAGCTCAATGTTATCTATATGAAACACATGAACTAATGCCCTCTGGTGGTCAAAATTATTCAGATTAGAGGCAGTCTTCAAGGTCTAAGAAATTAGCATATGAACCTCCTAGGTTTAGCTTTCAACGAAGAATACCAAGAGAACAAAGCAAAATTGGTGATAAAATTAAATTGTGAAGTTGTTTAAAATTACATTCCCTATTTAAATCATGAAAGTTTTTACCGCCACTTCAACCCTCAATACCAGCTTTGCTTACAGTAGCGGTAAGCTGGGAAAACGTGCTCGTGCACGATTCCCCCATAGGAAACAATGGGGCAGTTTGGGCTGAAAAAAACCTAACACCTGCAAAAAAGCAGCGTTACGCTCCCAACGCAGCCCCATTGTTTCCTATGGGGAAACACTTTCTAAGTCTGCACCTAACACCCTAACATGAACCCCGAGTCTAAACACCCCTAACCTTACACTTATTAACCCCTAATCTGCTGCCCCCGCTATCGCTGACACCTGCAATATACTATTAACCCCTAATCTGCTGATCTGGACACCGCTGCAACCTACATTATCCCTATGAACCCCTAATCTGCTGCCTCCAACATCGCCAACACCTACATAATATTTATTAACCCCTAATCTGCACCCCCCAACGTCGCCGCCACCTAACTTCAAGTATTAACCCCTAATCTGCTGACCGGACCTCGCCGCTACTATAATAAATGTATTAACCCCTAAAGCTAAGTCTAACCCTAACACCCCCCCTAACTTAAATATAATTTTAATCTAACAAAATAAATTAACTCTTATTAACTAAAGTATTCCTATTTAAAACTAAATACTTACCTGTAAAATAAACCCTAATATAGCTACAATATAACGAATAATTATATTGTAGCTATTTTAGGATTTATATTTATTTTACAGGCAACTTTGTATTTATTTTGACTAGGTACAATAGCTATTAAATAGTTATTAACTATTTAATAGATACCTAGTTAAAATAATTACAAAATTACCTGTAAAATAAATCCTAACCTAAGTTACAATTAAACCTAACACTACACTATCAATAAATTAATTAAATAAACTAGCTACCAATACTTACAATTAAATACAATTAAATAAACTAAACTAAATTACAAAAAACAAACACTAAATTACAGAAAATAAAAAAATATTACAAGAATTTTAAACTAATTACCTAATCTAAGCCCCCTAATAAAAAAAAATAAAAAAATAATAATAAAAGTACCTACCCTATTCTACATTACAAAGTAATCAGCTCTTTCTTCTGTTAAGTGTGATCAGTCCACGGGTCATCATTACTTCTGGGATATTACTCCTCCCCAACAGGAAGTGCAAGAGGATTCACCCAGCAGAGCTGCATATAGCTCCTCCCCTCTACGTCACTCCCAGTCATTCTCTTGCACCCAACGACTAGATAGGATGTGTGAGAGGACTATGGTGATTATACTTAGTTTTATATCTTCAATCAAAAGTTTGTTATTTTAAAATAGCACCGGAGTGTGTTATTACCTCTCTGGCAGAGTTTGAAGAAGAATCTACCAGAGTTTTGCTATGATTTTAGCCGGAGTAGTTAAGATCATATTGCTGTTCTCGGCCATCTGAGGAGTGAGGTAAACTTCAGATCAGGGGACAGCGGGCAGATGAATCTGCATAGAGGTATGTAGCAGTTTTTATTTTCTGACAATGGAATTGATGAGAAAATCCTGCCATACCGATATAATGTCATGTATGTATACTTTACACTTCAGTATTCTGGGGAATGGTACTTCACTAGAATTACACTGTAAGAAATACATAAAGCTGTTTAATAACTAGAGATTATGTTTAACGTTTTTGCTGGAATGTAAAATCGTTTTCATTTGCTGAGGTACTGTGTGAATAAATGTTTGGGCACTATTTTTCCACTTGGCAGTTGCTTAATCTGTTTTTCTGACAGTTTCTGTTCTCCCTCACTGCTGTGTGTGAGGGGGAGGGGCCGTTTTTTGGCGCTTTTACTATGCATCAAATATTTCAGTCAGCAACTCATTGTATTCCCTGCATGATCCGGTTCATCTCTACAGAGCTCAGGGGTCTTCAAAACTTATTTTGAGGGAGGTAATTTCTCTCAGCAGAACTGTGAGAATTATAGTTTGACTGAGATAAAAAACGTTTATTCTGTAATTTGTTTCCTGCTTTCAGAATTTGTTATCTTTGCTAATGGGATTAAACCTTTGCTAAAGTTGTGTTGTTTACAAGGATTGAGGCTATAACTGTTTCAATTTATTAATTTTCAACTGTCATAGATCTTCTGTGCTTCTTAAAGGCACAGTACGTTTTTAATATTATTCTAATTGAATTGTATTTCCAAGTTGCAAGTTTATTTGCTAGTGTGTTAAACATGTCTGATTCAGAGGATGATACCTGTGTCATTTGTTGCAATGCCAAAGTGGAGCCCAATAGAAATTTATGTACTAACTATATTGATGCTACTTTAAATAAAAGTCAATCTGTACAAATTGAACAAATTTCACCAAACAACGAGGGGAGAGTTATGCCGACTAACTCGCCTCACGTGTCAGTACCTACATCTCCCGCTCAGAGGGAGGTGCGTGATATTGTAGCCCTGAGTACATCTGGGCGGCCATTACAAATCACATTACAGGATATGGCTACTGTTATGACTGAGGTTTTGGCTAAATTACCAGAACTAAGAGGTAAGCGTGATCACTCTGGGGTGAGAACAGAGTGCGCTGATAATATTAGGGCCATGTCAGACACTGCGTCACAGGTGGCAGAACATGAGGACGGAGAACTTCATTCTGTGGGTGACGGTTCTGATCCAAACAGACTGGATTCAGATATTTCAAATTTTAAATTTAAACTGGAAAACCTCCGTGTATTACTAGGGGAGGTGTTAGCGGCTCTGAATACTTCGACGTTGGGGCAAACCAGAGATAGATCTCATGGCGTCTCGACAGAACGCCAAGCTTCCTCGTTACGGGTCCAGATCCAGGGATCCAGGAGCAGTCCTGATAGATGCTCTGACAGCACCTTGGGACTTCAGGATGGCTTACGTGTTTCCACCCTTCCCGTTGCTTCCTCGATTGATTGCCAGAATCAAACAAGAGAGAGCATCAGTGATTCTAATAGCACCTGCGTGGCCACGCAAGACTTGGTATGCAGACCTGGTGGACATGTCATCCTGTCCACCTTGGTCTCTACCTCTGAAACAGGACCTTCTGATACAGGGTCCCTTCAAACATCAAAATCTAACTTCTCTGAAGCTGACTGCTTGGAAATTGAACGCTTGATTTTATCAAAACGTGGATTTTCTGAGTCAGTTATTGATACCTTAATACAGGCTAGGAAACCTGTTACCAGAAAGATTTACCATAAGATATGGCGTAAATACCTATATTGGTGTGAATCCAAAGGTTACTCTTGGAGTAAGGTTAGGATTCCTAGGATATTGTCTTTTCTACAAGAAGGTTTAGAAAAGGGTTTATCTGCTAGTTCATTAAAGGGACAGATCTCAGCTCTGTCCATTCTGTTACACAAACGTCTGTCAGAAGTTCCTGACGTCCAGGCTTTTTGTCAGGCTTTGGCCAGAATTAAGCCTGTGTTTAAAACTGTTGCTCCACCATGGAGTTTAAACCTTGTTCTTAATGTTTTACAGGGCGTTCCGTTTGAACCCCTTCATTCCATTGATATAAAGTTGTTATCTTGGAAAGTTCTATTTTTAATGGCTATTTCCTCGGCTCGAAGAGTCTCTGAATTATCAGCCTTACATTGTGATTCTCCTTATTTGATTTTTCATTCGGATAAGGTAGTCCTGCGTACTAAACCTGGGTTCTTACCTAAGGTAGTTACTAACAGGAATATCAATCAAGAGATTGTTGTTCCTTCTTTATGCCCAAATCCTTCTTCAAAGAAGGAACGTCTACTGCACAACCTGGATGTAGTCCGTGCTCTAAAATTTTACTTACAGGCAACTAAGGAATTTCGACAAACGTCTTCTCTGTTTGTCATTTACTCTGGGCAGAGGAGAGGTCAAAAAGCTTCCGCTACCTCTCTTTCTTTTTGGCTTCGTAGCATAATTCGTTTAGCTTATGAGACTGCTGGACAGCAGCCTCCTGAAAGAATTACAGCTCATTCTACTAGAGCTGTGGCTTCCACTTGGGCCTTCAAGAATGAGGTCTCTGTTGAACAGATTTGCAAGGCTGCAACTTGGTCTTCGCTTCATACTTTTTCCAAATTTTACAAATTTGACACTTTTGCTTCATCGGAGGCTATTTTTGGGAGAAAGGTTCTTCAGGCAGTGGTTCCTTCTGTATAAAGAGCCTGCCTATCCCTCCCGTCATCCGTGTACTTTTGCTTTGGTATTGGTATCCCAGAAGTAATGATGACCCGTGGACTGATCACACTTAACAGAAGAAAACATAATTTATGCTTACCTGATAAATTCCTTTCTTCTGTAGTGTGATCAGTCCACGGCCCGCCCTGTTTTTAAGGCAGGTAAATATTTTTTAATTTATACTCCAGTCACCACTTCACCCTTGGCTTTTCCTTTCTCGCTGGTCCTTGGTCGAATGACTGGGAGTGACGTAGAGGGGAGGAGCTATATGCAGCTCTGCTGGGTGAATCCTCTTGCACTTCCTGTTGACTGATCACACTACAGAAGAAAGGAATTTATCAGGTAAGCATAAATTATGTTTTTACCAGCCCTTAAAAGGGCTTTTTGCGGGGCATGCCCCAAAATAATCAGCTCTTTTGCCTGTAAAAAAAAATACAACCCCCCCAACATTAAAACCCACCACCCACATACCCCTACTCTAACCCACCCAAACCCCCCTTAAATAAACACTATCCCCCTGAAGATTTCCCTACCTTGAGTTGTCTTCACCCAGCCGGGCCAAAGTCTTCATCCGATGGGGCAGAAGAGGACATCCAGACTGGCAGAAGTCTTCATCCTATCCGGGCAGAAGAGGACTTCCGGACCGGCAGACATCTTCATCCATGCGGCATCTTCTATCTTCATCCATCCGGAGCGGAGCCATCTTCTTCCCAGCCAACGCGGATCCATCCTCTTCAACCGACGCATACTCGCCGAAAGAAGGTTCCTTTAAATGATGTCATCCAAGATGGCGTCCCTCGAATTCCGATTGGCTGATAGGATTCTATCAGCCAATCGGAATTAAGGTAGGAAAAATCTGATTGACTGATTCAATCATCCAATCGGATTCAAGTTCAATCCGATTGGCTGATTCAATCAGCCAATCAGATTGAGCTTGCATTCTATTGGCTGATCGGAACAGCCAATAGAATGCAAACTCAATCTGATTGGCTGATTGGATCAGCCAATCGACTTGAATCTAATTGGCTGATTGAATCAGCCAATCAGATTTTTCCTACCTTAATTCCGATTGGCTGATAGAATCCTATCAGCCAATCGGAATTCGAGGGACGCCATCTTGGATGACGTCATTTAAAGGAACCTTCATTCGGCGAGTAGGCGTCGGTTGAAGAGGATGGATCCGCGTCGGCTGGAAAGAAGATGGCTTGGCTTCGCTCCGCTCCGGATGGATGAAGATAGAAGATGCGCTTGAATGAAGATGTCTGCCAGTCCGGATGTCCTCTTCTACACGGATAGGATGAAGACTTCTGCCAGTCTGGATGTCCATTTCTGCCCCATCGGATGAAGACTTTGGCCCGGCTGGGTGAAGACAACTCAAGGTAGAGAGATCTTCAGGGGGATAGTGTTAGGTTTATTTAAGGGGGGTTTGGGTGGGTTAAAGTAGGGGCATGTGGGTGGTAGGTTTTAATGTTGGGGGGGTTGTATTTTTTTTTACAGGCAAAAGAGCTGATTACTTTGGGGCATGCCCCGCAAAAAGCCTTTTTAAGGGATGGTAAAAGAGCTGATTACTTTGTAATGTAGAATAGGGTAGGGACTTTTATTATTATTTTTTTTTTTTTAATTTTATTAGGGGGCTTAGATTAGGTGTAATTAGTTTAAAATTCTTGTAATATTTTTTTATTTTTTGTAATTTAGTGTTTGTTTTTTTTTGTATTATAGAATAGTTTATGTAATTGTAGGTAATTTATTTAATTAATTTAATGATAGTTTAGTGTTAGGTTTAATTGTAACTTAGGTTAGGATTTATTTTACAGGTAATTTTGTATTTCTTTTAACTAGGTAGCTATTAAATAGTTATTAACTATTTAATAGCTTTTGTACCTAGTTAAAATAAATACAAAGTTGCCTGTAAAATAAATATAAATCCTAAAATAGCTACAATGTAATTATTAATTATATTGTAGCTATATTAGGGTTTATTTTCTAGGTAAGTATTAAGTTTTAAATAGGAATAATTTAGTTAATTTTAGGAATATTATTTTGTTTAATATAAATTATATTTAACTTAGGGGGATATTAGGGTTAGAGTTATGTTTAGGGGTTAATAACTTTATTATAGTAGCGGCGACGGTGGGGGCGGGCGGGAGATTAGGGGTTAATAATTGTAGGTAGGTGGCGGCGATGTTAGGGAGGCAGATTAGGGGTTAATACAATTTATTCTAGTGTTTGCGAGGCGGGAGTGCGGCGGTTTAGGGGTTAATACATTTATTATAGTGGTGACAAGGTCCGGTCGGCAGATTAGGGGTTAATAAGTGTAGGTAAGGTAGCGGTGACATTGGGGGGGCAGATTAGGGGTTAATAAATATAATATAGGGGTCGGCGATGTTAGGGGCAGCAGATTAGGGGTTCATAAGTATAACGTAGGTGGCGGCGATGTCCGGTCGGCAGATTAGGGGTTAAAACAATTTATTAGAGTGGCGGCGATGTGGGGGGGCCTCGGTTTAGGGGTACATAGGTAGTTTATGGGTGTTAGTGCACAGTAGTTAAGAGCTTTATATTCCGGCGTTAGCCCATAAAGCTCTTAACTACTGACTTTTTTTGGCGTTAGGAGTCTTGTCGGTAGAGGCTCTACCGCTCACTTCTCCCAAGACTCCAAATACCAGTGTTAGGCAGATCCCATTGAAAATATAGGATACGTAATTGGCGTAAGTGGATCTACGTTAGCCTGGAATCGCGGTAGGGAAGTGAGCGTTAAACCCTTTCCTGCCTGACTCTAAATACCAGCGGGCGGCCAAAAGCAGCTTTAGGACCCCTTAACGCTGCTTTTGACGCCAAACTCTAAATCTAGGCGAAAGGATGGTGTGTGTGCTGGGTACAATGTTGCAGTAACTGGAGTTAAGTTAGGCTTATCTTCTTTATAGGATTTGTAGTAATTTCTTCTTCCTCCTGCTTCAGGATCTGCAGCAAATTTTCAGTGATCTCTGCTGCAATTTTGTTGCCATGGAGTGTGCCAAGAAGGCTTCCTGAGTGATTTAGGGACACCTTACCATCTCCTCCTAGGACAACTTCAGAAAGAGAGATGAGTATGAGCCAGAGGACTTGGTGCCCCAACATCCGCCTCTACCCACTTTCCATTCCCAGGCCTTGCATATATGTGCAGCCACCAATCAGCAGCTAGCTCTCAGTGCTATACTGCTCCTGAGCCTACCTAGGTTTTCTTTTCAACAAAGGATACCAAGCAAACAAAGCAAATTTGATTATAAAATTGGAAAGCTCTATCTAAATCTTAAAATTTTTATTTTGACTTTACTGTGCTTTTAAAACAGGCCAAACAGGTCACTAGGGCAACATAGTTATTGGAAAGATATTTTTTTTTTCTATTTGAAAATGTTTTGTTAGTGAATCTAAACTAAATGCTCTAGGGTGTCAAAACCATAATTTAGGTCTGAGAGTAAATATATCCCAAAATGTCCTTAGATTCTTACTATTCATACATTTGTAAAGGTGTTTACGGACACACTGTATAAAATGTTCTGTTTATTCTTTGTTTAGACAGTAAAATAGTAAAATAAAATATCTCGCTGCTTTATTTTAAATACGTGCTTGGGGTGTCACAAGTACAGCAATTTAATTTTTTGCTGCCCTAGTCACAAGAAAATATTCTGTGCAATAAACCACCGTCCTCTTATATTTTTAGCTTATATTTGTCTTATGTATTTCTCACAACTGGAGGCCAGGAATACACACCACTAGACAATTATAATAATTTGCATAAATATGAAAACTAAAGCTGTTAAGGGTCATTTTAAAAGATAATTCCAACACAATTAGAATATCAATCATAACGTGGACTTTAGTTCTTTATTAATTATCTATAGCCACCTAAACTTGAAATATACAGCCTATGCTGGTAAAATACGGTCTGGGTGGGAAATAGACACTAATTTAGACTAATGTACCTTACATTGTAAAATAATCATTGGATGTCATTCCTACAAGCTGATTCCCTTTCTGGGTAAAGGTCAAATACAAAAGATATTTAACCTTCCAAAATGTTGCAACGCCTGCCAGCTAGGTTTAATTTATTGCATATAACCAGAATAGACATTCCTGAAGCCCCAGTGTGACAAGCTTGTGGGCTTCGCAAGTGAGATGAAGGAGCAATGGCTAAATGTTACCTATTTTAGTCACTGGCAGCAGCAGCAAATGGTAAAGAAAAGAATCCTGATTTTTACCAAGAATATTCAGATGTGCAAGTAACTAATCTGTAATGCATTTTTTTACTATAAAGCAAGCTTTAAATAAAACTTTATTTAACGTAATGATATAATTGCATTACAAAATTTGTTTGTAGGCATTTAAAATAATGATTCAAGGACTGTTTTTCCTGGCACGCAGGGGCAAAACTGCGACTGGGCCCCTGAGGGTGAGGGCCCAGCTTAAACAGCTTCTTAGATTCTTGCACCTGGGCCCTGTGGTTTCTAGTTATGCCTCTGCTGGCACATAAGCGTTTGTATAATGAAAGTGATCTATTGTTATTTACTGTTGCAATAATACTAAGTGCATAACTGACAATGAAGGAAAAATAACCCAATTATTAACACTGCATCTGGTATTATAAGTTGTTAATTAAAATGTTTAACAAACTCATTCGATATATACACTCAAAACGTTCAATGTCAAGCACAAAGCGGTTGTAGTGCATTCATTGGGGCCTCATTCAGTGCGGATCAGGTCCGATAGACCTCGCTATATGTGGAGAGCAATACGCTCTCCGCATTCAGCATTGCACCAGCAGCTCTTGTGAACTGCTGGTGCAACGCCGCCCCCTCCAGATTCCTGGCCAATCGGACGCTAGCAGGGGGGGTCAATCAACCCGATTGTATTCGATCGGGTTGAATTGCGGTGATGTCTGTCCGCCTCCTCAGAGCAGGCGGACAGGTTATGGAGCAGTGGTCTTTAGACCGCTGCTCCATAACTTGTGTTTCTGGCGAGTCTGAAGGCTCGCCAGAAACACGGAGCTTCAAGCTCCATACGGAGCTTGATAGATAGGCCTCATAGGGTTTGTATTACAAGGTGCCAGTTAAAGGGATATGAAACCCAATATTTTTCTTACATGATTCAGATGGAGCGTGCAATTTTAAGCAACTTTATAATTTATTCCTCTTGTAAAAAGTTTCTTCGTTCTCTTGGTATCTTTATTTGCAAAAGCAGGAAGGTAAGCTTAGGAGCCGGCTCATTTTTTGTTGAAGAGATACAATGGCAATAAATAGTGCTGCCATTTAGTGCTCTTGCAAATGGATAATATTCTTAGAAAACTGCTGCCATAAAGTGCTCCACACACATGCACGCTCCTGGGCTTATGTCACTGCTATTCAACAAAAGATACCAAGGGAACAAAGAAAATGTGATAATAGAAGTATTTTAGAAAGTTGTTTAAAATTGCAATATCTATCTGAATCATGAAAGAAAAAAATGTGTAGTTTTGTATTTTTGCGCAATTAGAAATATCGTTTTCTGTTTTAACGCTTTTGAAAACCCGCTATCAAAGGTTAATAAGTAAAAAATATGCAGAACTAACTAATACGGACAGTACGTAGCAAAGAAATAAATAAAAAGAGCAGTAATATTGCACTAGAGAGGGTTGTTGTACACTAATAGAAATGCATTCATTTGGGCAAATGCTAAATGGGTTTATGCATTGACTCTATGTTACATGATTACTGTGGTGCACAACATACTAAGGATCGGCAAATAAATACTAACCATTGACTTGTATTAATAAAGCAAAACAATGCAATAGGAATTAACTGTTTGTGAGTGATATTAGCATTCTATATACTGATCGGCTTGTAATCTTCATCATTGTAAGAAAGGAGAAGACAGCTCGTCACGTGTTAAAAACCTTTATTAGTCCACAAATGATGGCATGTATGTGTATCAAACTTAAAGGGACAGGAAACCCGAAACATTTCTATTATACACATTAAAGAGCAATGTCTAAACATGATGTTAAATATTTTTACATCAAAAAATCTTAAGTTAAAGCTGTTTTGATTTTAAAGCAAACAAGAGGCTCAACTGGTCTTTAAAGGGACAGTCAACACAAGAATTTTTGTTGTTTTAAAAGATAGATAATCCCTTAATTACCCATTCTCCAGTTTTGCATTACCAACACAGTTATAATAATACACGTTTTACCACTGTAATTACCTTGTATCTAAGCCTCTGCAAACTGCCCCTTATTTCAGTTCTTTTGACAGACTTGCGTTTTTGCCAATTAGTGCTCACTCCTCTTTAAATTCACGGGCATTAACTCAATGTTATCTATATGAAACACATGAACTAATGCCCTCTAGTGGTGCATTCAGATTAGAGGCAGCCTTCAAGGTCTAAGAAATTAGCATATGAACCTCCTATGTTTAGCTTTCAACTAAGAATACAAAGAGAACAAAGCAAAATTGGTGATAAAAGTAAATTGGAAAGTTGTTTAAAATAACATACCCTATTTGAATTATGAAAGGTTTTTTTTTTTTGGACTTGACTGTCCCTTTAAGGTCTGATTGTGCACTGGCTGATAAGCAGAACTCCCATTACTTTATTGGCAGACAAGTCAGCATTTTCTCCCTCAGCACAGTAACATCTGATGATCTGATTCACACACACACAAAAACTAATTTTAAAATGCCCTATTTTAGATGCAACAAAGAAAAAGTATTTTGTGTCCCTTTAAAGTCACTTATAATTATGAAAATAAACGTTCTGTACTGTTCAATAATGACTCATTAAGTTGTCAGTTTATTTACATCATTGCATATTGTGAGTCTAACTGTCTTTAACTATATACCCTTTTATATGGTTTTAAATGAACAAGTTATATTTTGTACATTAGAAATATCTGCTTTTGATACAGTCAGTCAGGGTAGTGCATAGTTATTACAAGTATATTTTTATAGAAGTATTAATATAAAAACATGAACGCACATACATGACAGTGGTAGATTTACATAAACAGAACTGAATGTGTGAGGGATCCCTGAATTTTTCCACCCCACATAGATTGTGTAAATATTAACAGAGAAGAATTTCATGCTGGCTACGTGTTTTGTGACTTTGCCCTGTGCTTTATGCAAACTGTGTTTGCTTAAAAAGCCATAATAATGCAAACATTAAATACTGTAATTAATTAAAACACACTATTCTGCACCAGTGTTTCTTGCTATATGTTTAACCCTGTAAAGTGGTTAAACACATAGGTAAAGTTCTGACTGGGAGCCACAAGACCTTGCAGTTCTTATGTACAGCCAGTAATTGTCATGTGTTTATGCTTCTCCCAGCTTACTCACTGGCTTTGTCCAGCTCAGAAGTTAGAATTTATTGCAGGACTTCAATCATCCTACAACCCCAATCTAGGCAGTGCACTAACCACAATATTACAATTCCTGAAATAAAAGGAACACAATCCAAACAAATATATAATTATAATGTCCTTCATTTAATAGTTCACTCAACAAGGCGATGATATACACGCGGATCAGGTTTAGCACACCATTTAATAATATACTCTATTACATATGTTTTTCTCCTTTTTTTACTTTAAAAGGACAGTCAACACCAGAATTTTGTTGTTTTAATAGATAGATAATCCCTTAATTACTCATTCCTTAGTTTTGCATAACCAACACAGTTATAATAATACACATTTTACCTCTGTAATTACCTTGTATCTAAGCCTCTGCAGACTGCCCCCTTATTTCAGTTCTTTTGGCAGACTTGCATTTTAGCCGATCAGTGCTCACTCCTCGGTAAATTCATGTGCATGAGCTCAATGTTATCTATATGAAACACATGAACTAACACCCTCTAGTGGTGAAAACTGTCAAATGCAGAGGCGGCCTTCAAGATCTAAGAAATTAGCATATGAAACTCCTAGGTTTAGCTTTCAACTAAGAATACCAAGAGAACAAAGCAAATTTGGTGATAAAAGTACATTGGAAAGTTGATTAAAGTTACATGCCCTATTTGACTTGACTGTCTCTTTAACGATGCATTTATCCCATTTGCAGGGTTAAACACACAGGGCTGTCATTAATCCTGTGCATTTGTTTTTTTGGATTATGATATTTGGCTCAAGAGATTACGATGAAGATAACAATTTTGTGCTTTAAGGAGGTTACATTTTTTGAGCTTGAGGGGTATTAACAGCAAAAACACTTTAGGATTGTGATCACTGGAAAACACACTGACAACATTATCTGCTGAAAACCACCACAAGATTTTGATCTACCCTATAGGTAGGGACACTATGCTCTGAAGCATATATAGCATTTCATTTTAAAACCCTTATCATACTCTATATGGCCTAGTCTCCATTGAGGTGGTAAAGTTTGGAAACTGGTGGTAAAATAAAAATTCTCCATAGACTTTAATGGAGATAAATGTTTTTACCACCAGTTTCTAAATTTTACCACCTCAATGGAAATGAGCTCAATGTCGACTGTTGTTATCACTATAAGGGGTTAAATAGCCAACATCAGTGAGAGCGAGCTATTTCAGAATGCTTCCTGGAGTGTGGCATGTAGTAACAGCACATTTTGTCGCTTCTGGCAAAACCTCTGCTAGGACAGGGTTTTGCCAGAATGACATGCAATGTACATTTGTGTCGTTAAGGGGTTAAATTGCCATGTCTCTTTAACCGTTTAAAAAAATATATAAAATGTGTGGTATGGGAAAACTACGTGTTCGGAGCCAGAGAAGGAAGTCTGTATAGATGGATAAGTAGAGAAATGCAAAAAAAATATATAGAAAGTAAATTCTACAGGATTATTTACTGTTATCTGTGTTAGGTATATAATGGAACATTCTAGGGATAATGAAAATGTAGTTATTTGTCCAAGCACTGATTTAGTTAGTATACTTAATAAATGTGTGTGTGTGTGTATATATATATATATAATTATTATTTTTGGGGCAAAATTATATGAATATTTGGAGATAACAATTACTGTGTAAGTGCAATGAACATTAATTTTTAATAAGAACATATTTAAAGATGTATCTCTGGCTAAATAGACAATTTTTATTTTCATTTCACTATCTCTTTCATTGAGCTGTTCAGGCAATATGCAGAATATTCTCCATATCACACTATGATTAAGCACAGTAAAATAAATGGTTGCAAATTATATCAGGCAATTCGTCTCTTGTGACATCACAAAGCTTCAGAGATCAGCAACAAGTTTCACTTTCACTATCTAAATTGCGCATACATTTACACCTGTTGTTTGATTCCATAAAACGTAGAATGTTTGGTGAAATCATTTCTGTCATTAATTACATCATAATCTCATGTCCTACATGTTTAAGAGACAGGCAATATTAAAGGACCATTAAATACAGAATAATTGACTAACTGACAAACACTCAATAAAAAGACAAATGTAACAGCACTTACTTTAAAGTTGAAATGAACAAGAGATTATTTTCTGATAAAAAGTTAAAGGGACAGTAAATGTAAACAATAATGTTACATAATTCTGTGACAGCTTGAAAAAAACGAAAGATTTGAGAGATTTTAGCTGCCAATCTTATACAGGTAGTCCTCAGTTTACTCCGGTGTAAGGTTCCAGAAGGAATGGTTGTAAATTGAAACCGTTGTAAACTGAAACCTAGTTTATAATGTAAGTCAATGAGAATTAAGGGAGTTAGGTTTCAGGCCCCCCTCAAAATTGTCATAAGTAACACCTAATACATTATTTTTAAAGCTTTGAAATGAAGACTTTAAATGCTAAACAGCATTATAAACCTAATAAAATAATCACACAACACAGACTTCACTTGCATTTTTCTGCAAACAGTTCTTTCTATGCATTCCAATCTGGACTGATTTATAAATCTGCTCGATTGCTCAGGTCTGGTTAAACTGATTAATTTCAGCTTGCTTGGCTTTGCTGCAACACAAGCGGACAGCTCCACCTACTGGCTATTTTAATAAATGCACTGCTTCTCAATTCTTTTCAATAGCAGTCACATGACTGGAAAAAAAGGTTGTTATTCTGAAACGGTGTAAATTGAACCGTTGTAAACCGAGGGCCACCTGTACTTAACTATGTGCAAAATCATGTAACATTAATTTTAAGTTTACTTAAACTTTAAATAAAGTTGCACGGTGACGTCATTGCGTCATTGCGCTTGACGTCACTGCGCAAAATGTCAAGCCTCAGCGATGCCTGTCACTATACAGGCCAGGTCGCCGGGGTGGAAGTAAGTGGGAGCCCCCAGATTGCCCCCAAGGTGGGTGAGTGCTAGCAACAGCTCTGAGCCGTCGTTAACACTCCAGGGGTTAAAGAATAAACAATTATGACATAATAAATTGTGTATTTTTACCTTTTTGCAATCTTGTTAGCAGAAATTTATAATTATTTGTATATTTCAAACATTCATCTTATAAAATAGTTTTTACATTTTTGGGGGAAATTGTATTTCTAAAGAATAAGGTGAGATGAGCACTCACAGAACATTATCTTAAAGTGTTTATTGATCTAAGCAATGCAGCACATGCAGCTACAACTGATAGGGACACCTCAGAGCTTACAAAACTATCCAGTGTATTGAATGAGAAGTATACCTGAGTTTAATGTATTAATCATTTGCCTGAGGAAGGCACCTTAGTGTCCTAAAAGTTTGCAACTCTTTTTCCTCTATGGGCTTCATTTCAATATATTATAATTCCTGTGCCAAAACAGTGCAAAGACCCTCTTGTGATACTTGGCTTTTTTTTTGTAAACCAATCCATGAGAAGAACCGCCATTCAAATGATCAAGTCTGCTTGAATAAGTAAATTTATATAACCACAAAATCAAACACCACTTTAAAAACTGGAAGAAACGAGTTTTAGCCATCTTTTCAAGTGTAATTGTGCTAGGCTTTAGGGTCATATTTTAGGAGGGGGGCAGTACATTTATTAGGGGTAGTTTTATGATGATTCCCTCTCGCTTTTATTCTCTCCAAGGGCCTAATGATCAAAAACTCACCGGCATGGAGAGAAATCATGCAAAATCTTTGTGATCTTTTTAGACCTTATATTTTAATATAGGAGTCTCTCCTTCATACCCAGGACTCTCCATTGTGACATAAACAGCTCTCCAAGCTAAAATGTGTGTGCTTGAGCGGAGAGCTTTAAATCATCTCGACCCAAAAGTTTTATTTATAAATTAATTATCCCAGGTGCAAGATCCCTCCTGGCCTCTGATTGTGAGTAATATGTAAGGCAGCAATGTCTTGGGCTAGAGAGGCTTGAATGGGGGTATAATTCCCAGTGCCTAGGGCAGCACAAAAAATAAAATAAACCACTGGTAAGATACATAAACTAAGTGAAAATAAAACATGCCACCTAAATAATTCAAATAATTCAGCAATTATTAAAGATGATATATTTGGATCTCATATAAATTAAAAGGATAGGAAAGTCAATAATAAATTGCATAAATTCACTTATATTTTCAAATGTACTTTGTTCTCGTTATCTATTGTTAAAAAAAGAATATGCACATATCCTACGCTAGTGGGTACTAGCTGGAGATTGGTGCCTGTACACATTTGTCTCGTATGATTGGCTCACTAGATGTGTTCAGCTAGCTCTCAGTAGTGCATTACCATTCCTTTAGCAAATGACACCAAGAGAATGAAGCAAATATGATAATAGAACTAAAAATGGAAAGTTGTTTAAAATGGTATGTTCTGTTTGAATCATGAATAAAACAAATGTTTTCATGTCCCTTTAATGATATGTGCAATGAATAATTTCATATAATTGTGGGCAATTCAATTTAATCTTTACAGTATACATGAGCAGAGGTTTCATAGTATAAAAGGGTGATTTGAGCTATTTGTTTTATTCAACCAGAAACTATAACACATTTTAGCTTGAAAGCTGTTTATCTTTACTGTAAGGTTCTAAATGAAAAGGAGAGACATATACATTACAATATTATGTTCAAATAAAGCCTCCCAAATGCTTTGCATGATTTGTCTATAGATTTTCTTAATATTGTCTCACTTAAGTAATACTGAAATATTAACGGATATGAAAGGATTATATAAAATGCACAGCACTGCATTTCAAATACTATTAGAATTGTTTCCCCCTGATATACAAGCTTTTGCATAAATTCTTTTTCTGTTTGTCATGGTTTACATGGTTACTTTTAATGTAAATTGCTGGTAGGATGACACTGACACTTGGAATATCCATACTGGCAATAGTTTGCTCCCATGTTAAGTTATTATTTGAAGCAATGAACTTTTAAAACATGGATTTTTGCTAAAACGAGAATAATATAACCCTGCTTCTAGTGGTATTTAACATTCTTGCCCATTTCAAAAACCACTTTGTGCCCTTTTTAAAGTGAAGGTCAATTTTCATCAATGAGTGCCTGGTTTTTAAAAATACTTTTAAAAACAGGGGCACTTTCATTGATGAAAATTAACATTGCACTGGATTTGAAGAAATACTTACCTTTTACTCCTGCAAAGCCGGATCGACGATCCCCCTCCTTCTTCTTCCTGCTGTAGACCCCAGCAATGACGAAACTGGCTTCCTCCAATCACAGCCGGGCATCACGAGCTGGACGCTCTGGGGTGCAAGCCATGATTGGAGGAAGCCGGTTTTGTCATTTCTGACGTCAGTACAGTGGAACTGAGGCTGGGATCGGCGATCCGGTTTTGCAGAAGTAAAAGGTAAGTATTTCTTCAAATCCAGTGCAATGTAAATTTTCATCAATGAAAGTGCCCCTGTTTTTAAAAGTATTTTTAAAAACCGGGCACTCGATGAAAATTGACCTTCACTTTAAAGAAAAACTGCTAACACATTGTATTTTCACAATTAACTCTATCAATAGAACTGCTAGTTCATGAGTACCATACATAGTTTAGAAATAGTCATGAGCACAACATTCTAACTTTCCAGAGCAATAGGCATTTATCTGGTCACCGTTTTCTAGTGGTTTGTTTTTTTCAGTGACACGTTAGTTTGTTCTTTTGCTATATATTTGGTATAGGCTACAAATAGTGAAGAAAGACTCAGATGAAGTGAATCCAGCTTTGCTCACACTCTTTTGGCATTTTGAGAGTGTGACTCCTGTATGAGAAACTATAGTTGTTGCCCATGTTGTTATCCCAGTATTCTTTATCTTCCACCTGATATCTGATCGCAACCTCGATCACTGAGCATATCTGCTGCAGAAAAGGGGGAAGTGGAAGAGAAAAAGCAAACACATCCGAGTCAGTTGATTCGCTCCTGATACTGTTTTGCCAAACTGCTCCAACCTCATAATAATTTTTCCAGTCTGTGAATGAGTATCTGACCGAAACAGATTTTTCAAAGGCCAAGTTGAGAACTCGAATTGAGCCAGAAATATCTGTCTCATCCGAACTTGTAGCTTGTTCCAAGCAGACACAATGTTGTTGAAGCAAATCCAAGAAATTGCCACAATCTACAGGCTGCTTGAAGTCAGGCTCCAAATACTGGATGGTAAACTCCAGGTCTTGGCTACAACACAAGTCAGAGTTGATAGAAAGCCTGGAGAGTACATGTAGAGGAATCGATGGGTCATCGCTAGCTTTGAAAATCTTTACTTCTGCCAGCTCCAAACCAAGGGAATCCGCAAACCTAACCTTATTGCATCGAGATCTGCATTTTGTAATCGTTTTTCTATCCGGAGACGTGGGCAGAGATTTGGTTCTACGCCGCATTATAGGCCTCAGTTCTGGGTCACAGGTAGCAATTACTGTGCTTTGAGTTCGAGGAAAATGTCTTGCTACATACTGATCTTTGTTCAATGTGATCCTAGTTTCTTGCTGCACAAAGTTCTCAGACAGTTGTGCATTTTGATACAAATTATTAATGTAACTTAAACTGCGTGGAATACTCAGCTGAACTTTCTCTTTAAAGCTGAGAGGTGTAACAAACGGGGATAATTTATAAGACATTGTATTGATTGCCACTAACTGTCAGTTGTGTTTGGATGATATAGTTACTCCATTTATAGTTCCCCTTTTTAAGTGCTATGTATAGCCGTTCTCTTATTCAATTTGCATCATGCACAAAACCAGAATAATCCAACGTTACCAGTGCAGAAAAGTAACACACCTTTTCCAATTCCGGGTTTTGAAGCAGAAGTCAATGCACGCCTCTTCTATGGGAGGCACTCTACATAGACAGCTAGCTGCCAGTGTAACAGACCACTCCCAGTTTGCTTTGTACACGCTGAATCCAGATATTTCTTCTTACATTTAAGCACAGATGGGGGTCACATGCTTCTTGTATCAACATATGTTAATCAGTGTGCAAATGTATATAGTGAGGATTAATCTGCTGCAAGAAACTGAGACTATTTTCTTTCAGTTGTATTGTTTAAATGTCTACGTGCACAGCTGCTTGTCTGCTGTGCCTGACAGAAGCAAAAAGGGGTGGGCTTAGTAGCTGCCAGCAACAGAACACCCTTGCATGTGACAGGATCAGGGACTTCTCTGTAATGCAAGCCCTGCCCCATAAGGTTTAAACTCCCTGTTGCAAAAAAATAAATAAAAAGAATTGTGAGTCAGGTTTTTTTTTAAGTACATCATTGGAACTGTGGTTCATGTGTAATGAGTTTACGTTACATATAAAGCAGAATTATTATAATAATGTGAAGTGCATGCAATACAACAAAGAGGAATATGATTCAGCTGGGTTTATATTAAATAAAAATGTACAACCTCAAACATGTTACAAAGCAAATAGGACAGAGATTAAATTGCACTTGACTTTTTCCATTTGGTGTTATAGTTCTTTTACTGAAATACAGTTTCTGATTTCCCATAATCTCTGATACACTCTACAGCACACAAGCTTCAGAAGCTAAAGATAAAAAGGGGGGAGGGGGAGAGGATCATAATTAATTTGTCATTAACCTGGTCCATTTATTGTCATGGCACTTTTACAGAAAGACAGAGTTTGTCATTTCTACATATTCTCTGAGATGCTTCGCTGTAAATAAGCTTCAACAGCTGAGGATACCCAGCATTACCCTTTTGACATTTTAAAAGAGTTTAAGGCAGCTGTTTACATGACTCTTACAGCAGAAGACATGCATATAGCCGTCTCTAGGTTGTGCAAGGTTAAACCCTAATGCTTGTGTATGCTAATTAAAATCATTTAGCTGCTGAAGGAGGATGAATGGGAGGAATTCAATAATTGATTAGTCTTTTCATTGAATTTCAACAGTGACAGCAAAATAAATAACACCATAATATAGTTAATGAACAGTGTTAGAAACAAAACAACCAGGATATTAAATAGGTCCAAAAGAAATACAACATATATAAAATAACCAATTATGTGCTACAACAAACAAGTTGATTATAAATCAGATAAAGCAGAATCATCTCAAGCCGTGGGTGAAAAATAAATAAATCCAGAAATGTCACTCCCTATGATAAATAAAATGTTTAAAAAAAAAAATGTTTGTGTGTGTGTTTTTGAGTGCATATGTATGTGTGTGTTTGTGATTGTGTATATGTGTGTATATGTGTGTATGCTAGGGTTGCCACCTCGGCCATGTTTTCTTGGACACATATGAGTTACACATGCTGCAGGGTGTGCAGAGGGGAACATGTATTTGTGCTGCTGGACAGCACACGAATAGTTATCCTGGACAGCAATATTCATGTCCTCTCTGCACACCCTGCAGCATGTGCAACTCATAAGTGTCCAGGTAAACATGGCCGAGGTGAGGTGGCATCCATGTGTATTTGTGTGTGCGCGTGTTTGTGAGTGTGTGTATATATGTGTATGTTTGTGATAGTGTATGTGTGTGTATGTTTGTGTGTGTATATATATATATATATATATATATGTGTGTGTGTGTGTATGTGTCTGTGCAACAGCCCTCCTAAAGAGATATATTTGTTATGCAGATTACCAACACCCACTAATTCACATTTGTTTAATTTTAGGTTTTCCAGCAGTTTAACCAGTATACAATGTGCGACGCTAATAAATTTAAAGTAACATACACTATTCCTGGTCTCTCGTACGGCTTATTGAACTTACTGTGATTTAAATGTGGTTTAAAGCGACATAATACTCATATGCTAAATCACTTGAAACTGATGCAGTATAACTGTAAAAAGCTGACAGGAAAATATCACCTGAGCATCTCTATGTAAAAAAATTAAGATATTTTACCTCACAATCTCCTCAGCTCAGCAGAGTAAGTTCTGTGTAAAAAGTTATACTCAACTGCAGCCCAGCTGCAGGTAAAAAAAATATAAAAAAAATGAAGAAATGAACAGCAGCCAATCAGCATCAGCAGTGCTGAGGTCATGAACTCTTTTACTGTGATCTCATGAGATTTGACATAACTCTCATGAGATTTCATTGTAAACTTCCTTACACTGAATAGGGAAATAACATGAGAGTGCATGAGGCTAAACCCTTCGGCTGTCCCGGGCCAGACATACTGATATGCTGCTTAGAAGTCCTTTACAATGGGATGTGGCTACTGAGGAACTTTTGAGGTAAAATATCTTTCTTTTTTACATAGAGATGTTCAGGTGATATTTTTTAGTCAGCTTTTTACAGCTATACTGCATCACTTTCAAGTAGCGTTGCCACCTCAGCCATGTTTTTCTGGAAACTTATGAGTTACACATGCTGCAGGGTGTGCAGGGAGGAACATGTATTGTGTTTCTGGACAGCGCTATTTATATGCACTATTCATATTCCTCCCTGCACACCCTGCAGCATGTGTAACTTATAAGTGTTCTGTATTTTAAGGGACGGGTGGCAACCCTACTTTGAAGTCTTTAAACATTTGGGTATTATGGCCCTTTAACTGCCTCTGAATCCATCACACCAGAGGACCCCAGTGACTCAACCACCTGTTTACTTTAGCTATGGCTAAATTCCGGTGTATGTCTGGATATGATATGCTGCTATGAAGATAAATGTATCAAACTGAGTGGGCCCACTCATAGTCCTGGATTAAATAGTGAACCGTCATCAAATGTTGTTTTAAATCAGACACTAGTATACAGATTTTTAAAATTTTTGTTTTTTTGCTAATGATACATTTCTATTGGCTTTGAATTTGTCTGTTCTCTCCACCAGTCCAGTCAAAATTAAACTTTCATGATTCAGATAGGACATGTAATTTTAAACAACTTTCCAATTTACTTTTATCATCAAATTTGCTTTGTTCTCTTGGTATTCTTAGTTGAAAGCTAAACCTAGGTAGCTCATATGCTAATTTCTAAGCCCTTAAAGGCTGCCTCTTATCTGAATGCATTTGACAATTTTTCACAGCTAGAGGACGTTAGTTCATGTATGCCATATAGATATCATTATGCTTACGCCCGTGGAGTTACTTATGAGAGGGCACTGATTGGCTAAATTGCAAGTCTATAAAAAAACAAATAAGGGGCAGTCTGCAGAGGCTTAGATACAAGTTAGTCACAGAGGTAAAAAGTATATTAATATAACTGTGTTGGTTATGCAAAACTGGATAATAACATAATTTATGCTTACCAGATAAATTCCTTTCCTTCCTGGCAGGGAGAGTCCACAACTTCATTCCTTACTGTTGGGAAATACAACACCTGGCCACCAGGAGGAGGCAAAGACACCCCAGCCAAAGGCTTAAATATCCCTCCCACTTCCCCTATCCCCCAGTCATTCTGCCAAGGGAACAAGGAAAAGTAGGAGAAACATCAGGGTATAAAGGTACCAGAAGAAATAATATAAAAAAGGAGCCGCCCAACAAAAATAAATTATGGGTGGGGTCGTGGACTCTCCCAGCCAGGAAGGAAAGAAATTTATCTGGTAAGCATAAATTATATTTTCCTTCCATAAGGCAGGGAGAGTCCACAACTTCATTCCTTGCTGTTGGGAAAACTATACCCAAGCTCCAGAGGACACTGAATGAATAACGGGAGGGAATAAAAAAGAGGTGGACCCTATTCTGAGGGCACCACAGCCTGCAAAACATTTCTCCCAAAAGCTGCTTCAGACGAAGCAAACACATCAAACTTGTAAAATTTAGAATAAGTGTGTAAGGAGGACCAGGTAGCCACCTCGCTGTCTCATAAGCTAAGCAGATGGCACTCCTCAACCAGAAAGATAAGGACGTCGTAGTAGCCTTCTGCAGCTTTCGCTGAAGAAGGATTAGGACACAAGGAAGGAACAACAATCTCTTGATTAATGTTACGATCTGACACCACCTTAGGGAGGAACCCTAATTTAGTATGTAAACCGCCTTATCAGCATGGAAAACAAGATAAGAGGGTTCACATTGCAAAGCAAAAATCTCAGAAACTCTGCAAGCAGAGGCACTAGTCAACAAATGGAGCCTGCTGCAAAACACTAAGAACAAGATTGAGGCTCCAAGGCGGAGCCCCAGATCTAAACACAGGTCTGATCCTAGTCAAAACCTTAACAAAAGACTGCACATCTGGAAGCTCAGGCAATATCTTGTGCAGTAACACGGACAGGGCCGATATCTGTCCCTTCAGGGAACTAGCAGATAGACCCTTCTCCAGTCCATCCTGGAGAAAGGATAACATTCTGGCAACCTTAACCTTATGCCAGGAAAAGCCCCTCTCTTTACACCAGTAAAAGTAAGTCCTCCACACTTTATGGTAGATACGACGAGTAACTGGCTTACGAGCTTGAACTAGAGTGTCGATAACACTCTCAGAGAACCCTCTCTTGTCTAAGACTAAGCGTTCAATATCCACGTAGTCAGCCTCAGAGAATCTAGATTTTGATGAACAAAGGGACCCTGTATCAGCAGATCTCTGCGACAAGGTAACCTCCACTGAGGACATCCCCACCAGATAAACCACGTCCTTTGCGGCCACAATGGAGGAATCAGAATCACTGATGCTCGCTCCTGCTTGATGCGAGCCACCACAAGAGGGAGAAGAGGTAATGGAGGCAAAAGATATATGAGTCTGAATCTCCATGGTACTGATAGGGCATCTATCAATTCCGCCTGAGGATCCCTCAACCTCAATTCGTACCTGGGTAGCTTGGTATTGAGGTGGGATGCCATGGGATCTATCTCCGGTGTCCCCCACTTGCTGCATATCTCTGTAAACACCTCAGGTGGAGAGACCATTCCCCTGGGTGAAAGTATTGCATGCTGAGGAAGTCCGCTTCCCAATTGTCCACACCCAGAATGTGGATCACTGACAGCGTACATCAGTCTCCGCCCACTCTAGTATCTGCGATACTTCTCTCATCACCAAAGGACTCCTCATTCCCCCCTGATGGCTGATGTAGGCAACCGAAGGTTATATTGTCTGATTGGAATCTGATAAACTGGGACGAACCCAGAAGGGGCAAAGCCTTCGAGGCTTTGAAGATTGCCCGGAGTTCCAATATATTGATCGGAAGGGAGGACTCCTCCTGAGCCTTCTTGTGCCTTCTTGGCACCCCAAACGGCTCCCCAGCCGGAAAGGCTTGTGTTCATAGTAACAATCTCCCAGGACGGTTTCAAGAAGCACGTGCCTTGGGACAGATGATCTGGACAGAGCCACCTCTCAAGTCTCTCAACAGGTTATCCAGCACAATCTGTTGAGACAGATCTGAATGATCCCTGTTCCATTGCCTCAGCATGCATAGTTGTACGGGTCTGAGATGGAATCTGGCAAAAGGAATGATGTCCATACAGAACACCATGAGTCCGATCACCTCCAAACACTGGGCCACAGAGGGTCTCAAGGAGGCCTTGAGGGCAAGACATGCAGTAGTTAGCTTGCAACGTCTCTGATCTGTGAGAAATATTCTCATGGATATGGAGTCTATTATTGTCCCCAGGAAATTCACCCTTGTACTTGGAGAAAGAGAACTCTTTTCCAAGTTTATCTTCCATCCATGTGATCAAAGAAGACTGAGAAGGGACTCCAAGTGTTCTTCCGCTAGATGAAAAGATGGTGCCTGTACCAAGATATTGTCCAGGTAAGGCACTGCTGCAATACCTCGTGTTCTGGCAATGGCTAGAAGGGCCCCAGAACCTTTGAAAATATCCTTTGAGCAGTAGCTAGGCCAAACGGAAGAGGTATGAACTGGAAGTGCTGGTCCAGAAAGGCAAACCTCAGGAACTGAAAATGTTCCCTGTGTATCGGAACGTGAACTTATGCATCCTTCAGGTCTATAGTGGTCATAAACTGTCCTTCCAGAACTAGAGGAAGGATTGACCATATTGTCTCCATCTTGAAAGAGGGAACACTCAGAAACTTGTTTAGGCACTTTAAGTCCAGAATTGGACGAAAAGTTTCCTCCTTCTTTGGAACCATGAAAAGGTTTGAATAAAACCCCAAACCTCTTTCTGCTGTAGGTACCGGGACAATTACTCCTAGAGAGGAGAGATCCCATACGCAACCTAAAAAGGCAGCCCTCTTATCTGGTGTTGTAGACAGACTGGAGAGTGGGAATCTGCCCCTGGGCATATGAGACTTGAATCCTATCCGGTATCCTTGAGATACAACCTCCAGGACCCAAGGATCCTGTACATCCTGGAATCAAGCATCTGAAAAAAGAGACAGCCTGACCCCTACTCAATCCGATCCCGGATTGAGGGCCGCCCCTTTATGCTGATTTGTTCTCGGTGGGCTTCTTAGTCTGTTTGGACTTATTCCAAGACTGAGCCGGCTTCCAAGTACTCTTGGGCTGCTCGGACTTGGATGAGGATTGCTGTTGTTGCGATTTGTCAGAATGAAAGGAACGAAAATTTGACAATTGCTGTCCCTTAGGCCTATTCTTCTTATCCTGCGGTAGGAAGGCAACCTTCCCTCCAGTAACCTTAGAAATAATGGAGTCCAGCCCTGGAACGAATAAAATCTTCCCCTTGAAAGGAAGAGAAAGGAGTCTGGATTTAGAAGTCATATCCGCAAAACATAACTACCACAAGTATCTAGCTATTAACCCCTATGCCATACCTCAAACTCAAACTAACCTAACACCTAATACCCCTCTAAACTAAACCCCCTAAGTTAAAATAAAAATCTAAGTAAAAAAAATAAATAAACCTAAACTGCCACAACCCTAAACGCAATCTAACCCTACTCTGCCTAGCCCCCCTCTAAAATAATATATATATATATATAAATAAAATTTAGAAAAAGCTAAGTTACAAAAAAATAAAATAAACTACAGTATCCACAATAAAAAAAACACCCTTATACCTAACACTAAACTTCATGGCCCATAAAATAAAAAACCCACCCAAAAAACCCCCTAACACTAAAAAAAATTATAATAGCCCTTAAATGGGCCTTTTGTAGGGCTTTGCCCTAAAGTGATCAGCTCTTTGGGATTTTTTTTTTACAAAACTCCCCATCCACATTAAAGTATCCCCCCTCCAAAAAAAATCTATCTAAAACAAAACTAGGCTAGAAAATAAAAGATAAAATAAAAACCCTATTCTTAAAAAAAAAGCGCACCCCAAAAAAGCCCTAACTAACCTCAAAAGTGGTACTCACCACTCACCGTTGGATAATCCAGCTCCTCTTGATCTGACGTTGGGCCTTCTTCATCCCGGTTCCTTGCTCGGACATACCTCTTTTCTTATATTTTGACAGACCTTCTAATATTTTGACAGACCTTCGGACTGTGAGACCATTGTGGCCATGTTTCCTGATGGTCTGTCGATGATGCACATTTGAAAATGGAAGTGGAAATTTAAAAGTGTCTTAAAATTACATGCTCTATCTTAATCATGCATCCTCTTGATTTGGAAGTAATGGTATTTTTCTAAAGAGTTTTTCTAAGTGTTTTTCTAAGTGTTAGTGTGACCTGTGAACTCCAGTCTACCACATTGGGTACTGAATCCCCCCCCCACATTCTTAGGATAAGTTGCTTTGCACAATCAATCATTGTGATATATTTTTTAGCTTTGTAGGAACAAGTAAGCTTAACAGGTAAATTTAATAAAAATGTTAAGGGGCCTCTCCCTAGACTAGTGGAAAGTACCTGCTCCATCTCTGGCATAATGGCTAGAAGTTTGTATTAATGGACAATGCCACCATATGGGTCATTATTCCTCTTTGGCCGCAACCTCTCCAACAATCTCCACTTACCCGAGGGTATATCCTCGCTAACCTACCTGTTTAAACTGTTTACTAGTTTTTACTTTTTAACACTTTGGGCTAGATTACAAGTGGAGCGCTTAATTATTGCGCCCCTACAAATGGGCAAATTTGCCCATTTGCAGGAGCGCAATAATTAACCAGCCATTACAAGTGGTTGGTTAATGCTACTGTGACCTTGCAGTAGCAATTAGCGCTCTGAAAATTAACCAGAGACTAGGGGCTCCATATACAAAGCAGCGAGAACTGCTCCGGAGCCCTTGAAGGGGCATTTGTGAGCCTGCTTCCTGCAATGTAAGAAGCAGCGGTCTAATACACCCTACGCTGCTTCTCACCCTTCGCCACCTTTGAAATGGTGAGGGAAAATCACAGAGAACTCGCTCGCTCTCGGTGATATATAGCCCCTTTGGTCGCGCGAATGAAGGGGCGGGCATTACACACTGCGATGAGTGTGTAATGATACTTATGGGCCAGCGGACAAACAGATCCGCTACCCGTATGTAGCGAAGGCAGGCGGAGAGCTTTGCAAGTTGAGAGGCTGTCCCCCCGGCTCTTAGTACATGGGGCCCTAGATCGCTGATTAATTTCTAAAAGTGCTCCAAATGCCCACAAATAGAGGGCATTGTAGTTTTTATTTTAAAAAAATTCCCTTTTTTTTAATTAAAAAAAAAACTGCAGTTGGTGGGAGTGGGGTGTAAGAAAAAAGTGCTTTTACATTGCGGTTTATGGGAACTGTGTGTTCCCATAGACCACAATGTAAATATATATGTATATGATTTTATACATATATATTATTATTATTATCAGGTATTTGTAGAGCGCTAACAGGTTCCGCAGCGCTAGATATATTTAAGATCCACTGCGCTACATACCTCCTTCGCAGCGCAAGGTTCTGACACCGTCTGTGACAGCATCAGAACGAGGCTCCCATAAGAATAATACCTATAATACCTTGTAATACCAGCGAACATTATCATGCGCTGGTATTACAAATTGGAGCGCTAATATTGCTTGCATGCAAGTGATATTTAGTGTTCCACTTGTAATCTGACCCTTTGTTTGGGCCTACTGTGGGCCTAAGATCGTCACGATGATTAGCTCCCCCTCATTGGCTCCCTTTTTCTCTTGCTATCTGCTTATGTCTCTGGGCAGATTAGGAGTTTTACAAACATAACTTCTGTGTCTGCATTTTTTATTGTCCTTGCTATCTGCTCCAGTGCATATTTCACAAAGAGCAACCTCTGATATAAAATGAATCTGCATAAAGCAATGGCAGAATATTTGGTGGTTTTACTGGTCTCAAACATGGGAAAATGAGAGGCAGTTTCATCAAGTTGCGTACTCAGTTTAATATATTTCAATATATTGAAATTTTACACTGCTGTGTCTAAAGGCATGTGTTCTGCTAATAACCATAGAAAACAGTTTTTTACATCTTGGATATTTTGCACTGTACCATTTCAGTAAACCTATCCCATTAAACAAGTGTTCTGCGTTTCACACAATTATATACTCAAGTACAACATACTCATGATACTGAAATACTCTCACCTAGACTACAAGTTTTGCGCTATAGAGGGTAGTTAACGAATGCAACAAAAGTTACATTATTTCACCCTCCATAGCGGTACCATTACAAGTTTTAGTAAAGCCGGCTTGTGCGTGCGATATTGTTGCGTTGAGCTCCATACCGCACAAAATACAAGCGCTGCTTTGACGTGCTTGTGCACGCTTTCCCCATAGACATCAATGGGGAGAGCGTGTTTGAAAAAAACCTAACACCTGCGATTGCGGAATGAAAAGCTCCGTAACGCAGCCCCATTGATGTCTATGGGGGAAAAAAGTTACGTTTAAGCCTAACACCATAACATAAACCCCATTTCTAAACACCCCTAATCTGCTGCCCCTGACATCGCCGACACCTACATAAACTTATTAACCCCTAATCTGCCGCCCCCCATATCGCCACCAGCAAAATAAATCTATTAACCCCTAATCTGCCGCTCCCGATATAGCCGCCACTATAATAAAGTTATTAACCCCTATTCCCTTGCACTCAAACATCGCCCACACTATAATAAAGATATTAACCCCTATTCCGCCGCTCCCCAACATCGGCGCCACTAAATAAAGCTATTAACCCCTAAACCTCTGGCCTCCCACATTACTAACACTAAATAAACCTATTAACCCCTAAACCTCCAGCCCCCCACATCGCAACAACCTAAATTAAACTATTAACCCCTAAACCTAACCCTAACACCCCTAACTTTAACATAATTAAAATAGAGTTAAATTAAAGTTACAATTATTAATAACTATTTTCTAACTAGTCTATCTATTTAAAACTAAATACATACTTAACTGTGAAATAAAACCTAAACTAGCTACAATATAACTAATATATTGTTATAACTATTATATTGTTATAGTAGTGATGTGGGAGGCCAGAGCTTTAAGTAGAACAACCGGAATCCTCGCACTCAAAAAGGGTTAGTAGAAAAGGGTAAAAGTAAATAAAGTACCGCCAGGCTGAGGCTTAAAAATATAAAGCTCCTTTATTTGAAAAATACATAAAAGGCATACACGCCAACAAGGTGACAAGGTCAAACGCGTTTCATAGTTCTCACTTCATCAGTGACCTATACCAACACCTGAAAACTCATCCTTAATAAAGGTGTTAACCACTCCCATTACAGGTGCAGAGCATTGGCTCAGGTGAATCAGAAAAAAGGAGGGCAATCTTTATTCAATACATGTATTGTGTGATTTCTAACAGATAAGCATATTTACATATTTGTAGTGAGTTAGACAGAAATATTTTCATTTCAAGCTGTCAAATCCTATTTACTATCAAATCTGATTTCAATACAATATTCTAAACTAATATATAGGACTCAACCATAATTACTGACAGCATTTTCCTAATCAATTTAATCCACCATATTTATTACCAAACACTACCATATTCTATATTCATATGAAAACAGTTCCATTATACATTTATTACACCATTATGAAAAAGAAATTGAAATATTCATATCTATCAACCTATCATTAGAGGGGGATTTATATTAGAGTCCATGGAGTAATTGAATATACTGAAACTACCCAAATATCTCTAAATATACTTTAAAAATTATATGGATATAGTGGGAAAGGATACATATCAAAATTTATAGTGCATTCCAATGAAATGTGAATATATGTGAATTACACACTATAACCTTAGTCTAACTATTCTACATAAAGTTTGATATCCCAATCAGAATTAAGTCCATTTGGGACCCTTGTATTTAGCTGGAAAATCCAGTATACTTCCTTTTGACTTAGAATTTTAAGTCTGTTTCCTCCCCTTTTGGGTCTCCTAACATGTTGTATACCCTGAAAGCTTAGTAGACTTTTATTTCCATTATGTTCATTCTTAAAATGCAGGGCAACTGGAGTATCTGAATTCTCATCTCCAATTGACCTCAAATGCTCCAAGATTCTAGTTTTCAGGGTTCTGGTCGTTTGACCAACATACTTTATGTTACAAAGTTTGCACGTGAGTAAGTATATCACGTACGAAGTATTACAATTTATGTACTCCTTAATTTTGAAAGACTTATCATCACCTGTAGATTTAAAGGTATCACCTAATGTGGCATATGAACATGATGTACATTTTCTGCTTCCACAGTGAAAAAAGCCTTTTTTAGGTGTAAGCCAATTATCTGTTTTGTTTGTGGGAAGCATTGATGGGGAAAGAATGTTGGCCAATGTTCTCGATTTACGTGTCACATATTTACATCCTCCCTCTATGATCTTATCCATAGTCTCATCAACACTAAGAATAGGGAGGGACTGTTTAATAATTTGACAAATGTCATTGTACTCTTTGCTATACATTGTGATGAACACGGGTCTCTGCTGGTAATCAATCTTTTCCTTCAATTTGCCTTTAATCATCTCTTGTCTAGCCATAGAATCCACTTGTTTCTTGGCCTCTTTTAAATCCTGTATTTTGTATCCCCTCTCTAAAAAACGTTCTGTAGTTTTCTCTGAATGTAACTCATATGCCTCTGTAGTGCTGCAGTTTCTTTTTGTCCTCATGTACTGGCCTTTTGGTATGGCCCTTATCACATGTCTTGGATGGTTAGATTTAGCCATCAGAAGGGTGTTTCCTGCACTCTCTTTCCTGTATAACTCTACTTCGATGCTATGTGTGTCAGTATTAGGCTTTATTAGCACATCAAGGAAAGGCATTTCCTTTCTACTCGTGTTCATAGTGAACCGCAGGTTCTGGTGATTGTCAGATAGATAATTAAAAAAGTCATCTACCATCGAATCATCGCCTTTAAATATAAACACAAGGTCGTCTATATAACGGCCGTAATACGCTATTCTTTCTTTGAAGGGATTACCGTCACCAAAGACACGGGACAGCTCCCACCAACCTAAAAATAGGTTGGCATATGTGGGGGCAAATTTAGCTCCCATTGCTGTCCCCTGTCTTTGGCGATAGTAATCCCCCTCAAATAGAAAAAAGTTATGTGAAAGCAAAAATTCAATAGATTTCAAAATGAATTCTGTGAGATTAGCGTCATAATCTGTGAACATCTCTAAACATGATTGTATAGCCTCAATACCTTTGTCATGAGGGATGGAGGTATAGAGGGACACAACATCAATGGTGACAATACTATGATCATCCAACCATTCCACTTGCTCAATCTGTTTAATGAATTCTGTCGTGTCCCTGATATAGCTCCTAAGGCTCAATACAATAGGTTGTAGTAAAGTATCTATCATGGCACTTAAAGGTTCATTCAATGAACCTATGCCCGCAACTATGGGGCGTCCTGGGGGCGAGGTCATACTCTTGTGGATCTTTGGGAGGTAATGGAAGATTGGTACTATAGAGTGTTCAACCAACAAAAACTCCAAATTTGACTTAGTTATAGCACCAATCATAACCGCCCAATCCAAAAGATCATGAAGTATCCTCCTGTACCTAAAAGTAGGATTAAAGGGGAGTTTCTCATAAACCTCCTCGTCCTGTAACTGTCGAAAGGCCTCTTTTACATAATCAGTTCTGTTAAGGACAACAACATTTCCCCCCTTATCAGAGTTACGTATTACAATAGATGAATTATTCTTAAGTTGTTTAATCGCAATCCTGTCATGTTTGCTCATATTGTCATTTTTGAAGGTTTCACATTTGTCCACCTTACTTTTGTATAGTTCTGTCACTTCCTTCTCAACTGTTTTATGGAAAATTTCTATACTGTTGTTTCTAATATGTCTCGGATAGAAATCAGATCTACTTTTAAACTTCTTTAGAGGAATATCAGTACTTTTTAAGTTGTGGATATCACCACCTGCTTCCCTCTGTAGATCTGTTAGATCCATTTCAGCACATATATCAACAAAAGATAGAATCCTATCATCCTGTACTACCTCCTCATTTTGATTACTATCCTCAGATGTATCCAAAGCATCATTGTTACCCATTGTTTCAAAAAAAATATTTCTTAAGGGTAAGTGATCGCACAAATTTATTAATGTCAACAATGGTTTGGAACAAATCAAAATGTGAACTTGGTGCAAAATTTAATCCCAAAGATAGCACTTTTATCTGATTTTGAGTCAGTTTAACAGATGATAGATTGATTACATTTTTAGATCCTAAACATATTTCCTGCTCTGAGATCTCCGTTGTCTCCTGGGATAACGGTGTGTCCTCCCTTGGCCTACCTGATGACCTCTGCCTACCCCTGCCCCTCCTGCCTCTTCTTGTCCTACGTTTTTTTCTTTTACTCTGGTGTGTAAAATGCCCTTCAAGTTTTTTGAAACCTGGGAATTAGGAATAACATTATCTTCCCTATCTGTAGAGGGCTGTAAAACAAAGGATGTTGAGGAATTAACATCCTCTGTAACCCCCTCAAAATCTGATGAGTCGTAATCATACTCTGTATCAGTTTCATTGAACTTGACTTTCTTTTTATCTTGTTTCAAATTACTATTAACTCTCTGTCTCTTCCTCCCTCCTGTATGCATCCATCTATAAACATTTCCCTTCTCATAGTCATCCTTATCTCTTGATATTTTTGATTTCTTAAAGAACCACAGATTTTCTCTAAATTCTTCCATTACTCTTTTGATTTTATCATCATAGCCCTTAAACTCAGGTTTACTGGATAACGGGCGGATGTAATCCTGTACTTTTTTAATCTCTAAAATCAAAGTGGATCTCTGTTGTTTCTTATATTCTATGAGTAAATCCATAAGGGCTAGGGAACATTGGGTTAATAGCTCGTTCCATTTTTTAATGAAATCTATATCTGCTACCTCAAAGGAAGGGAATTTCTTTATTCGTAGGCCCCTTGGAATACGGTGAAACTTTTTATAAATGTTAAATGTTTTAACATCAATCTCCAGCCTGATGTCCTGTTTTAGCAATTTGTCCATTTTAAAGAAAAGTGAGTCCAAACTTTCTCTTTCTTCCTGTTCTAGCTTATCATCATCATAATCCTCACAGTCCTCATAAGTTTCTTCAAAAGTTTGAAACACATAACTTTCAGCTGCCATGACTCCAAAAAATGCTCCTATAAAGCAGCACACTTCATGCAATAATTCCCAGAGATGTAAACTGGTTTATGTGATAGACTTTCTGCAGGTGCTCAAAATAGACTTTTAGAGTACACTTTCATGCGCAAATCAAACAGCACTTCTGATGCACAAGTCCCAAAGGAAAGTATTGCTGTATAAAATAGTTCCACTGTTGTATGCAGAAATTCAAACAGTATACCTCATATAGAAATTCCGGAAGTGCAACCTGCTGTTATATTAAGGAATTTCTCACTCATATTTCTCATGCAAGTGTGATAACGTTTAACTATGCATGATTAGTTAAAGTGTCCATCACTCTCTTTGGAGAATTGGCTTTTGAAATAGTGTCCACAAAAAACTCAAATTTTAAGCCTTTAAAAGAAAACTCCAATTTTAAACTTTTGAGATAGCCTTGATGGAAATTACTGGCAAATTAATCCCAAGTGTCACTTATCTGTATTAATAAGATATGTAATTCATGGTGCCGCTCCAATTCAAAACACTCTGTTTGGCGTGTAGCCTAATAAATATGTATATATATATAGGATCATATGCGGTACATTCACCCAACCTAACCCTGTCAGACTGTTAGTGTAATACAGATGCAAAAGATACAGGAACTCCGTTATTAATATAGAGAGGTATATGTAGATAATAATCACTGTTCAAAGTAGATACGTGTTATTCACAATATTCGCGACACGAGCTGCTTACCCAATGGTGAAGAATAAGTAATCCAATGCCACACTCCGTTCGTAGGCGCTCAGTGTGTAGAAAAGTTCCATTCACCTCTCTCTTTTTCTCTCGTTCACCGTGCTGTGTCTTCACTGTCGCTGCCGCTGCAGCAATACTTTGTCTCACCTCCTCAGCGCTCCCCACGGGAGCTGTGATCAAGACAAAGGTTCCGGTCTGACTGGTGCAAATAGGATATATACAGGGAACTTCACCACTTTCCCTCAGTAGAAAAAATCTGTAGAACAACCGGAATCCTCGCACTCAAAAAGGGTTAGTAGAAAAGGGTAAAAGTAAATAAAGTACCGCCAGGCTGAGGCTTAAAAATATAAAGCTCCTTTATTTGAAAAATACATAAAGGGCATCACACTTATCACACTTGCATGAGAAATATGAGTGAGAAATTCCTTAATATAACAGCAGGTTGCACTTCCGGAATTTCTATATGAGGTATACTGTTTGAATTTCTGCATACAACAGTGGAACTATTTTATACAGCAATACTTTCCTTTGGGACTTGTGCATCAGAAGTGCTGTTTGATTTGCGCATGAAAGTGTACTCTAAAAGTCTATTTTGAGCACCTGCAGAAAGTCTATCACATAAACCAGTTTACATCTCTGGGAATTATTGCATGAAGTGTGCTGCTTTATAGGAGCATTTTTTGGAGTCATGGCAGCTGAAAGTTATGTGTTTCAAACTTTTGAAGAAACTTATGAGGACTGTGAGGATTATGATGATGATAAGCTAGAACAGGAAGAAAGAGAAAGTTTGGACTCACTTTTCTTTAAAATGGACAAATTGCTAAAACAGGACATCAGGCTGGAGATTGATGTTAAAACATTTAACATTTATAAAAAGTTTCACCGTATTCCAAGGGGCCTACGAATAAAGAAATTCCCTTCCTTTGAGGTAGCAGATATAGATTTCATTAAAAAATGGAACGAGCTATTAACCCAATGTTCCCTAGCCCTTATGGATTTACTCATAGAATATAAGAAACAACAGAGATCCACTTTGATTTTAGAGATTAAAAAAGTACAGGATTACATCCGCCCGTTATCCAGTAAACCTGAGTTTAAGGGCTATGATGATAAAATCAAAAGAGTAATGGAAGAATTTAGAGAAAATCTGTGGTTCTTTAAGAAATCAAAAATATCAAGAGATAAGGATGACTATGAGAAGGGAAATGTTTATAGATGGATGCATACAGGAGGGAGGAAGAGACAGAGAGTTAATAGTAATTTGAAACAAGATAAAAAGAAAGTCAAGTTCATTGAAACTGATACAGAGTATGATTACGACTCATCAGATTTTGAGGGGGTTACAGAGGATGTTAATTCCTCAACATCCTTTGTTTTACAGCCCTCTACAGATAGGGAAGATAATGTTATTCCTAATTCCCAGGTTTCAAAAAACTTGAAGGGCATTTTACACACCAGAGTAAAAGAAAAAAACGTAGGACAAGAAGAGGCAGGAGGGGCAGGGGTAGGCAGAGGTCATCAGGTAGGCCAAGGGAGGACACACCGTTATCCCAGGAGACAACGGAGATCTCAGAGCAGGAAATATGTTTAGGATCTAAAAATGTAATCAATCTATCATCTGTTAAACTGACTCAAAATCAGATAAAAGTGCTATCTTTGGGATTAAATTTTGCACCAAGTTCACATTTTGATTTGTTCCAAACCATTGTTGACATTAATAAATTTGTGCGATCACTTACCCTTAAGAAATATTTTTTTGAAACAATGGGTAACAATGATGCTTTGGATACATCTGAGGATAGTAATCAAAATGAGGAGGTAGTACAGGATGATAGGATTCTATCTTTTGTTGATATATGTGCTGAAATGGATCTAACAGATCTACAGAGGGAAGCAGGTGGTGATATCCACAACTTAAAAAGTACTGATATTCCTCTAAAGAAGTTTAAAAGTAGATCTGATTTCTATCCGAGACATATTAGAAACAACAGTATAGAAATTTTCCATAAAACAGTTGAGAAGGAAGTGACAGAACTATACAAAAGTAAGGTGGACAAATGTGAAACCTTCAAAAATGACAATATGAGCAAACATGACAGGATTGCGATTAAACAACTTAAGAATAATTCATCTATTGTAATACGTAACTCTGATAAGGGGGGAAATGTTGTTGTCCTTAACAGAACTGATTATGTAAAAGAGGCCTTTCGACAGTTACAGGACGAGGAGGTTTATGAGAAACTCCCCTTTAATCCTACTTTTAGGTACAGGAGGATACTTCATGATCTTTTGGATTGGGCGGTTATGATTGGTGCTATAACTAAGTCAAATTTGGAGTTTTTGTTGGTTGAACACTCTATAGTACCAATCTTCCATTACCTCCCAAAGATCCACAAGAGTATGACCTCGCCCCCAGGACGCCCCATAGTTGCGGGCATAGGTTCATTGAATGAACCTTTAAGTGCCATGATAGATACTTTACTACAACCTATTGTATTGAGCCTTAGGAGCTATATCAGGGACACGACAGAATTCATTAAACAGATTGAGCAAGTGGAATGGTTGGATGATCATAGTATTGTCACCATTGATGTTGTGTCCCTCTATACCTCCATCCCTCATGACAAAGGTATTGAGGCTATACAATCATGTTTAGAGATGTTCACAGATTATGACGCTAATCTCACAGAATTCATTTTGAAATCTATTGAATTTTTGCTTTCACATAACTTTCTTCTGTTAAGTGTGATCAGTCCACGGGTCATCATTACTTCTGGGATATTACTCCTCCCCAACAGGAAGTGCAAGAGGATTCACCCAGCAGAGCTGCATATAGCTCCTCCCCTCTACGTCACTCCCAGTCATTCTCTTGCACCCAACGACTAGATAGGATGTGTGAGAGGACTATGGTGATTATACTTAGTTTTTATCTTCAATCAAGAGTTTGTTATTTTAAAATAGCACCGGAGTGTGTTATTATCTCTCTGGCAGAGTTTGAAGAAGAATCTACCAGAGTTTTTGTTATGATTTTAGCCGGAGTAGTTAAGATCATATTGCTGTTTCTCGGCCATCTGAGGAGAGGTAAACTTCAGATCAGGGGACAGCGGGCAGATGAATCTGCATAGAGGTATGTAGCAGTTTTTATTTTCTGATAATGGAATTCATGAGAAAATCCTGCCATACCGATATAATGTCATGTATGTATACTTTACACTTCAGTATTCTGGGGAATGGTACTTCACTAGAATTACACTGTAAGAAATACATAAAGCTGTTTAATAACTAGAGATTATGTTTAACGTTTTTGCTGGAATGTAAAATCGTTTTCATTTACTGAGGTACTGAGTGAATAAATGTTTGGGCACTATTTTTCCACTTGGCAGTTGCTTAATCTGTTTTCTGACAGTTTCTGTTCTCCCTCACTGCTGTGTGTGAGGGGGAGGGGCCGTTTTTTTGGCGCTTTTACTACGCATCAAATATTTCAGTCAGCAACTCATTGTATTCCCTGCATGATCCGGTTCATCTCTACAGAGCTCAGGGGTCTTCAAAACTTATTTTGAGGGAGGTAATTTCTCTCAGCAGAGCTGTGAGAATTGTAGTTTGACTGAGATAAAAAACGTTTATTCTGTAATTTGTTTCTTGCTTTCAGAATTTGTTATCTTTGCTAATGGGATTAAACCTTTGCTAAAGTTGTGTTGTTTACAAGGATTGAGGCTATAACTGTTTCAATTTATTAATTTTCAACTGTCACAGATCTTCTGTGCTTCTTAAAGGCACAGTACGTTTTAATATTATTCTAATTGAATTGTATTTTCAAGTTGCAAGTTTATTTGCTAGTGTGTTAAACATGTCTGA
This sequence comes from Bombina bombina, assembly GCF_027579735.1. NCBI lineage: Eukaryota > Metazoa > Chordata > Amphibia > Anura > Bombinatoridae > Bombina > Bombina bombina. The sequence goes on from NC_069499.1 coordinate 963,155,249, forward strand.
TTCAGAGGATGATACCTGTGTCATTTGTTGCAATGCCAAAGTGGAGCCCAATAGAAATTTATGTACTAACTGTATTGATGCTACTTTAAATAAAAGTCAATCTGTACAAATTGAACAAATTTCACCAAACAACGAGGGGAGAGTTATGCCGACTAACTCGCCTCACGTGTCAGTACCTACATCTCCCGCTCAGAGGGAGGTGCGTGATATTGTAGCGCCGAGTACATCTGGGCGGCCATTACAAATCACATTACAGGATATGGCTACTGTTATGACTGAAGTTTTGGCTAAATTACCAGAACTAAGAGGTAAGCGTGATCACTCTGGGGTGAGAACAGAGTGCGCTGATAATATTAGGGCCATGTCAGACACTGCGTCACAGGTGGCAGAACATGAGGACGGAGAACTTCATTCTGTGGGTGACGGTTCTGATCCAAACAGACTGGATTCAGATATTTCAAATTTTAAATTTAAACTGGAAAACCTCCGTGTATTACTAGGGGAGGTGTTAGCGGCTCTGAATGATTGTAACACAGTTGCAATACCAGAGAAAATGTGTAGGTTGGATAAATATTTTGCGGTACCGACGAGTACTGAGGTTTTTCCTATACCTAAGAGACTTACTGAAATTGTTACTAAGGAGTGGGATAGACCCGGTGTGCCGTTCTCACCCCCTCCGATATTTAGAAATTTTTTTCCAATAGACGCCACCACAAGGGACTTATGGCAAACGGTCCCTAAGGTGGAGGGAGCAGTTTCGACCTTAGCTAAGCGTACCACTATCCCGGTGGAGGATAGCTGTGCTTTTTCAGATCCAATGGATAAAAAGTTAGAGGGTTACCTTAAGAAAATGTTTGTTCAACAAGGCTTTATATTGCAACCCCTTGCATGCATTGCGCCGATCACGGCTGCAGCGGCATTCTGGATTGAGTCTCTGGAAGAGAACATTGGTTCAGCTACTCTGGACGACATTACGGACAGGCTTAGAGTCCTTAAACTAGCTAATTCATTCATTTCGGAGGCCGTAGTACATCTTACTAAACTTACGGCGAAGAATTCAGGATTCACCATTCAGGCACGCAGGGCGCTGTGGCTAAAATCCTGGTCAGCTGATGTTACTTCTAAGTCTAAATTGCTTAATATACCTTTCAAAGGGCAGACCTTATTCGGGCCCGGGTTGAAAGAGATTATCGCTGACATTACAGGAGGTAAAGGCCATGCCCTGCCTCAGGACAAAGCCAAAGCCAAGACTAGACAGTCTAATTTTCGTTCCTTTCGTAATTTCAAAGCAGGAGCAGCATCAACTTCCTCTGCACCAAAACAGGAAGGAGCTGTTGCTCGCTACAGACAAGGCTGGAAACCTAACCAGTCCTGGAACAAGGGCAAGCAGACTAGGAAACCTGCTGCTGCCCCTAAAACAGCATGAATTGAGGGCCCCCGATCCGGGATCGGATCTAGTGGGGGGCAGACTTTCTCTCTTCGCCCAGGCTTGGGCAAGAGATGTTCAGGATCCCTGGGCGCTAGAGATAATATCTCAGGGATACCTTCTGGACTTCAAATACTCTCCTCCAAGAGAGAGATTTCATCTGTCAAGATTGTCAACAATCCAGACAAAGAAAGAGGCGTTTCTACGCTGCGTACAAGAGCTCTTGTTAATGGGAGTAATCCATCCAGTTCCACGATCGGAACAGGGACAGGGGTTTTACTCAAATCTGTTTGTGGTTCCCAAAAAAGAGGGAACTTTCAGACCAATCCTGGACTTAAAGATCCTAAACAAATTCCTAAGAGTTCCATCGTTCAAGATGGAGACTATTCGGACAATTTTACCTATGATCCAAGAGGGTCAGTACATGACCACTGTAGATTTAAAAGATGCTTACCTTCACATACCGATTCACAAAGATCATTATCGGTACCTAAGGTTTGCCTTCCTAGACAGGCATTACCAGTTTGTGGCTCTTCCATTCGGATTGGCTACAGCTCCAAGAATCTTCACAAAGGTTCTGGGTGCTTTTCTGGCGGTACTAAGACCGCAGGGAATCTCGGTAGCTCCATACCTAGACGACATTCTGATACAAGCTTCAAGCTTTCAAACTGCCAAGTCTCATACAGAGTTAGTGCTGGCATTTCTAAGGTCACATGGATGGAAGGTGAACGAAAAGAAAAGTTCACTCGTTCCACTCACAAGAGTTCCCTTCCTGGGGACTCTTATAGATTCTGTAGAAATGAAGATTTACCTGACAGAGGACAGGCTAACAAGACTTCAAAGTGCTTGCCGCACCCTTCATTCCATTCAACACCCGTCAGTGGCTCAATGCATGGAGGTAATCGGCTTAATGGTAGCGGCAATGGACATAGTACCCTTTGCACGCTTACACCTCAGACCACTGCAACTGTGCATGCTAAGTCAGTGGAATGGGGATTACTCAGACTTATCCCCTTCTCTGAATCTGGATCAAGAGACCAGAAATTCTCTTCTATGGTGGCTTTCTCGGCCACACCTGTCCAGGGGGATGCCATTCAGCAGACCAGACTGGACAATTGTAACAACAGACGCCAGCCTTCTAGGTTGGGGTGCCGTCTGGAATTCTCTGAAGGCTCAGGGACAATGGAGTCAGGAGGAGAGTCTCCTGCCAATAAACATTCTGGAATTGAGAGCAGTTCTCAATGCCCTCCTGGCTTGGCCCCAGTTGACAACTCGGGGGTTCATCAGGTTTCAGTCGGACAACATCACGACTGTAGCTTACATCAACCATCAGGGAGGGACAAGAAGCTCCCTAGCTATGATGGAAGTATCAAAGATAATTCGCTGGGCAGAGTCTCACTCTTGCCACCTGTCAGCAATCCACATCCCGGGAGTGGAGAACTGGGAGGCAGATTTCTTAAGTCGTCAGACTTTTCATCCGGGGGAGTGGGAACTTCATCCGGAGGTCTTTGCCCAAATACTTCGACGTTGGGGCAAACCAGAGATAGATCTCATGGCGTCTCGACAGAACGCCAAGCTTCCTCGTTACGGGTCCAGATCCAGGGATCCAGGAGCAGTCCTGATAGATGCTCTGACAGCACCTTGGGACTTCAGGATGGCTTACGTGTTTCCACCCTTCCCGTTGCTTCCTCGATTGATTGCCAGAATCAAACAAGAGAGAGCATCAGTGATTCTAATAGCACCTGCGTGGCCACGCAGGACTTGGTATGCAGACCTGGTGGACATGTCATCCTGTCCACCTTGGTCTCTACCTCTGAAACAGGACCTTCTGATACAGGGTCCCTTCAAACATCAAAATCTAACTTCTCTGAAGCTGACTGCTTGGAAATTGAACGCTTGATTTTATCAAGACGTGGGTTTTCTGAGTCAGTTATTGATACCTTAATACAGGCTAGGAAACCTGTTACCAGAAAGATTTACCATAAGATATGGCGTAAATACCTATATTGGTGTGAATCCAAAGGTTACTCTTGGAGTAAGGTTAGGATTCCTAGGATATTGTCTTTTCTACAAGAAGGTTTAGAAAAGGGTTTATCTGCTAGTTCATCAAAGGGACAGATCTCAGCTCTGTCCATTCTGTTACACAAACGTCTGTCAGAAGTTCCTGACGTCCAGGCTTTTTGTCAGGCTTTGGCCAGGATTAAGCCTGTGTTTAAAACTGTTGCTCCACCATGGAGTTTAAACCTTGTTCTTAATATTTTACAGGGCGTTCCGTTTGAACCCCTTCATTCCATTGATATAAAGTTGTTATCTTGGAAAGTTCTATTTTTAATGGCTATTTCCTCGGCTCGAAGAGTCTCTGAATTATCAGCCTTACATTGTGATTCTCCTTATTTGATTTTTCATTCGGATAAGGTAGTCCTGCGTACTAAACCTGGGTTCTTACCTAAGGTAGTTACTAACAGGAATATCAATCAAGAGATTGTTGTTCCTTCTTTATGCCCAAATCCTTCTTCAAAGAAGGAACGTCTACTGCACAACCTGGATGTAGTCCGTGCTCTAAAATTTTACTTACAGGCAACTAAGGAATTTCGACAAACGTCTTCTCTGTTTGTCATTTACTCTGGGCAGAGGAGAGGTCAAAAAGCTTCCGCTACCTCTCTTTCTTTTTGGCTTCGTAGCATAATTCGTTTAGCTTATGAGACTGCTGGACAGCAGCCTCCTGAAAGAATTACAGCTCATTCTACTAGAGCTGTGGCTTCCACTTGGGCCTTCAAGAATGAGGCCTCTGTTGAACAGATTTGCAAGGCTGCAACTTGGTCTTCGCTTCATACTTTTTCCAAATTTTACAAATTTTACACTTTTGCTTCACCGGAGGCTATTTTTGGGAGAAAGGTTCTTCAGGCAGTGGTTCCTTCTGTATAAAGAGCCTGCCTATCCCTCCCGTCATCCGTGTACTTTTGCTTTGGTATTGGTATCCCAAAAGTAATGATGACCCGTGGACTGATCACACTTAACAGAAGAAAACATAATTTATGCTTACCTGATAAATTCCTTTCTTCTGTAGTGTGATCAGTCCACGGCCCGCCCTGTTTTTAAGGCAGGTAAATATTTTTTAATTTATACTCCAGTCACCACTTCACCCTTGGCTTTTCCTTTCTCGTTGGTCCTTGGTCGAATGACTGGGAGTGACGTAGAGGGGAGGAGCTATATGCAGCTCTGCTGGGTGAATCCTCTTGCACTTCCTGTTGGGGAGGAGTAATATCCCAGAAGTAATGATGACCCGTGGACTGATCACACTACAGAAGAAAGGAATTTATCAGGTAAGCATAAATTATGTTTTTTTTGAGTGCGGGACTGACGTTGCGTTACAGGCTAAAATGCTTGCGGTACAGCTATACCGACAAGACTCGTAATGGCTGCGTTGCTGTTTTAACGCTGAAATGGCCATTTTTCCAGCGTTAAAACACGAACGCAAAACTCGTAATCTAGGTGTGTGTGTTTTAATATTTGTTTCAGTTCATATTTATGCAGATTTGTTTTTTCTAATATGTATCCTTTAACATGTACATCTGTACACAAGACATACAACTTGTAGACATAACTTCTACACATGTAGCAAGGCCTTCATAGGTACTGTATGCAGACTAAGCCTAGCTTAATCCTGTATTGTAAACAAAGGGTTAGAGTTTGAATAGAATTGTGAGTGCTGTTTCTTCTCACTTTAAAGCTAGTCCTATATATTTGTATAACGTCCTTTTTTCTTATGCAGAACCTACTTTGAGTAAATGTAATTATTAATCACTTAAAGGGAGATGAAACCCAACATTTTTCTTTTATGATTTAGGTACATGCAGGAACATACCATTTTTTTTTCAATCTTTTATTTATAACCAACACATAGTAACAAAGAACACTGTGCATGTCGTTACGCCTCGCAGGGCGAGAGAAAAGAAAAACAGAAAAAAAAACCAGAAAAAGGAAAAATCTGTTTATACACAGTGTTACCTTATAGTTTAGGTATACAGTTTTTATAAAGGCAGCATGCTCTGATATTAGTTCACTGTATTCAGAGCAAATGATATGCAGATATATGCATCTTAGATATAATATAAACATAGCTATTTTGTTCGAGACATGCTTAGATCCACAAAAAATAATACTTATCGTATGCGATTTATATAATCACGTTGTTGGATTTTTATATTTTTAACAACCAAATCAAAAAAATTCATCAAGGTAATAAAAAAATAAAAAAAAAAGCGAAAAACAAAAACAAACAAGTCATAACAAAACTAAACAAAAAAAAAAAAAAAGAAAGAAAAAGAGAAAAGAAAAAATAAATAAATAAATAAATAAATAAAGAAAAAGAGAAAAGAAAACTGCGTTTAACTGCACCAGCTCTGAGTTTCTAAATGGGAAGATTAGATGTTCTACTTCGTTATCTGGAAAACTTTTGATGAATACTGACCACTTCTTAAAGAATGCCTTTATCTCTTCCTCGTTGCTTAATTCAGTATCTCTCTGTTCTAACATGCATTGTTTTTTTATATAGTTTTTAACTTCTGCTATTGTGGGGGCCCTATGCTTCTTCCAGCACCCAGTTATTTGATTTCTGGCAGCTAAGATTGAATCACTAATTTTTCCTGAGGGTGTTGCTTTTCTTGCTTTTTTATGCAGAAAATCACCTGCATATATGTGAGACCCAGAGGGGAGATCCCCAATGTGTTATTGAGCCAATATTCTAGTTTTTGCCAAAATTGTCTGATTTTCGGACAGCTCCAAATCATGTGTTTTAAATCTGCTGCTAAGAGGGAGCATTTTGGGCATGTGTTGAAATTTGCATTATGCAGTTTATGACCCTTTTCTGGCGTGAAATATGCTCTATGCAAAAGTTTAACATGTGCCTCTCTCCAATTCGCGGAGAGCGTAGCCTGAGATATTTTTCTAATAGATCTTTGGATGAATTTTGGTTCGATATCGTTGGAGATAATTAACCTATTCCAATCCGTTGTTATCTGGTCTAATACAGATAGTCCCTTGATATTACATATGGATCTGTAGCAATATGTAATTGATGTGTGCCCACTCTTTGTTAATAAGAGCCAGTTTTCCATTTTTCCCATGGCCCAGTTCCAACCTACCCTTCTAACCAATTCTGAAGTATAGTGTCTTACTTGCAGGTATGCATAAAATTCATTGTTTGCTAAATTGAATTCACTCTTCAGTTCCTCATATGTTCTCACACATTTTATGTCTGCCCTGATAATTTGGTGAACTTTCGCTAGACCCTTAGAAGACCATTTGTTAAAAATAGCGGAGTTCAGGCCTGGGCAGAAGTTAGGATTGCCCTGTATAGGTAAGTACTGTGAGGCGCTACACTTAACTTTCAGAAGACTTCCTAACTTCCACCATGCTTTGATGGGATTTAGCATAGTTTTAAGATTCTTGATTACGGGCGGAAGTGATTTAGGCTCACAGTGAGCCAGTCCTACAGGGAGAAAAGGGTGGCAGATATTTTCGTCTAATTGGTTATTGGTCGCGTAGTTTTTGGAGAGAAACCAGTCTGACACCGTGCGCGCAAGGAAAGCGAGGTTATAAGCTCTTATATCTGGCAAGGATAGTCCTCCGAATTCTTTGCCTGCCGAGAGTTTAGGTATTGAAATTTTTGATCTCCTTCCCTGCCAGATGAAATTTCTAATTGCCGAGTTAAGAGACCGAATATCTTTTTCAAACATAATTATTGGTGTGTTCTGTAAAACGTATAGAAGTTTAGGGAGAAGGACCATCTTAAATAACGCAATTCTCCCGGAAAGTGAAATTGGTAAGTTTAACCAGACTTTCAGTTTCTCTCGAATCAAAGAGAGGATTGGCGTTACATTCATTTTATATAGATCTGAGGGATTGACTGGGATAATAATTCCCAGGTATTTGAATGATTCAATTACCTCTTTGAATGGGCAATCACTAAATGAATCCTTTTTTTTTCTAAGCCACAGAATCTCCGATTTGGATGCATTTATTTTGTATCCGGAAAAAGACCCAAACCTGGTTATTATATGCATCAGTTTGGGTATATTCTTCTTTGTATTTGAGATATAAAGAAGGATATCATCCGCATAAAGCGCAATTTTTATTTCATATTTAGATATTGTGACCCCTTGAAGTGACTGCCTGATCCTTATTGCCAGAGACTCGATAGCTATGTCAAAGATGAGAGGAGATAGGGGGCAGCCCTGTCGTGTACCTCTGCAAATTCCAATATCTGGTGATAAAAAGTTATTGACTATTAATTGTGTGTGAGGATTTGCATATAGATTTTCTATGAAGTTTAGAAATTTGCCTGAGATTCCGAATTTTGCCAAGGATGTGAATATGTGGCTAAAATATACCGAATCAAAGGCTTTCTCAGCGTCAATTGCAATTATTGCAAGGTCTGAGGTGTCCCCTATCTCCTCCCCGGTAGCTGTCTTCCGGGAGAAATATTCTGTTATTGCTAGTACTTCTCTGATCTTAGAGGCCGAGTTGCGATGTTTAAGAAAACCGGCTTGATCGCTATGGATGATGTGAGTGAGACCGTTTTGAAGTCTATTTGCTAATATTGAGGCTAAAATTTTATATTCAGTATTCAGAAGAGCTATGGGCCTATAAGACTCTCTTTGGGTTGAATCTTTCCCCCCTTTAAGCAATAATGTTGTATACGAAGCCGTGAAACTAGATGGTATATTTTTACCATCTATAAAATATTCGTTAAACAGTTTGCAGAGATATGATACCGCTTCAGAGGCTAAAATTTTATAGACTTCGTTAGGGAGCCCATCTGGGCCTGCCGCTTTATTGGATGCTAACTCAAGGATCGTCTTGCTAACTTCTTCCTCTGAGATCGGTTTGTTCAAATTAGAGACTATTTCCTCAGAGACTGTGGGACAAGTTATTTTGCTCCAAAATTCTTGGGACTGATCCAGATCCGTAGTTCTGGCGGAATAAAGATCTTTATAATATTTTGAAAAGCTCTCCAGAATATCCTCAGATTTTGTGAGGGTAATCCCTTCTTGTTGTATTATATCTATAAATGAGGGCTTCTTTTCTCCCTTGACTAACCTAGCCAATAGTTTCCCAGATTTATTTCCGAATCGATACATTTTTGCCTGAAATCTGAGATCTTTTTGAGTTTCAGTGAACAAAGTCAAGGCATCTCTTTCTTTTTTGGCTTTAATGTATCTGGCCCAGTTAAAAGGTGACTTATTTAAGAGAAAATGATTGTATGAGTTTATGACAAAATTGGTAGCTTGCTTTTCTCTGTTTTTCATGATTTTAGTTAATTTGGCCGCATACGCTATTATTTCTCCTCTGATAACTGCCTTAGCAGCACCCCAGAAGATTTCCGGTCTGTCTAAGTATTCTGCATTAAATTGAGTGAATTCTTTGAATTTGTCATTTAGATATTTTTTAAATTTTGCGTCATTCGCCAGATGATAAGGGAACCTAAATCTCGAGGGGGCTGTTTTTAAACTATTTAAATGTATCTCAAGAAAGATGGGAGCATGATCTGAAATGATTATGGGTGTAATTCCTGTTTTTATATTCTTTGAACAAAGTCTCTCGTCGGCTAGAAATAGATCTATTCTGGATAAAGTTTTATGTACCCTAGATAAACAAGTATAGTCACGGGCATCCGGATTTTGTATCTGCCAAATGTCTTTAAGCAACAGATTCTGGAAGAAACTCTTAAATATTTTTGTTTCTAGTTTGTCCTTTTTAGCCTTTAGTTGTTTACTGCTATATCGCAGTCTATCTAAAGGAGATTGTGGGGCCATGTTAAAGTCCCCTCCTGTTATCAAAAACCCTTCTGTGAAAGACAAGATAGTAGATTGCATTAGATTCCAGAACTCGTAATCGAGTTTGTTAGGTGCATATAAATTACACAATGTATATATTTGTTTGGCTATACGGATTTTTATTATTACGAATCTCCCCTCTGGATCGGCCCTTGTCTGAAGTATCTCATATTCTAATCTTTTGCCTAGTAGTATTGCCACCCCTCTTTTCCTTCTAACACTAGGTGAGGTGATAACCTCTTTTATCCACGAACCTTTTAATTTCATTGCTTCTTCTAAGTTTAGATGTGTTTCTTGCAGAAAGATGATGTCTGCCTGTAGTTTTCGCATGTGTGAGATTATAGTTTTTCTTTTTATAGGAGTTGAAATTCCTCCCACGTTCCATGATATTAACCTAAACTTATCAAGTGGTTTCGCCATATTTCTTTATCCGCTTAGAATGAACATAGCAGGAAGATAATGAAGTGTGGGAGGGGGGAGAGAGAGGAAGGGAGGGGAAAGAAGAAAAAAAAAAAAAAAAGGGGAAGGGGGGGGATTGAAACTCTATTATATGATGTAGGAGGACAACCAGCTCCTCCTTTTTTTCCACTATCCCGAAAGGGATCTCTTACCAAAAATTGTGATTTAAATATGATGACCCTATTATGCTTATGTGGTAGATTATAAGAGAGAAAGAGCAGTATCACAAAGGCCGGAATTATTCCTGTACTCTTAACTTTGAACTGTGTGCCCTTACTGGAAAAAGCTTATCCTGCTAACTCTACTTCAGTAAATAACCATTCTGCCTCTTTGGCATTATCAAAGAAATGTGTGTTGTCTCCTATGACTACTTTGAGTTTGGATGGATAAATAAGTGTTGCCTTATAACCTTTTTGGATGAATTTTGTACATATAGGTGCTTAGTCTCTCCTTTTTATGGAAGTTTCTGCTGAGTAATCCTGAAACAATAAAATGTTAGCACCATCTATATTGATAGGTTGCTTTTTTCTATACTGTTGCATTATGAAGACTTTGTCTAAGTAGTTCAAAAACCGAGCAATAACTACCCTAGGCCTTCTGTTTGTTTTATTATCGTCAGAAAGAGGACCGATTCTGTGGGCTCTTTCAATTATTATCTGTGTATTTGGTATTTCTAGTAATTGACCTAGGGTTTCTGTTATAAATAGCGTTAAGTTTTCAAATTTTTTTTCCTCTGGTATACCAATTATCCTTATGTTATTTCTGCGTGACCTATTTTCTAGGTCTTCTAGTCTGAGCTGCATTTTTAGTAGCTTAGTCCCTGCGTCTTCTAATTTAAAGCCTTGGGCCGCTGTAAGATCTTCTAGATCTGACACCCTCTGCTCTGCCTCTTGCAGTCTGTTGGAAAATTGCCTGACTTCCTGAGATAGTCGGTCTATATCATGTTTTATTTCATTTCTTAGGGTGTCAAATTTAGGAGTCAAGGCTTCTGATATATTAGTGACCAAATTTTGTAGATTTAGTACCTCGCTTGTTAGATTAGGATTAGTTGCAGAGTGTACCTCCACTAGAGGCTCAGCAATACCTTTCGATTTCTTATCTCTATGTCTGCCTGTCATGCCTGGAGATATAGTCTTAGAAGAAGTATTAAGAAATTTATCCATGTGCCGAGTGTGCGTGTGAAGAAAACACTTATTGGGGGGAGTACCCTTGGATAGTGAGTGTTTATATTAAGATAGGAGAGTGAGATGAGGAAAAAAGAGAAAAAAAAATAAAAGTGACTTATGAATGTGAAGCTAATTTAAAGGGCAGGGAATGACCAGTTTATGTGACTATTTGTGTAGGATGTGCAAAAAAAAAAAAATTATGTGGAGTTGTGAAAAAAAAGGAGTGTGAGTGATTTCAAGTTTATAATAGCAAGCTTTGGCAGTCAGACAAAGAATCCCAATCAAATTTAGAGAAGTAGAAAACATATGTGGTCTCTACCTCCAGGGACCGTTCCTTTGCTAGTTTTTAAGTTTGGATTGGCTGCAATATTAAGTCAAGATCTTAGATCTATTAATGGAAATTTGAAAAGACACAGAATACAAGATATTGTGTGGCACTACTTAAATTTGCCCTAGACTTAGATGTCCAAGGTTAGGACTAAATCCTTATTTTCAGAAAGTTCAGTAAAGAACTTCTTAGAGGATTTACACAGACTTGTCACAGATAACAGTGTAACTAGCCCACAGTACAGTTATAACAATGGTTAAACAATCTTATTGTTCTTATATCAAACACTTTATCGTACTTTTTCCTCTTTTTTCTTTTTTTTTTTTTTTCCCTTTCCCCCTTTTTACCTAGCTGTGATTAGATATGATTTAGCTATATAGATACATACAAGGAAAAAAGAGTGTAATGCCTGCAATTAACAGGGGATTCTGAGGTTGATAAACTTAGCCCTATAATTCCTGAGGCTGTGCAAAGACCTTATGTTATAATTTGCAGATACCAGGCAAATGCCCTTTAAAGACAGGTTAGTGAGACTAATCTAGGTTATTATATGGTAATATTACAAACCCAGGAAGTAGGTTTACAGTGTTAATGATGAGAAGACAAAAACAGATAAAAGAGAAAAATGAAATTTTTAACACAAAGTAAATTGGAGCACAGCTACTAAGCTATCAGCAATTTGGAGAAGCAGATATGATTCTTATATGCGAGTTTATACAAAGACAGTCCTTTTAAATCAATATGAGAAGAGACTTATTATACAGGGTCAAAACAGAGACTTTTGATGTTACTTTTTCTCTTTTAACTTTGTACTATTCAAGGTAGAGCAATATGTAACTTTTAATTGTAACTTTGTCTTCTGACAGTGTTATACTCTACTTTTGATTCTTTCTTTTTCCCCTTAGTGCAAGTCCTTAATTTACCGCTGCTTTCAGTTCTTTGAACTTTTTGATAATGTTTTATATTTTTATAATTCCCCAAACTATATCTTGCTTTTCCCAAAAGTTTTGTCCAACAACAGAAATTGCAAAGGAAAGAAAGAATAGCGAAAAGTACTTTCCCCTAGTGAGGGAATATTTTGTTTTTAAAGATATTGCAGTCCGGTTTTATATAGTATTGGTGCTTCTATTCCCCCTTCTGATTAAATCCCTTTCCCCTTTCTCCTTGCCCTTTCTCCTTGAGATTTTTCTTCTTTTTTTTATTTTTTTGGGAAAAAAAGAAAGTCCCGAAATTTCCAGAGATACAGTTTTTTAGCTCTAATTGTTACACTCACCCTCCGGTGTTCTTTTTGAAGTTTCCCATCTGATAGATATCCTCTGAGCTTGAGACTTTTCGTTGTCGGTGAAAAAAATAGAAAGTGCTTCTGGCGCCAATCCGTATCACCAGGACAAGCGACCCCTCTTGGCCTCCTCGACCCACCTCCTCCCACGCAACACCGTGGGGGGGGGAGGGAGTCAGACGGTAGTTTCTGGGCCGGGTCCGGGAGCGGCACCGCCAACACAGACGCTGGGCGAGCTGTTCTCAGCCAAGAAGTCCAAGCGGAATCTCCGCGCCCGGGGTCTCTCCGACACGCCAACACAGCGGGCTCCTGCAAACACCTCCTCCCGCGCAGCACCGGTGGGGGAGGAGGGGCGGACCTTGAGCATCAACTGGACTCCCGAGCTCTCCTAGGCACGATCCAGCTTTCCACAACGGCCAAAAGCAGTAGGTGCTTAGTCTCTACACCAGGAGGGGAGGAATGCAATTAGAGAAAGTTGGCGGGGGACTGTAATATGAATCAGGGGGTCAGAAGCCTTGTCAGGTAAACCGCCTTGTAAGTTTTCTCTGCCCCTTGCGCATATAGGTCATCCTGATTTGCAATGCGGTATGTTTGGATTGCGGTCCCCTTCGAAACAGGGGGTCTCTCTGCAGTGGGCTGGATTTTCCACTGTATGTTCCGGCAGCATATGTTTCTTGCTGACCGAATAGCAGCCTCTAATTTCGGGGCTTGGCGCGTGGATTACACCGCCAGGTGCTTGGGGCTGGAGAACAAACGCTCAGCCACCTGTGCTAAGCTCCTCCTCCGGAACCTCTCTCAGACTAGCATACCAGGAACATACCATTTTAAACAACTTTCCAGTTTACTTCTATTCAAATTTGCTTCATTCTCTTGGTATCATTTGTTGAAGAAGCAGCAATGCAGTACTGGTTTCTAACTGAACACATTGGTGAGCCAATGACAATTGGTATATATATGCAACCACCAATCAGCAGCTAGAACCTAAGTTCTTTGCTGCTCCTGAGGTTACCTAGATAAATCTTTCAGCAAAGGATAACAAGAGAGGGAAGCAAATTACATAACAGAAGTAAATTGGAAAGTAGTTTAAAATTGCATGCTCTTTCTGAATCATGAAAGAAAAAAAATTGGGTTACCTGTCCCTTTAAGCTAAGCTCCTCAATACAGCTGTCAGTTTTCTGGATTGGAGTGCTGCCTGGGAGTCGCAAGGAGCACTAGAAGTTTGGACTTCTCTGGAGGTGAGGTTTCAGATTCTCTTCTTGGAGCTCCGAGTATTCAATCATTGCTCCTTCTAAAGAAATAAATTATCATTATGGACAAACTCACAATCACATGGCTGTGCTAGTGGTAATCTAAGTCTGTTTTGGGTAGAGGAGATTCAATATTCTTTTTCAGATGTTCTCTTTTCAGAAGTTTTTTTTAAATTACATCTCTAATATTAACAACGTGGAGATTGAACAATTCCAAATTCTCTGCTTACATGTGAATCTCCCTTTTTTCTGGGTTTTCATAAGGATAAGACTGTTCTTATTATCCAGTATGTTTTCCTTCTTTGAATCCTCTAGAACATTAAATATATTCCTTTAAGCTACTAAGGATTCCAAACAAAGTTTACTTTGTTTGTTCTTTATTCTGGTTTCTGTGCAGGTAAGAAGGCTACTGGTAGCTCCAACTTTTGGTTCAATCAAGTGATTTTTAGAACTTCTTGCTGGCAGCGAAGTCGCCTCCTAGGCATATTTCAGCTCATTCTTCAAGTTCAGTTGCTACTTCCTGGGCTGTAATAAAGTATGCATCCATTGGAGCAGATTTGTAAATCTTGCACATGTCTTCTCTACACACATTCTTTAAAGATTTCTTTGTTTGATATCTTTGATTTTTGGTAAATGTTTTTGGCAGGAAACTCCTTCAGGCCACTGGGTCCGGCAAAATAGGAACTTCCTTATTCGGAAACTCCCTTTCCTTAACATGGACTCTCAGCTTGGTATTAAATCACATATGTTATAGAATTCCTATGGGCTCTTATCATCATATGAAACAAAACAACATTTTTGCTTTTACCTGTTAAATTCTTTTCTTTTGGGGTGATAAGAGTAAATAGGCCACGTCCATTTAAACTTTTGGGTGACAGTTCTAATTTGCACCTCTGTAGTCCCTACTTTTGTCTTTCCTATGTATCTGTTTCCTTTTCTCTGCTTGGCTATATGTTAAACTGAGGAGGGAGGGGAGGTGGAAAGGGTTTAAAACTCTTGTGTGGTCACATGATACAGGAGGAGTGGAAAAAAACATAACTTTGAAATTTGTCAGAAAAAAATCTACTACTAATTTGAAGTTCAGACAAGGGGGTAGATTTATCAATTGTCGGGCAGACATGATCCACTGTAGCCCGACATCTTCTGGTGAAATGCTTGTGCAATGCCAGCCCCTGCACATTCGATGCCAATCTGCCGCTAGCAGGGGTGTCAATCAACCGCAGAGGTAGCGGATGAATTAAGGACCGCTGCTTCTTAACTTTTATTTCTGGTGAGCCTGAAGGCTCGCGCGGAAACAGCTGCATCCGCAGCATAATAAATCTACCCCAAAGTGCTATTGCATTGTATTTTTAGCATAAATTTGTTGATTACAAAAATCTACTGTATTTACTGGTCCTTTAATCTCTATCTGATTAACCTCTACAAAGCAAACATCTAACTAAAGTTCCTGAGCAGTACATGGTAGGTGATTGGTTCCTATGTGTGCAAGCTGTATTCCTCTCACAAGCTTAAATATATCATTTTGTCTCCCACACCTCCTATATTAGTGATCAATATTGTCTTGTGTCTTGGTGGAGTAGGTAGGAACCTCCCAGAATTCATCAAATGCTTCCTCTTCCTCCTTTATATATGACCTTGTCATTTTTGTCTGTGTCAGTCAGTTATGTTTCTACAGTTATTAGGTAACAAAACTGTGTTGTGAGTAGTGTAAGTGTCAGAAACAATGCAGGATTTTCCCTTAGCTGACGGTATCAGCTGGTTATTCTGGGACAAATATAGTCCACTGGACTTGATTTAAATGAATTTTTTTCCTTTATGAGAGTAGGTGAAAATATATTTCGAGCAAACCATGTTACATGTTATTACAAAGTGACTACTTGGCAACTTTGTGTTCTTAGTGTATAAGATTAGAGAAGGTGATTCTAAGGGAGAGGCACCAAACCTTAAAAAAAATGTTCAGGAACTAGTGGAGCTGCTGATTTGAGCTATATTTGCTATAACATTTAGATGACAACAACCACTGTCTCTTCACAGAGGAGAACTTTCCCTTCAGTCAATCCTCCTCTGATCTACACAGAAGGCAACCCCAGAAAATGTTTTACATTCTGTCGACTCTGTCAGTGTGGTGCAATCATATCCGTCTAGGCTAGGGTTGGCAGGTGTCCAGTATTCAACCGGACAGTCCAATATTTTAGCAGGCTGTCCAATAAAATCTGAACAAAATACTGGATGTTAAATTTAAAGGCCCCTGTCAGCTAAATGTAAAGGGCCTTCTAGGACTGTATGCATTAGAAATATGGCTCAAAAAGAAGTTGCACTGTGCATTTTCTATTATATGTGTTACAGGCAACCATCGGGGTGTTCAATCATTGCTAGGTGTGTACCTCTAGCAGCCAAGGGGGTCACATCACTGCTCTGTACATGTGTTACTGGCAAACACTGAGATAAAATGACTGCTTAGTTGGGAAAAAATATACTGTATGTGGTGGGATCAAGGGGGGGCCAAAGGTGGGGGCTAAAGACCGCTGCTCCATAACTTGTACACCTGCTCTGAGGCGGCGGACAGAAATCAACCCGATCGAATACAATCGGGTTGATTGACACCCCCTGCTAGCGGCCGATTGGCCGCGAATCTGCAGGGGGGGTATTGCACAAGCAGTTCTGGTGAACTGCTTTTGCAATGATAAATGGCGACAGTGTATGCTGTCGGCATTTATCAATGTGCAGCGGACATGATACGCTACATCGTATCATGTCTGCTCGCACTTTGATAAATATGCCCCATTGTGTGAACCCAGCTACGTCCCGTATCCAATCACCTATAGGTCGTCCAGTATTTTTATGAAGCACAGCTGGCAACCCTAGTCTAGGCCTATAACATCTGGTTCAAGATTTAAGAACATGGGGATTCCCTTGCATTTGAAATTTTAGTTAGGGTGTTACTAAGCAAAAATGTTGACAGCACTGTATTAAATATTTACAAAAATGTTTGCAAACACATATGCAGCAATAAGCATATACTAACAATAATGATTCGTCTATTGTTTCCATTTAATGTGCTTCACCATCTTGCCAAACAGAAACAGGGTCTACAACTTATGTAACCTATGTGACCAGGAACTTATACCTAAGCAGAAAAACAGTGTAATTTTTACTAGCATATAACATTTTAAATGTAGGTTGAAAGGAAATATTTTTTTTTACTCCTATAAAGTCAAATTAATTTATTATGAAAAATAAAAAAAAATATGAGGTGAAATTAATTTCTTTTGTGTGTTATGTAGAAAAGTTAATTACATTACTTTACACTACTAGAAATGTGCTCATGAATAAAGTTATTTCAAACCTGACCACTAATCAGGATGCTATGCAGACCTTCAGCTGTTGCCCTAAATCCTGGTTCAGTGTGATAAGGGCAAAAACAAATGACAATATTTATAAACTGTTGAAGGAAAATGTTGTAAGGCTCCAAAAGAAATTATAAGACATAAATCTGGCTGAGTGTGCTAAAGTTTAACTCAGTGATTATCTGCTACGGGCCAATTAGTATCTATGCTTAGGTATCCCTGTTTTTTTGTTTCATAAGTCAGTAAACTGCATTGCACCCATACCCAGCATTACCTAATAAAACATTCATAATTTACGCTGGTAAAGTAAAATGTATTTTATGAATTTATTTTAATTTATTTTGTATTGTGGCAGCACATATGTTACATCGCTGCAATTATTTATTTTAATACATACAAAATAGATTAGATTCTGTCTTATATACATGATTTATTATCAAGCTATAAAATAATATTTAATAATTGTCAGCACATAATGCATACTGTTGTTAGAAAAGGGGTCAGCAAGTTGCTGAAAAAGAGAGTCATAAGGTAAGGTAAAAACTGAAAATGAATAACATGCATTTCATAAACAGGATCATGGACACATAAATGAATAGGATAATAACACCCATGTGGAGCGAAAGAATACAAGTAGGTAAATTAGATAAGATAAATATGTAACATATATACCAATGTTATGTGGCAGTGAAGTCTGAACAGACACCCAACATGGGTTTCGACAGAAAAGTGGCCAGTTTTAACTTTTGGCATAAAACACCATCCTGATTGGTTGACATAATTAACTAATCATGATTACTAAAATTAGAAACAAATGCCTGAGAACTTGGAGAGTTGTTGGAAATAACAAGAGGATGCTTTGTTTATCAAGGTATTGTTCTATTATAGTAGGAGCTCTGTGAGAGCACTAAATGCTTCCCTGTAAATTTCCACGATGAAAACTGAGCCACAGCTTTTTGTAATAGCTTTTTATTTAGTTATGCTTGGCTTGATAATTTTGTTTGGGTTATGTTGAAAATGTTTGTATGCTTTGTGAAACGTTCTGTATTAGTTAGTAAGCTAGTTATAAGTTAGTATTTATTTACGTTTGCCAGTAAAAACAGATTAAGGCCACACAAAGCTGCTTTAGAAGATCACCAATAAAGGGCTAGATTATGTATTGGCTGATCAATGTTCTTTTTCTTGAATCGACAATAAAAAGATTTATAAAAAAAAAAAAAGGGCTAGATTACGAGTGGCGCACTGTAGCGATATCAGGCTTTTTGCACGTGATGAAAATAGCGTGTTTATTATGAGTTGAAAGCAAACGTGTTCTCTCAAACAACATAGTGATTTACTCGCGTCAGGTTAGTGAGACTTCTGAACTCGCATAAAGGGTAAGGGAAGAAAAAAAGTTGCACTAAACACAACATAAACACATGTAAAAGTTCAGCTACACTCATATTAACACTATCTGAAAAAAATAAAAACATAAGGGTTCAAAGATAGATGGTATAATTTGTTAGAAAAAAAGGGCTGCAAAGGGCTTTACACATATATACATATGTCTAAAAAAATAAATATATATATATATGTAGATATGGGTGTGTACAGATGTATTTAAGTATTTTTGTGTTTTACTGTATATGATCTGTACATATTTAACATTTGGAACAAAAAAAGATTTGCGGTGCTTCTGGAATATGCTCAAAACATTTTTTTTACGGCATGGCTACAAGGATAAAAAATACACTTGCAAGTGGAATGAAGGGCTTGATCTGTTTTGGCTTACGCCGTCATCAGAAGCCTAAGGTATGTTACACACCTGCAACTATTTAAGAGCACTTCAACCTCCTGATAGGTTCACCTAATGATCACATGTTTAGTGTTAATCCAGTTAACCTTTTACCTGCTGGCCCCTATCTCAATACGTTGTTAACAAACATAAAAAACACAAATTCCCAATACACTCTTAGTCATAACCGGATACCATTATAGTTATCAAACTCCCTTAACCCTTTAATATAGCTTATCTCCAGACATTGATTAGATCTGCTTCAGTATTGAATCATTGGGGTAAATCTGGTTTGCTATGTGAAAATCCAGAATGCTTCCCTCCTGGACAGAAGCATATCTAGATTCTCTCCTCTTTTTGTAAATCTGATTTTCGCAATCACTTGCCACTTGAACGATTTAACATGACCTATATGCTTATAAATAAAATGTGCAGCTAATGCAGAACAGGGGGTGGAGGTAGAGATATCATTAAGATGTTCTCTTATACTCTCACCTCCCTAGTGGTCATACCTACATATTGCATTCTGCATATTGAATTAGATATACCACGTAATAGGACCTACAGTTAGTACAGCTTACAATGTCATATACTTTTTGTGACACGTAAGATTGAAACTGCTTTGTAACTATAGCGTGTCCACAGGCTTTGCAGTTTATATTACTGCATTTATAATGGCCCTTACACGTAAGCAAATTGCTTCTATCTGACTTTTTTGTGTTTACCACACTTGGAGAAAAATAGTTGCCTATGGTGTTTGGAAACAAAACAGCATCCTTCTCTGACCATATCATATAGGTCATTGTCTCCTTTAAGGATAGATTGGTGTTTTCTCAGTATGTTTGTGATCTGTCCATATTGAGTACTGTAGTTTGTTATAAACATGAGTTTTTCTCTGTTATGCCTTCTCTTTTGTTTCCTGTTATCAGACAACAAATCCCTCCTATCCGTTCCTTTCACCTGAGTAAGTGCTCCATCTATAACCTCCCTGTTATAGCCTCTTTCTATGAGTCTTTCCTTAAATTTTTTACTTTCTTTGGAAAAAAATGTCACTCTCTGAGCAATTCAATTTAGCCTTATATATTCTCCCTTAAAGGGACAGCATACACCAATTTTCCTATAACTGCATGTAATAGACACTACTATAAAGAATAAGATGCACAGATACTGATATAAAAATCCAGTGTAAAACTGTTTAAAAACTAACTTGGAAGCTCTAAGTTTAGCTCTGTTGAAAAGGTAGCTGGAAAGCCCATTCCAAGTGGGAAATAAGACACTCCCTCCTCCCCCTATCGGTGAAAAATCTTATCCGGCTAATATATGGATTACTATCTCCATAAACATGGAACAGCTCCCACCAACCCATAAAGAGGTTGGCATATGAGGGGGCAAACTTGTCCCCCATAGTAATTACTATCTCCAGAAGCGTGGAACAGCTATCAAACAAAAAATAGTTATGATTGAGCAATTATCTTATCACTCTTATAATATCATTTTGAACGGTTCATCAAAATTTGTATATCTGTCTAAGAAGAATTTGACAGCTATAAGACCTTTTTCATGGGGGATGGCAGAGTAAAGTCCTACTTCATCCACTGTGACCCAAATATTACTCTCCTGACAAATCTCATCTTCCAACAACCTCAAAAGGTGCTTGGTGTCTCTTAAATAGCTTGGAATCAACTTAAAGAGTGGTTGCAAAAAGGAATCAATCCATGTGGAAAAGTTTTCGAATGGAGACCCTATTCCGGAAACTATTGGTCTCCCCTGAACATACTCCAGGGACTTGTGCACTTTAGGCAAGTAGTGAAAAACTGGCCCCACCGGATCAGATACAAATAGAAAATCAAAGGTGGAATCATCTATACGACCTGCCTCTCTGCCTTCATCTAATATATCGTACACAAGCCCCTGGAACATCCGAGTGGGGTTACCAAACAGCTTACAGTAAACCTCACTGTCTGCTAGCTGTCTTTCTGCTTCCCTTATATAGTCCTCCCTCCACATAACCAGAAAATTCCCACCCTTATCTGCCTGTCTATAAACCAGATTTTCTTTATCTCTCAAAGTTTATAGAGCCTCTCTCTGTAGAAATGTGTATTTAACATTCCAATGTTCTTCACTTACATGATAATGTACTTTTTAATTTAAATACACACATATATATATATATTTATGGAACAAAGTATGAAAATAGCACATGCAGATAGAGCCAATACAGCTTATTTAAAACTTCAAAGTTAAAAACAGAAAAACCGTAGCACGGTATACAAAAATAGTAAAAAGATTGTATCACATCACAATGTGAACAGGAGCACTTGCAAACATGTTTCATGCCTGCGCACTTGATCACTGCATTTTTAACAAGGCATATTAAACTTTGAAGTTTTAAATAAGCTGTATTGGCTCTATCTGCATGCGCTATTTTCATACTTTGTTCCACATACAGTATACCGACTTTGTGTTTGACAGACACCTGAATAGCTGCAGCAGTACTTTCAGCTTTATTTTTCCTCACTCTCCATTGTGCCGGGTAGAGGAGTTCAAGGGTCATAACGAACAACGCCGAGGAATACAGGTGAGAGGAGTATTATGGCGCTGCACACAGTTCATGTTTATATATATATATATATATATAAATATACCTATACCTTTATATCTATTCCTATAGATATATAGGTATAGATATGTATTTTACATTAACAGTATCAAATATATATACATATAAATATATATTTAATATTAAAAAGTTTATTAGTTTCTATATGAAGAACAAAGGAATGTAAAATATTAGATTTTTATTTGGAATGGTTCACATTGGGGTTTGCTATCAGGTTAGTGCACATGAAGACTTGCTATCTTCCTATCTTCAATGCGTGTTATTGAAATATTAAATATTAAAAAAAATGAATACAAATTATTAAAAATTATACATACTGTAAAATATATATATATATATATATAAAAAAAAACAAAAAACATAACATGAAAAAAGAGAGAGGTAATTAGGACATAAAATACTAACCTAAATTAAAGAAGGGAAATATCAACACACCGAATGGGCTTTTAAATATGTTTAATGAACGTCCCAACCAAAGATTAATCTGTTTGTGCCTTACAGCACTATGCAAAGTAAAAGCATATTATTATCACATTATGAGAGCCACTTCTCCATCAAAACGTCACACTGCTGGAATAACATCCAGAGAGGATGTGAAGGGCAAGCAGTCACGCTGGAAAGATTGCTGTATATCAGACACATTACCGGAGAAAAGTGCAAGTATAATAGTTAACTGTGCTTTGTTTCTATGACCTTGAGTGCAGCGTAGTCTGCGATCGAATACTCCAATTTGTGGATCAAGAATTTTCACAAAGTTACAAAGTACATAAGACTGTGCCTTCCTATAGGACCTAGAGTGCAGTTGAATCTGCGGTCCATCCTTTTCTGTATATAGTGCTCATTTATATTATATTATGTCTATATCTGCATAATTTAAGCTGGTTTTTAGCTAATATGTCTAGCTAAAGGTGTCTCTAGAGATATGAGTTACCTGTATACGAATGTTGGTAATATATACCGTTCATCACGGTCTCTCATAATGTGATAATAATATGCTTTTACTTCACATACGCCTAGATTTGAAGTTTGGCGTTAGCCGTCAAAACCAGCATTAGAGGCTCCTAACGCTGGTTTTTACCGCCCGCTGGTATTTGGAGTCAGTCAGGAAAGGGTCTAACGCTCACTTTGCAGCCGCGACTTTTCCATACCGCAGATCCCCCTACGCCATTTGCGTATCCTATCTTTTCAATGGGATCTTTCTAACGCTGGTATTTAGAGTCGTGGCTGAAGTGAGCGTTAGAAATCTAACGACAAGACTCCAGCCGCAGAGAAAAGCCAGGAGTTAAGAGCTTTCTGGGCTAACGCCGGTTCATAAAGCTCTTAACTACTGTGCTCTAAAGTACACTAACACCCATAAACTACCTATATACCCCTAAACCGAGCCCCCCCACATTGCCGCCACTCTATTAAATTTTTTTAACCCCTAATCTGCCGACCGCACACCGCCGCAACCTACATTATCCCTATGTACCCCTAATCTGCTGCCCCTAACACCGCCGACCCCTATATTATATTTATTAACCCCTAATCTGCCGCCCACAACGTCGCCTCCACCTACCTACAATTATTAACCCCTAATCTGCCGACCGGACCTCACCGCTACTCTAATAAATGTATTAACCCCTAATCCGCCTCACTCCCGCCTCAATAACCCTATAATAAATAGTATTAACCCCTAATCTGCCCTCCCTAACATCACCGACACCTAACTTCAAGTATTAATCCCTAATCTGCCGACCGAACCTCACCGCTACTCTATTAAATTTATTAACCCCTAAAGCTAAGTCTAACCCTAACACTAACACCCCCCTAAATTAAATATAATTTTTATCTAACGAAATAAATTAACTCTTATTAAATAAATTAATCCTATTTAAAGCTAAATACTTACCTGTAAAATAAACCCTAATATAGCTACAATATAAAATATAATTATATTGTAGCTATTTTAGGATTAATATTTATTTTACAGGCAACTTTGTATTTATTTTAACCAGGTACAATAGCTATTAAATAGTTAATAACTATTTAATAGCTACCTAGTTAAAATAATTACAAAATTACCTGTAAAATAAATCCTAACCTAAGTTACAATTAAACCTAACACTACACTATCAATAAATTAATTAAATACAATACCTACAAATAAATACAATTAAATAAACTAACTAAAGTACAAAAATAAAAAAGAACTAAGTTACAAAAAATAAAAAAATATTTACAAACATTAGAAAAATATTACAACAATTTTAAACTAATTACACCTACTCTAAGCCCCCTAATAAAATAACAAAGCCCCCCAAAATAAAAAAATGCCCTACCCTATTCTAAATTAAAATAGAAAAGCTCTTTTACCTTACCAGCCCTTAAAAGGGCCTTTTGCGGGGCATGCCCCAAAGAATTCAGCTCTTTTGCCTGGAAAAAAAAACATACAATACCCCCCCCAAAATTACAACCCACCACCCACATACCCCTAATCTAACCCAAACCCCCCTTAAATAAACCTAACACTAAGCCCCTGAAGATCTTCCTACCTTATCTTCACCACACCGGGTATCAGCAATCGGTCCAGGCTCCGATGTCTTGATCCAAGCCCAAGCGGGGGCTGAACATCCATCCTCCGGCTGAAGTCTTGATCCAAGCGGCGGCTGAAGAAGTCCATCTTCAGGCAGAAGTCTTCATCCTATCCGGGCAGAAGAGGAGATCCGGACCGGCAAACATCTTCATCCAAGTGACATCTTCTATGTTCTTCCATCCGATGACGAGCGGCTCCATCTTGAAGACCTCCGGCGCTGATCCATCCTCTTCTTCCAACGACTAGACGATGAATGAAGGTTCCTTTAAGGGATGTCATCCAAGATGGCATCCCTCGAATTCCGATTGGCTGATAGGATTCTATCAGCCAATCGGAATTAAGGTAGGAAAATTCTGATTGGCTGATGGAATCAGCCAATCAGATTCAAGTTCAATCCGATTGGCTGATTGGATCAGCCAATCAGATTGAGCTCGCATTCTATTGGCTGTTCCGATCAGCCAATAGAATGTGAGCTCAATCTGATTGGCTGATCCAATCAGCCAATCGGATTGAACTTGAATCTGATTGGCTGATTCCATCAGCCAATCAGAATTTTCCTACCTTAATTCCGATTGGCTGATAGAATCCTATCAGCCAATCGGAATTCGAGGGACGCCATCTTGGATGACGTCCCTTAAAGGAACCTTCATTCGTCGTCTAGTCGTCGGAAGAAGAGGATGGATCCGCGCCGGAGGTCTTCAAGATGGAGCCGCTTGTCATCGGATGGAAGAACAAAGAAGATGCCACTTGGATGAAGATGTTTGCCGGTCCGGATCTCCTCTTCTGCCCGGATAGGATGAAGACTTCTGCCCGAAGATTGACTTCGTGCAGAATTATATAACATTATTTTTAGGTTTACTGACACTTTTTTTTTTTTTTTGTTTAAATAATTTTTATTGAGGTCAAATATGCAAAATAACAGGCAGACTGAGATACAGAAATCGTATACAAAGAAAAGAAAAACATATCAGTCCTATTGTCACATTATACAATCAGATCCGCTACTGCACAGTATTGTATGCAAAATGATAAACAAAAAAAGGAGACCTCACGTTTTCTATTTTGTTACATAAGAAGAAAAGGAAAAAGAGAAGACTTGTAATTACTCGCATTACAAATATATTTATATATTCACACAAAAGAACAAGCTTTCTTGAACTGAAAGATATTAATGATAGGATATTAATGATAGAATATTAATGATAGAATATCCCACAGGCATTGTAATTAGAAATAAGTTAAAAAAACTGATGATGTTATTGGTTGGTAACAGAATTGTGCTGCGTCTGTAACTTTAAACTAGATAAGAAGCTCTATATCTGTATACATATAACCTGGGACAGTAACAGAGCCCCAGTACAACATAACTAGCTTCAAGTGATGTAAAGACTGTATAGCCAATAGTTAATCAGACATAGATATCATTACATGAGTTTATGAAAAGGTTAAAGGCCTTATTCTTAATCTGATATGTCTAGAATCTAGAATCTAGCTCCACCCAGGGCCCTTGGGTTGGCGCCAGTTCCCAACATCCTTTAGACGAGTACCCATATAATATCTATTGTTTAAATACATATACCCTTTGCTAGAGTTATACTATAAGAGCACACTATATAAATTGTTTTAAACGGCCAATCTCGCAAACAAAAGTAGAACCAAAAATGGCTTTGTCTCAATCAATATTACCACCGGTCACAACAACGGGAAATAATACTGTGGGAATTAGAACTATTGATGCAAGTGTAATTAATTGTGGTATATTTCAAGGAAACCACGCATTTAGTTCCTGACTGTAAAGTAAGTAATCAGGGAACTATAAGGTGATGGGGGGGGGGGAAAGGATGTGGAGCCACCCGCACTAATATGTGATATCATAATGATAAATATACCAGGAGGTCATACATAGCTCGATACTGACTATACAGGTGTAGCATAAAAGTTAAATAGCTGGCTTTAAGATATCCATAAGGGAGTTCAGAGCAAATGAAAGGCTATATCTCTAGACTCACACTAGAACATTCATGGCTGGTATATAGATAAAAAATATATTATTATTTTGACTCCTCAATGGTATAACTGCATTAACGAAGTAAAGAGAAAATATTACTCTCAGTGACACGGTCATAGAAAAGGTAGGCAGACAGCTGTTTGTTATTAAGAAGCACATTTAGAGGCAATCGATTTAGTTTTAGAGTTGGTTGACCCAGTTGTGACTGCTGATGCTTTAAAATGGATATGACAGTTTGGGATGAGAAAGTTGTAACATTTATGTAAGCTGGTTATCTAAAGCATATAAGAAACATCAAAATCCTAAGTGGGAACTATAGAAAAACTATCTCTGTCCTTAGGCATAAGACAAGTATATAAATGCTCTAGGTACTAAAGAGGAGCTAAGACATTAGGAATGACTACCTTCCTTTGTAACAATGCATGTTTGTGATATTAAACCTACAGTAAGCACATATATGGTATAACTAATGTAGATAAGTCACGTAAGATTAATGTAGCTCAGAGTCTATAAAGACAAAATGTTTCAGCATATATTTTGTAAATTGTAACCTGGAATTTTGTGTTATGAATGTCCCCAGAGACAATCCAGCATTCCGTAGCAGCAATCAACATGTTAACTACTCATCCCAACTAAGTTAGAAAGAGTATGGCTGTACGGTGTTTAACTAGATGAGCACTTAGTATAGATTGTTAACTGTTTAAGAAAGTCTCAGATCCATTGAACGTCAAATAAACAAAGTCAACGGATGGGAGTCCAATACCAGTGTCCAACCCGCTATTGATCAGATTAAGAGATGTCATCTTAAGAGGCTCTCATAGCAGGAATCAATAGTGTAAAGCCATGTCTCAAGTTATAGCATTAAGATCCATTTGAAGATAAGTCAATGTCTAAGATCGTGTTCTGAATCAAGCCGGCTAGTTAAAGCAGTATACAACAGGTCAGTGTCTATCTGATTGCTAGCCATTCAGGTCTGTGTTTTTAACCAATGCCCCTGGGGTCCAAGACTTTTGTACTTGGCTGCAGAGACCACTCTAGGAAACAATCTTGAGGGTTACCTTTCACAGCATGGCCTGCAGTGGAATTAAGAAGTATAGGCTCACTCATTTCATCAGCTGCGGTATTGAGCAAAAGGAGAGCTCTCCGCTCATGGCCGCCGATTGCAAACACTGTGTGTCTCGTAGCTCGGTATGTGCTCGGGATTGAGGTGTGATCTGCTCCGATGTCTGGCTCAGCAAGCTTATCGGGGCAATCTTCCATTGCAGCCTCCGTAACTGTGCCTACCTCATAATCGGTTTGGTCGCTGTAGCTGCAAGTAGGAGGTTTGCCATATTGAAGGGGTTCAGGCAGGGAACACGAGGCCCCAGGGGTTGATGATGAAGCATGGTTATCCTGGTCTAGGGCAATGTAATCTGCAGTTAAGTTATGGATGATATGTGTAGATAAGCTTGTCCCAGCACAGCACTCCACTAGTGTCAATTGCATCTTTGCAAAATGCTTATGTAGGAGCTGCGCCACAGCTAATTCCCAGTCCCTGAGGGCCTCCATTCTGTTCATATTTTTTAAAAGGATTCCCGTAATCAAAGATATCCACTTACAAGTTGCTTGGATCTGCGATATTAGGGAGGAACAAGAAGGCTCCTTGTAGTACTAAAAATCATTATTTTAAGGGCAAATAAACATTTTAAAGCTGGTTGAAGCCAGGAGCTCCACTCATGGACGTCTGTCTCCCTCGGTAGTTGGCTCCGCCCCCTCTACTGACACTTTAAGGTTTTTGATTGCCTGATTTTTTAACACACATCTATGAGAATAGATCCTGTTTTATTGCATGTTATTTGAAATATTTGGGTATTATCTTCTAGACTAGTGACTTTTTATAAATACTTATGATTGTCTTTTTTAATTGCAAGTCTATAAGAATAGATATGTTTTAAATTATTAACTAATGTAATAGGTGACCGGTAACATTGCATTGTATTCAGTTATTAGTTGCCACCTAACATTGGATGTTTAATTATTTTTTAAATAAAATTTATATATTTTTATTACAAATAAACCTTTGTGCTTCTACTGTGTTGGTTGTTGGATTCCTCTTGCTTTAACTAGCGCTGATCTAATAGCTTTATCTATATTTTGCTTGCTGTAGTCTATGATTGGGACAGTTTCATTTTGTATGCCTTGTGACTTGTTTTTAAATAAATAGTTTTTTGTACTTTTTAACCACTTCTGATTCATACTTTGGAGCTGGAACATCATTCTTTGCCTTGCCTCCTATTAGTAGCTCCCTGTACCTGTATATCTAGAGCTTGATATTGAAGCTCTAGACAATGTGAGTACCGTTTCTGGTTCTGCTATAAATTCCACATAACCACAGAACTTCACTATATGTTTTTCTTTTTTTCCATGCAGTTCACCAGCTGAGTATTGCCACCGTGATTACTTAGGACATTTATATTTTTTAGTGCACTATCACATTTGCTTTTGTTTTTGAGATATATATATATATATTTATACACACAAATCACGGAAGGGGACTGCACTCTCAGACTGGACTTGGTACATATCCTATCACCCTGCAAAACTCACAGCCCTGGGTGCTCAATAGCACTCACAAGTAGCTGTGCCATCCCCAGAGTACCTGGCAGTTAACCCCAGATAAGTCTGGGTGCAAGGCCCATAGGGAAAATTACAAATCAAATTAATACAACACACAGATAAAATCCAGCACTCACTTGCAAGCACTCAGCTAAGAGTAAGAGAAAACTGGAAGAGTTAGTTACTGGATCTGGCCAAATGGGACAAGCCTAGGTACCACGTCAAGGTCTCTCTACAACCTGCAACATGCACAGCCCTGGGTGCTCTGTATTTAAAATATATATTTATGTAATATTCCAATAATGCACATCGAAGATAGCAATTCTTCATGTGCGCGGACCCGACCATGTTAGTCCTAAATTGTGAACTCTGAAGCGCATTACGCATATTTTACATTCCTATGTTCTTCCCATAATGTACTTTTTATTATTAAATATATATTTCTATATATATGTGATACTGTTAATGTAAAATATATATCTATACCAATATCTATAGGAATAGATATACAGGTATAGGAATATATATATATATATATATATATACAGTATATATAGAAATATGTATTACAATAAAAAGTACATTGCTTTTTGTAATAAGTATCATTTTGGATTACAATTTCTTGTTAAATTCAGACTTAATATCTAAACCAGTTTCTTGGGACAAGTGAAACTAACTGGAGAAGGTATAAACCAGTTTCTTGGGACAAATGAAACTAACTGGAGATGGTATCTCTGAACAGAGCTAAACCTGTTTCTTAAGAGTGGTATCTCATTGGAAATATGGACTAGACTGGAATACAACAGATGGTATCTCTGAACAGAATTTCCAAGTATGTCCTTATCACAGAGTCGACAGAGTCATCACAGAGCTAAAGACCTATGGAGTCCTTAGGTGGGTCAGTACCATAACTTCATACCATTCCTGGAACTTCAAAGGACGTATATAGCCCATGTTCTTATAAAAGGGTCATAAACAGCATTGTCCAACATCAAAGGAGGCTAACAGCTTATGCCCTGGAGTCCTATCAAATGTCATTTCTTGGACAAGGGTGACACCTACAGGTAGCTGGCTACTTCTACTGGGATTTATCAACTGGACATTTAAACATTTATCAACTGGACATTTAAGCATTTGATTGGTTAAGACAATCTTTAACGTGGGGCTATATTGCTTTACATATGCTGTGGAAAGAACAGACAGGTAGGAAGGACAAAATAACACCAAAGGTAATAGAGACAGACTTCATCTTTCTTTGCATGCACCCACCCACAGGCATTAGTCTATAGTGTAGATAGGTTAGAGGAATAGAGCCTTGTATGTTAGACGCTTCTCTTACTCTTATTGTAATTACCTTTTGTTTATTAAATTTACCACATTTAAATATTATGTGTAAGTGAAATTTATTAACCTTATAAACTTTCAGATAGATTACGAGTTTTGCGTTATGAGTGAAAAACGCTGCTTTTCCCCTAACGCTTCTATTACAAGTCTTGTAGGTATAGGTGTATCGCACACCTTTTTGGCCATCACCCAATGTCAGTACCGCACTTTTTAAAAAGTTATTTTTCAATGGTACTCCCATAGCGCCGGTATTACGAGTTTGCCTGGGAGGCCAAAAAGTGAGCGGTACACCCTATACTGATAAGATCCGTACCGCCATCTAAAGTCAGTAGTTATGAGTTTTACGTTACAAAGCTGTAGCATAAAACTCATAACTAAAGTGTTAAAAAGTACACTAACACCCATAAACTGCCTATTAACCCCTAAACCTAGGCCCTCCCGCATCGCAAACACTATAATAAATGTATTAACCCCTATTCTGCCGCTTCCCGACATCGTCACCATTATAATAAACCTATTAACTCCTAAACCGCCGCTGTCCCGCATCGCAAACACTATTTAAATATTATTAACCCCTAATCTGCCGTCCGCCCACACCGCCGCTTTAATAAACCTATTAACCACTAGACTGCAAGCCCCCCACAAAGAAATATACTAAAATAAATTATTAACCCCTAAACCTCTGACCTCCCACATCACTAACTATACATAAATATATTAACCCCTAATCCTAACCATAATGTAACCCTAAGCCTAACACCCCCTAACTTAAATATAATTAAAATAAATCTAAATAAACCTTACAATTTTTAACTAAATATTTCCTATTTAAAACTAAATACAAACTTACCTGTGAAATAAAACTCAAGCTAGCTACAATATAACTAATAGGTTTTATTTTTATTTCACAGGTAAGTTTGTATTTATTTTAACTAGGTAGACTAGTTATTAAATAGTTATTAACTATTTGCTAGCTACCTAGTTAAAATAAATACAAAGTTACCTGTAAAATAAAACCTAACCTGCCTTACACTAAAAACTAACATTACAATAAAATAAATTAAATTATTAAATTACAATTTTCTAAATAACCCCCCCCCACTAAATTACAAAAAATTAAAAAACGAAATTATAAAAAATAAAAATAAACTACTCCTAATCTAATAGCTCTATTAAAATAACCATTGCCCCAAATAAATCAGCTCTTTTACCTGAAAAAAACAAAACAAACACCCCCCCAACAGTAAAACCCACCACCCAACCAAACCCCCCCAAATAAAAAATAAACCTAAGCTAACCATTGCCCTGAAAAGGGTATTTGGATGGGCATTGCCCTTAAAGTCCTCATCCAAGCGGCAAGGAGGCCTCTTCGATCTTCATCCAGTCGGTGAAGTCCTCATCCAAGCGGAAATAAGTCTTCATCCAGACGGCATCTTCTATCTTCATCCACCCGGCGCGGAGCAGGTCCATCTTTAAGACATCCAGCGTGGAGCATCCTCTTCTTGCGGTCATCGGCAAAAACTGAAGGTTCCCTTTACGTGACGTCATCCAATATGGCGTCCCTAACATTCCTATTGGCTGAAAGATTTCTATCAGCCAATAAGAATTAAAGGGGAAAAAATCCTATTGGCTGTTACAATCAGCCAATGGGATTGAGCTTTCATCCTATTGGCTGATCCAATCAGCCAATAGGATTGAGCTCTCATTCTATTGGCTGTTCCAATCAGCCAATAGAATGAGAGCTCAATCATATTGGCTGATTTTGGGGGGGGGGGGCTTTTTTATTTTGATAGGGCTATTAGATTAGGAGTAATTCGTTTTTATTTTTGATCATTTCGTTTTTTATTTTTTATAATTTAGTGTTTTTTTTGTAATTTAGAAAATTGTATTTTAATAATTTAATTTATGTTAATTTTTTGTAATGTTAGTTTTTAGTGTAAGGCAGGTTATGTTTTATTTTACAGGTAACTTTGTATTTATTTTAACTAGGTAGCTAGTAAATAGTTAATAACTATTTAATAACTAGTCTACCTAGTTAAAATTAATACAAACTTAACTGTGAAATAAAACTAAAACCTAAGATAGCTACAATATAGCTATTAGTTATTTTGTAGCTAGCTAATTTTTTTTTTTTTACAGGTAAGTATGTATTTAGTTTTAAATAGGAATTATTTAGTTAATAATTGTAGGGTTTATTTAGATTTATTTTAATTATATTTAAGTTAGGGGGTGTTAGGGTTACGGTTAGATTTAGGCTTAAGTATAGTGGCGGCAACATTGAGGGGGACAGATTAGGGGTTAATAAGTGTAATGTAAGTGGCGGCGATGTTAGAGGCAGCAGATTAGGGGTTAATAACTGTAATGTAGGTGGCAGCGATGTTAGGGGCAGCAGATTAGGGGTTAAAAACTAATGTAGGTTGCGACAATGTTAGGGGCAGCAGATTAGGGGTGTTTAGACTCGGGGTTTATGTTAGGGTGTTAGGTTTAAACGTAACTTTTCTTTCCCCATAAACATCAATGGGGCTGCGTTACAGAGCTTTTCTTTCCGCGATCGCAGGTGTTAAGCTTTTTTTTTGCCCACTCTCCCCATTGATGTCTATGGGGAAATCGTGCACGAGCACATCAAAGCAGCGCTTGATTACAGTGCGGTATGGAGCTCAATGCCACCATATCGCCCGCACAATCCTGCTTTTTTAAAACCTGTAATAGCAGCTCTATAGGGATGTGAAATAACGCTGAAAATGTTGCGGTCGTTAATTTCCCTATAGCGATCAAAACACGTACGGCTAGATTTAGAGTTTGGCGGTAGCCGTGAAAACCAGCGTTAGAGGCTCCTAACGCTGGTTTTAGGCTACCGCCGGTATTTGGAGTCAGTGATTAAAGGGTCTAACGCTCACTTTTCAGCCGCGACTTTTCCATACCGCAGATCCCCTTACGTCAATTGCGTATCCTATCTTTTCAATGGGATCTTTATAACTCCGGTATTTAGAGTCGTTTCTGAAGTGAGCGTTAGAGCTCTAACGACAAAACTCCAGCCGCAGGAAAATAGCAGGAGTTAAGAGCTTTCTGGGCTAACGCCGGTTCATAAAGCTCTTAACTACTGTACCGTAAAGTACACTAACACCCATAAACTACCTATGTACCCCTAAACCGAGGTCCCCCCACATCGCCGCCACTCAATTAAATTTTTTTAACCCCTAATCTTCCGACCGCCACCTACGTTATACTTATGTACCCCTAATCTGCTGCCCCTAACACCGCCGACCCCTATATTATATTTATTAACCCCTAACCTGCCCCCCACAACGTCGCCGCCAGCTACTTACAATAATTAACCCCTAATCTACCGACCGCAAAGCGCCGCCACCTACGTTATCCTTATGTACCCCTAATCTGCTGCCCCTAACACCGCCGACCCCTATATTATATTTATTAACCCCTAATCTGCCCCCCTCAACGTTGCCGACACCTGCCTACACTTATTAACCCCTAATCTGCCGAGCGGACCGCACCGCTACTATAATAAAGTTATTAACCCCTAACCCGCCTCACTAACCCTATCATAAATAGTATTAACCCCTAATCTGCCCTCCCTAACATCGCCGACACCTAACTTCAATTATTAACCCCTAATCTGCCGACCGGACCTCACCGCTATTCTAATAAATGTATTAACCCCTAAAGCTAAGTCTAACCCTAACACTAACACCCCCCTAACTTAAATATAATTTACATCTAACGAAATAAATTAACTCTTATTAAATAACTTATTCATATTTAAAGCTAAATACTTACCTGTAAAATAAATCCTAATATAGCTACAATATAAATTATAATTATATTATAGCTATTTTAGGATTAATATTTATTTTACAGGCAACTTTGTAATTATTTTAACCAGGTACAATAGCTATTAAATAGTTAAGAACTATTTAATAGTTACCTAGTTAAAATAATTACAAAATTACCTGTAAAATAAATCCTAACCTAAGTTATAATTAAACCTAACACTACCCTATCAATAAATTAATTAAATAAACTACCTACAATTACCTACAATTAACCTAACACTACACTATCAATAAATAAATTAAATACAATTGCTACAAATAACTACAATTACATAAACTAACTAAAGTACAAAAAATAAAAAAGAACTAAGTTACAAAAAATAAAAAAATATTTACATACATAAGAAAAATATTACAACAATTTTAAACTAATTACACCTACTCTAAGCCCCCTAATAAAATAACAAAGACCCCCAAAATAAAAAATTCCCTACCCTATTCTAAATTAATAAATGTAAAAGCTCTTTTACCTTACCAGCCCTGAACAGGGCCCTTTGCGGGGCATGCCCCAAGAAAATCAGCTCTTTTGCCTGTAAAAAAAAAACATACAATACCCCCCCCCAACATTACAACCCACCACCCACATACCCCTAATCTAACCCAAACCCCCCTTAAATAAACCTAACACTAAGCCCCTGAAGATCTTCCTACCTTGTCTTCACCATCCAGGTATCACCGATCCGTCCTGGCTCCAAAATCTTCATCCAACCCAAGCGGGGGTTGGCGATCCATCATCCGGTGGCTGAAGAGGTCCAGAAGAGGCTCCAAAGTCTTCCTCCTATCCAGCAAGAAGAGGACATCCGGACCGGCAAACATCTTCTCCAAGCGGCATCTTCGATCTTCTTGCATCCGGTGCGGAGCGGGTCCATCTTGAAGCAGGCGACGCGGATCCATCCTCTTCTTCCGTTGATCGGAACAGCCAATAGAATGCGAGCTCAATCTGATTGGCTGATTGGATCAGCCAATCGGATTGAACTTGATTCTGATTGGCTGATTCCATCAGCCAATCAGAATTTTCCTACCTTAATTCCGATTGGCTGATAGAATCCTATCAGCCAATCGGAATTCAAGGGACGCCATCTTGGATGACGTCCCTTAAAGGAACCGTCATTCGTCGGGAGACAACGGAAGAAGAGGATGGATCCGCGTCGCCTGCTTCAAGATGGACCCGCTCCGCACCGGATGCAAGAAGATCGAAGATGCCGCTTGGAGAAGATGTTTGCCGGTCCGGATGTCCTCTTCTTGCTGGATAGGAGGAAGACTTTGGAGCCTCTTCTGGACCTCTTCAGCCACCGGATGATGGATCGCCAACCCCCGCTTGGGTTGGATGAAGATTTTGGAGCCAGGACGGATCGGTGATACCTGGATGGTGAAGACAAGGTAGGAAGATCTTCAGGGGCTTAGTGTTAGGTTTATTTAAGGGGGGTTTGGGCTAGATTAGGGGTATGTGGGTGGTGGGTTGTAATGTTGGGGGGGGGGTATTGTATGTTTTTTTTTACAGGCAAAAGAGCTGATTTTCTTGGGGCATGCCCCGCAAAGGGCCCTGTTCAGGGCTGGTAAGGTAAAAGAGCTTTTACATTTATTAATTTAGAATAGGGTAGGGAATTTTTTATTTTGGGGGTCTTTGTTATTTTATTAGGGGGCTTAGAGTAGGTGTAATTAGTTTAAAATTGTTGTAATATTTTTCTTATGTTTGTAAATATTTTTTTATTTTTTGTAACTTAGTTCTTTTTTATTTTTTGTACTTTAGTTAGTTTATGTAATTGTAGTTATTTGTAGCAATTGTATTTAATTTATTTATTGATAGTGTAGTGTTAGGTTAATTGTAGGTAATTGTAGGTAGTTTATTTAATTAATTTATTGATAGGGTAGTGTTAGGTTTAATTATAACTTAGGTTAGGATTTATTTTACAGGTAATTTTGTAATTATTTTAACTAGGTAACTATTAAATAGTTCTTAACTATTTAATAGCTATTGTACCTGGTTAAAATAATTACAAAGTTGCCTGTAAAATAAATATTAATCCTAAAATAGCTATAATATAATTATAATTTATATTGTAGCTATATTAGGATTTATTTTACAGGTAAGTATTTAGCTTTAAATAGGAATAAGTTATTTAATAAGAGTTAATTAATTTCGTTAGATGTAAATTATATTTAACTTAGGGGGGTGTTAGTGTTAGGGTTAGACTTAGCTTTAGGGGTTAATACATTTATTATAGTAGCGGTGAGGTCCGGTCGGCAGATTAGGGGTTAATAATTGAAGTTAGGTGTCGGCGATGTTAGTGAGGGCAGATTAGGGGTTAATACTATTTATGATAGGGTTAGTGAGGCGGATTAGGGGTTAATTACTTTATTATAGTAGCGCTCAGGTCCGCTCGGCAGATTAGGGGTTAATAAGTGTAGGCAGGTGTCGGCGACGTTGAGGGGGGCAGATTAGGGGTTAATAAATATAATATAGGGGTCGGCGGTGTTAGGGGCAGCAGATTAGGGGTACATAAGGATAACGTAGGTGGCGGCGCTTTGCGGTCGGCAGATTAGGGGTTAATTATTGTAAGTAGCTGGCGGCGACGTTGTGGGGGGCAGGTTAGGGGTTAATAAATATAATACAGGGGTCGGCGGTGTTAGGGGCAGCAGATTAGGGGTACATAGGGATAATGTAAGTTGCGGCGGTGTACGGAGCGGAAGATTAGGGGTTAATAATATAATGCAGGGGTCAGCGATAGCGGGGGCGGCAGATTAGGGGTTAATACGTGTAAGGGTAGGGGTGTTTAGACTCGGGGTACATGTTAGGGTGTTAGGTGCAGACATAGGAAGTGTTTCCCCATAGGAAACAATGGGGCTGCGTTAGGAGCTGAACGCTGCTTTTTTGCAGGTGTTAGGTTTTTTTTCAGCTCAAACAGCCCCATTGTTTCCTATGGGAGAATCGTGCACAAGCACGTTTTTGAGGCTGGCCGCGTCCGTAAGCAACTCTGGTATCGAGAGTTGCATTTGCGGTAAAAATGCTCTACGCTCCTTTTTTGGAGCCTAACGCAGCATTTGTTTGAACTCTCGATACCAGAGTTAATTTTATGGTGCGGCCAGAAAAAAGCCCGCGGAGCGTTAACAGCCCTTCTACCGCCAAACTCCAAATCTAGGACGTAATTTGGCTGATAGTTTGTTGTTAAAGGAAAAGCCTGACAGGTTTCAGTCGCAATCCCGGTATTTAGGGGGGCTTTTTCAAAAAGAACATTGGAATGTGACATTTTCATAACTCCTGTTGGGTTAGTGCGTGAGTATAGGTGTAAGGTTTCAGTTTGCGCTCTCTATTGACTTATATGCGGAAAATACGTTAGTACTTTTTACTTTCAACTTGAACGCGCAAGCAGAAGAGCAAAATAGTGCTCCACTCATAGAGGCCTATTTATCATAGGTCTTGCAGACCTGATCTGACAGTGTGAATCAGGTTCGCAAGACCTCGCTGAATGCGGAGAGTAGTACTCAATCGGGTTGAATTCCGGCGATTCCTGTCCACCTCATCAGAGCAGGTGGACAGGGTTATGGAGCAGCGGTCTATGGGGCCTATCTATCATACGGAGCTTGATAGATAGATGGGCCCCATAATCTTGCCCAAAGTAAGTTGTGGGTCATTAACATGTTTTTTTTTTCTTTATGATAACAGTAATCTTCAAAATCCTTCCCGGGATCTTTATGAAAACTAAGCATGGGCACATAAATAAAGTGTTCTCTAATTAAAGGGACAGTGAAGTCCAAATTAATCTTTAATGATTTAGATAGGGCATGCAATTTTAAACAACTTTCCAATTTACTTTTATCATCAAATTTGCTTTGTTCTCTTAGTATTCTTATTTGAAAACTAAACCTAGGTAGGCTCATATGCTAATTTCTAAGCCCTTGAAGGCCGCCTCTTATCGGAATGCATTTGACAGCTTTACATAGCTAGAGGGCCTTAGTTCATGTGTGCATTATAGATAACATTGTGCTCATGCCCGTGAAGTTATTTAAGAGTCAGCACTAATTGCCTGAAATAAAAGTCTGTCAAATAAAAATACAAGGTAATTACAGAGGTAAAAAGTATATTTCCATAACAGTGTTGGTTGTGCAAAACTGGGGAATGGGTAATAAAAGGATTATCTATCTTTTTAAATAATAACATTTTTGGTGTTCAATGACCCTTTAAGGGAGGTGTTTGTCGAGTGTCATAAAGAGCAGGAAATTATTACAAAAAAATAATTTATGGATACTGCAATCCCTTAGTCTGTGAAGATCTCATAATAAAAATGTTAGTAAAATGCAATGTGGATGTGAACAATGATAATTTCTTTACCCTCAATGTCACTAGAAAAAAGCAAAATAATTATATAATTTTTCAATGGTCATGCAATTATTTAACATATTAGGTGAGTGTTAACATTTTTTGTGTGCTGCAGTTGTAAATAGCCAACCTCCCTCACCCACCATTTGTCTTATATGGAGGAGCCAAGGCAAACTGGAGTAGATACAACTAGACATAGGCCTCTAGTTATCAAGCCATCAACCGCAAATACGCTGGAATTCTGCAGCGTATTTGTGGCGAGGCTGATTCGCCTTAGTTATCAAGCCCTACTGCCCGGCAAAAGTAGAATCTAGTGACGTAAGCGGGGATCGATGCTTACGTCACTACAGATGTTCCGAACGCAAGTTCGGCACAATCTGACTACTTTTGGTAGTTATCAAACTACTAGCAGGTACGCTCGCCACTATTCCGGGCCAGCGTACCTGGTTTTCAATCCACCGCCCTGGAGGCGGCGGATCCCATAGGAATCAATGGGAGTCTGACCATAGCGAAAGCTCATGTTCGCTGCTGCCCGATATCCCATTGATTCCTATGGGAAATGTCTACACCTAACACCCTAACATGTACCCCCGAGTCTAAACACCCCTAATCTGCCCCCCCCACCCTGTCGCAACTAAATAAAGTTATTACCCCCTAAACCGCCGCTCCTGGACCCCGTCGCAACCTACATTATACATATTAACCCCTAATCTGCCGCCCCTATACCGCCACCTACATAAACTAATTAACCCCTATCCTGCGGATCCCGGACCCCGCCGCAACTAAATAAATTGTTTAACCCCTAAACCGCCGCACCCGGACCCCGCCGCCACCTATATTAAACTTATTAACCCCTATCCTGCCCCCCCTATACCGCCGCCACCTATAATACATTTATTAACCCCTATCCTGCCCCCCTACACCGCCGCCACTTTAATAAAATTATTAACCCCTAAACCTAAGTCTAACACTAACCCTAACACCCCCCTAAATTAAATATTAATTAAATAAATCTAAATAATATTACTCTTATTAACTAAATTAATCCTATTTAAAACTAAATACTTACCTATAAAATAAACCCTAATATAGCTACAATATAACTAATAGTTACATTGTAGCTATTTTAGGATTTATTTTTATTTTACAGGTAACTTTGTATTTATTTTAACTAGGTACAATAGTTATTAAATAGTTATTAACTATTTAATAACTACCTAGCTAAAAGAAATACAAAATTACCTGTAAAATAAATCCTAACCTAAGTTACAATTAAACCTAACACTACACTATCATTAAATTAATTAAATAAATTCGCTACAAATACCTACAATTAAATACAATTAAATAAACTAAACTAAATTACAAAAAAAAAACACACTAAATTACAGAAAATAAAAAAATATTACAAGAATTTTAAACTAATTACACCTAATCTAAGCCCCCTAATAAAATAAAAAAAAACCCCAAAATAATAAAAGTCCCTACCCTATTCTACATTACAAAGTAATCAGCTCTTTTACCAGCCCTTAAAAGGGCTTTTTGCGGGGCAATGCCCCAAAGTAATCAGCTCTTTTACCTGTAAAAAAAATACAACCC
This sequence comes from Bombina bombina, assembly GCF_027579735.1. NCBI lineage: Eukaryota > Metazoa > Chordata > Amphibia > Anura > Bombinatoridae > Bombina > Bombina bombina. The sequence goes on from NC_069499.1 coordinate 963,195,023, forward strand.
CCCCAACATTAAAACCCACCACCCACACACCCCTACTCTAACCCACCCAACCCCCCCTTAAAAAAAACTAACACTAACCCCCTGAAGATCTCCCTACCTTGAGTAGTCTTCACCCAGCCGGGCCGAAGTCTTCATCCGATGGGGCAGAAGAGGACATCCAGACCGGCAGAAGTCTTCATCCTATCCGGGCAGAAGAGGACATCCGGACCGGCAGAAGTCTTCATCCTATCCGGGCAGAAGAGGACATCTGGACCGGCAGACATCTTCATCCAAGCGGCATCTTCTATCTTCATCCATCCGACGAGGAGCGGCTCATCTTCAAGACCTCCGGCGCGGAGTATCCTTCCTGGCCAATGGACTAACGACGAATGACGGTTCCTTTAAATGACGTCATCCAAGATGGCGTCCCTCGAATTCTGATTGGCTGATAGGATTCTATCAGCCAATCGGAATTAAGGTAGGAAAAATCTGATTGGCTGATTGAACCAGCCAATAAGATTCAAGTTCAATCCGATTGGCTGATCCAATCAATAACTATTAATAACTATTTAATGAATATTGTACCTAGTTAAAATAAATACAAAGTTACCTGTAAAATAAAAATAAATCCTAAAATAGCTACAATGTAATTATTAATTACATTGTAGCTATCTTAGGGTTTATTTTACAGGTAAGTATTTAGTTTTAAATAGGAATAATTTATTTAATTATAGTGTAGTGTTAGGTGTAATTGTAACTTAGGTTAGTTTTTATTTTACAGGTAAATGTGTCTTTATTTTAACTAGGTAGCTATTAAATAGTTAATAACTATTTAATAGCTATTGTACCTAGTTAAAATAAATACAAAGTTGCCTGTAAAATAAAAATAAACCCTAAGCTAGCTACAATGTAACTATTAGTTATATTGTAGCTATATTAGGGTTTATTTTATAGGTAAGTATTTAGTTTTAAATAGGATTAATTTAGTTAATAAGAGTAATATTATTTAGATTTATTTTACTAATATTTAAGTTAGGGGCTGTTAGGGTAAGTGTTAGACTTAGGTTTAGGGGTTAATAATTTTATTATAGTGGTGGCGGTGTAAGGGGGGCAGGATAGGGGTTAATAAATTTATTATAGGTGGCGGCGGTATAGGCGGGTAGGATAGGGGTTAATAGGTATTATGTAGGTGGCGGCGGGGCCCGGGAGCGGCGGTTTAGGGGTTAAACAATTTATTTAGTTGCGGCGGGGTCTGGGATCGGCAGGATAGGGGTTAATAAGTTGATGTAGGTGGCGGCGGTATAGGGGGCGTCAGATTAGGGGTTAATAGGTATAATGTAGGTGGCGGCGGGGTCCGGGAGCGGCGGTTTAGGGGTTAATATATTTATTATAGTTGCGGCGGGGTCTAGGAGCGGCGCTTTAGGGGTTAATAACTTTATTTAGTTGCGGGGGGCTCTGGGGGCGCCGGTATAGGGGGTAGAACAGTATAGTATAGTGTGAGTGCTTAGTGACAGGGGTATCAATAAAGCTGTAAAAAAGCCGAAGAGCAGCGAGATTGATGAGTAATAACTATCACAGTCCGCTGCTCATCGCCCCGTACTTGTTGCGCGGCTTTTTGACAGATTTATTGATAACTTTGGCGAGCGTATTCAGGTCTGCGGCTGCGATGTGAGGCGAGCTTAGGCGAGCGTATTGGGCCGGCGAATGCAGGTAAGTAGACGGCTTCATAACTAGAGGCCATAGTCTTTATATTTGCAAACTCTATAATGTTTGCAGTGCGTAATCTTATCATATCTGCTGAAGCCAGTTAGGGGCAGATATATAGCATCCATATGTTTGTAAAGCCTGTCACACGCTTTTTGAATGCTAAGAATACCCAAAATTTTCAGACAAATTACAGGAAAAGAGGGAAAAATAAATTATGAAAGTATATTGAAAAGTTTTTTTTACTATGCATAATTAAACATTTAATATTACAGTCTTATGCTGTTTACTGACTCTTGCTTTGTACAAAAGAAAGAAAAAAACAATAGTTTGTTTTTCCCACACCACTAATTTGTTTAGCAATATTATATCACTTTTTTAAAATTTTTTTTATTGAGGTTGAAAAAATAAAGACAATACAAAATTGCCGTATATACAGCTAACGAAAAGCAGATGATAGCAATCAACAAGGACATTGTAATACGTAACATTGCGAGATGTTCGGAAAAAGGGCATGTATTTTAATACAAACTGGCAATTAAATATAACAGTTATAGAAAAAGAAAAAAAATATTCATACTGTAATACTGCATATATAGTAAAGTAGTACAGTACTCAAAATCAACCTCAGTTTTTCTTTATATCAGCGAGTAAGTATCACCATGGTACTAGTAAAGTATAGAATATAATATAATATAAACTCCCTTAAAGGGCCACTAAACTCAAAATCTTTCATGATTCAGATAGAGAATAGAAATTTAAAGAACATTACAATTTACTTCCATTATTTATTTTGCTTCGTTTTTTAGATATCCTTAGTTGAAGAAAAAGCAATGCACATGGTGAGCCAATCACACAAGGCTTCTATGTGCAGCAACCAATCAGCAGCTAGTGAGCATATCTAGATATGATTTTCATCAAAGAATATCAAGAGAATAAAACAAATTAGATAATATAAGTAAATTAGAAAGATGTTTAAAATTGCATTCTCTTTCTAAATCTTAAAAGAAAAAATGTGGGTGGCATGTCCCTTTAATTATAAATAGAATCTGTAGTGAAGCCTTCAAACTGGCACATTGGGACACTTATAGGACCTATCTTGATATTAGTAGCTTCAAAGAAGGCAACTGAGAGATGTTTTAAAATTATAGACTCAACTGGCAAGAAATGTTGATCAGTCCAGCTGATCCGAGTAGGGTAGGTAGAGTCAACACTATTATGTAAATACTAAGGGATTAGTTGAGGTTGCGGTATAAACCAGAGAAACCGCATATGTAGTCCTCCTAATCTAAGAGGTTCATTACATGGGTGGGGGGAGGTGGTGGTTTAAGTGCGGTGAATTGCAGGAGCTTAAAAAAAAATTGTACTCCTATACGCTTGGAACAAGTCTACTGACATTTAATAGAGATAGAACTAAGAGGAAAATATCTAGAATCTATGGGCATAGAATATGAAACTTATCTAATGTATTATCCATATGGCTAGTATATATTGGCGTGGATCCGGACACAAGTGTAGTGGGAGTCCCGTGTTTGGTAGGCTCTCACATAGGATGGACCATAAATACCCAGTCAGGAACTTATAATTATATATTTTCCTTAATTATTGTTTGTGTAACTGTGAAAGGATGTTAGTAATATTCCAATACCTTAAACATATGATACTTCCTCTATGCAAAAACTATAGCCACATATTTTTCCTTGGTATAGTGAAACAAACTTAAAGGAATTGTACCTAGCAATGATAGCTAACCTAAGTTACTTGATAGTACCAATTATGTGAGTAGCTATACTGCAGAGAAGTAACAGTGAGGAACACAATAGGTCAGCAGCCTCAGTAGGAATGGACTCCTACCAATCCCACGAGAGCTGAGGACCAGAATGCTAACATATCTACTCTATCAAAAATAAAGATCTGTGTTCCTTTAGCTTTACTCTTTAGATCCTGTCACCTGGGTATGGGCCCTATACTCAGCCAGGAGTCAAAAAGGTCTTAGTAGAAGTTGACTATTTGTCCTCACTCTGCATATACTAGTTTTAACCTTTGGACAACATAGAAATGCCTATCAAACTAGAAACCTGTTAAAATTGACTAGTATATTAGGAAAAACTACAGCCACATCTTAATTTTATCTGAGCAGAAGTAACTTAAGTAGATCAGTAACTTGTTAAACTAAACATCCTTAATCCCCCCATGTTGGCGGTTAACAACAGGGGTTCAGTAATTTGTTAAACTAGGTATGTGGACTCATAAGGATGGAAACATTCACTGCAACAACAATGCCAGCCTCATAATGTAAAATGAACTGTGCATCAAGCACTTTTTAAACAACCGACATTCAAGATAAAAATAGAAGGTAATATAGCTTGAGTTCCAAGAGCAGAGTTGTACATGTACTAGGTTACTAAAACATACAGCCAGCATAAACCTTTAGATATCATGGGTATCAAAACAGCTATTGCATAGACTTATTTGACTAGGTATGACCATGCAACCTTAAAGAAATTAACATGTCCATGTCCAGGTGTAGATTGCCACAAGGGCCAAAACTTATCAGGAGATTAGCTAAAAAAGCGTCCTTAGTGGAATTGTCAAGTTCACACATCGTCCATGTTGAGTGTCTGTTATTTCACTTAAGACCTGATAAAAACACAGGGCAGGATTGAGACTCTGTGGTGTTTAACCTACACCTATTTTTTTGTGTACCTGGGAGATAAGAGGCCGCTCTGCTAGGCATGATAAATATCCTCTCCTGCACCCAAGGTGATTGATACCTGCTTCTTGCACAGCAGACAGTTTCACCAGCATCGCAGTGATCGGCCGCCTCACCACAGATACCGACTTCACCTCCCCTACCCCAAGAGGCAGATCACACGATGAACCCTTCTCTGTAAGAAGAGCGCCCTGAAGGTAGTGTTCTCCGGTATCTACCGGATCATTGAAAGTAGAATTAGTCTCCTCCTGCTGTCTGCATACCAAGGGGCCTAGTTATCAAGCCGTCAACCTCAAATACGCTGCAATTCCGCAGCGTATTTGTGGCGAGGCTGATTCCCCTTAGTTATCAAATGCTCGAGACCGGCAAAAGTAGAATTTTGTGACGTAAGCTTCGATCCGCCGGACTCAGTCCGACACAGATCGATTCTTAAGTCACTCCAGATGTTCCGCACACAAGTGCGGCACAATCTCACTACTTTTGCTAGTTATCAAAAAACTAGCAGGTACGCTCGGCACTTTTACGGCCCAGCGTACCTGGTTTTCAAAGCGCCAGCCTGGAGGCGGCGGATCCCATAGAATCAATGGGAGTCTGACCATAGCGAAAGTACAAGTTCGCTGCTGACAGACATCCCATTGATTCCTATGGGAGATGTCTGCACCTAACACCCTAACATGTACCCCGAGTCTAAACACCCCTAATCTGCCCCCCTACACTGCCGCAATTAAATAAAGCTATTACCCCCTAAACCGCCGCTCCCGGAGCCCACCGCAAGCTACTCTATACATATTAACCCCTAAACCGCCGCTCCCAGAGCCCACCGCCACCTACATTATACCTATTAACCCCTATCCTGCCCCCCCTATACCGCCGCCCTCTATAATAAAGTTATTACCCCCTAAACCGCCGCCTCCCGGAGCCCACCGCAACTATAATAAATGTATTAACCCCTAAACCGCCGCTCCCGGAGCCCACCGCCATCTACATTATACCTATTAACCCCTATCCTGCCCCCCTATACCGCCGCCCTCTATAATAACGTTATTAACCCCTAAACCTAAGTCTAACACTAACCCTAGCGCCCCCCTAACTTAAATATTAATTAAATAAATCTAAATAATATTTATATTATGAACTAAATTAATCCTATTTAAAACTAAATACTTACCTTTAAAATAAACCCTAATATAGCTACAATATAAATAATAATTACATTGTAGCTATCTTAGGATTTATTTTTATTTTACAGGCATCTTTCAATTTATTTTAACTAGGTACAATAGCTATTAAATAGTTATTAACTATTTAATAGCTTACCTAGCTAAAATAAAGAGAAATTTACCTGTAAAATAAAAGCTAACCTAAGTTACAATTACACCTAACACTACACTATACTTTAATAAATTAATCCTATTTAAAACTAAATACTTACCTGTAAAATAAACCCTAATATAGCTACAATATAAATAATAATTATATTGTAGCTATCTTAGGATTTATATTTATTTTACAGTTAACTTTGTATTTATTTTAGCTAGTTAGAATAGTTATTAAATAGTTATTAACTATTTAATAACTACCTAGCTAAAAGAAATACAAAATTACCTGTAAAATAAATCCTAACCTAAGTTACAATTAAACCTAATACTACACTATCATTAAATTAATTAAATAAACTACCTACAAATAACTACAATTAAATACAATTACATAAACTAACTAAAGTACAAAAAATAAAAAAAGCTAAGTTACAGAAAATAAAAAAATAAGTTACAAACATTTTACAAATATTACAACAATTTTAAGCTACTTACACCTAATCTAAGCCCCCTAATAAAATAACAAACCCCCCCAAAATAAAAAAAATGCCCTACCCTATTCTAAATTAAATAAAGTTCAACGCTCTTTTACCTTACCAGCCCTTAAAAGGGCCATTTGTGGGGGCATGCCCCCAAAAGTTCAGCTCTTTTGCCTGTAAATGAAAAATACAACCCCCCCCAACATTAAAACCCACCACCCACATACCCCTAATCTAACCCAAACCCCCCTTACAAAAACCTAACACTAATCCCCTGAAGATCATCCTACCTTGAGTCGTCTTCACTCAGCCGAGCAGCGATGGAACCCAAGTGGACATCCGGACCGGCAGAAGTGATCATCCAAGGGGCGCTGAAGAAATCTTCCATCCGATGAAGTCATCATCCAGGCGGCGCTGAAAAAGTCTTCGATCCGGGCGATGTCATCTTCCAAGCCGGGTCTTGAATCTTCCTTCCGCCGCCGCGGAACATCCTTCTTCACCAACGGACTACGACAAATGAAGGCTCCTTTAAGGGACGTCATCCAAGATGGCGTCCCCTCAATTCCGATTGGCTGATAGGATTCTATCAGCCAATCGGAATTAAGGTAGGAAAAATCTTATTGGCTGATGGAATCAGCCAATCAGAATCAAGTTCAATCCGATTGGCTGATCCAATCAGCGAATCAGATTGAGCTCACATTCTATTGGCTGTTCCGATCAGCCAATAGAATGCGAGCTCAATCTGATTGGATGATTGGATCAGCCAATCGGATTGAACTTGAATCTGATTGGCTGGTTCCATCAGCCAATCAGATTTTTCCTACCTTAATTCCGATTGGCTGATAGAATCCTATCAGCCAATCGGAATTGAGGGGACGCCATCTTGGATGACGTCCCTTAAAGGAGCCTTCATTCGTCGTAGTCCGTCGGTGAAGAAAGATGTTCCGTGGCGGCGGAAGGAAGATTCAAGACCCGGCTTGGAAGATGACATCGCCCGGATCGAAGACTTCTTCAGCGCCGCCTGGATGATGACTTCATCGGATGGAAGATTTCTTCAGCGCCCCTTGGATGATCACTTCTGCCGGTCCGGATGTCCACTTGGGTTCCATCGCTGCTCGGCTGAGTGAAGACGACTCAAGGTAGGATGATCTTCAGGGGATTAGTGTTAGGTTTTTGTAAGGGGGGTTTGGGTTAGATTAGGGGTATGTGGGTGGTGGGTTTTAATGTTGGGGGGGTTTGTATTTTTCATTTACAGGCAAAAGAGCTGAAATTTTGGGGGCATGCCCCCACAAATGGCCCTTTTAAGGGCTGGTAAGGTAAAAGAGCGTTGAACTTTATTTAATTTAGAATAGGGTAGGGCATTTTTTTATTTTGGGGGGGTTTGTTATTTTATTAGGGGGCTTAGATTAGGTGTAAGTAGCTTAAAATTGTTGTAATATTTGTAAAATGTTTGTAACTTATTTTTGTATTTTCTGTAACTTAGCTTTTTTTATTTTTTGTACTTTAGTTAGTTTATGTAATTGTATTTAATTGTAGTTATTTGTAGGTAGTTTATTTAATTTATTTAATGATAGTGTAGTATTAGGTTTAATTGTAACTTAGGTTAGGATTTATTTTACAGGTAATTTTGTATTTTTTTTAGCTAGGTAGTTATTAAATAGTTAATAACTATTTAATAACTATTCTAACTAGCTAAAATAAATACAAAGTTAACTGTAAAATAAATATAAATCCTAAGATAGCTACAATATAATTATTATTTATATTGTAGCTATATTAGGGTTTATTTTACAGGTAAGTATTTAGTTTTAAATAGGATTAATTTATTAAAGTATAGTGTAGTGTTAGGTGTAATTGTAACTTAGGTTAGTTTTTATTTTACAGGTAAATTTCTCTTTATTTTAGCTAGGTAAGCTATTAAATAGTTAATAACTATTTAATAGCTATTGTACCTAGTTAAAATAAATTGAAAGATGCCTGTAAAATAAAAATAAATCCTAAGATAGCTACAATGTAATTATTATTTATATTGTAGCTATATTAGGGTTTATTTTACAGGTAAGTATTTAGTTTTAAATAGGATTAATTTATTAAAGTATAGTGTAGTGTTAGGTGTAATTGTAACTTAGGTTAGTTTTTATTTTACAGGTAAATTTCTCTTTATTTTAGCTAGGTAAGCTATTAAATAGTTAATAACTATTTAATAGCTATTGTACCTAGTTAAAATAAATTGAAAGATGCCTGTAAAATAAAAATAAATCCTAAGATAGCTACAATGTAATTATTATTTATATTGTAGCTATATTAGGGTTTATTTTAAAGGTAAGTATTTAGTTTTAAATAGGATTAATTTAGTTCATAATATAAATATTATTTAGATTTATTTAATTAATATTTAAGTTAGGGGGCGTTAGGGTTAGTGTTAGACTTAGGTTTAGGGGTTAATAAATTTATTACAGTGGCGGCGTCGTAGTGGGGGGCAGGATAGGGGTTAATAAATGTATTATAGGTGGCGACGGTGTAGGGGGGGCAGGATAGGGGTTAATAAATTTATTATAGGTTGCGGCGGGTTCAGGGAGCGGCGGTTTAGGGGTTAAACTATTTATTTATTTGCGGCAAGGTGCGGGATCAGCAGGATAGGGGTTAATAATTTTATTATAGAGGGCGACGGTATAGGGGGGGCAGGATAGGGGTTACTAGGTATAATGTAGGTGGCGGTGGGCTCCGGGAGCGGCGGTTTAGGGGTTAATACATTTATAAGAGTTGTGGCATGGTCTAGGAGCGGCGGTTTAGGGGTTAATACATTTATAAGAGTTGCGGCAGGGTCTAGTAGCGGCGGTTTAGGGGTTAGTAACTTTATTGAGTTGCTGGAGGCTCCGGGGGCGCTGGTATAGGGGGTAGAACAGTGCAGTTTAGTGTGGGTGCTTAGTGACAGGCTAGCAATAAAGCTGGGAAAAAGCCGAAGAGCAGCGAGATCGGATGAGTGATAACTGTCACAGTCCGCTGCTCATCGCCCCGCGGCTTTTTGACAGCTTTATTTGATAACTTAGGCGTATTTTTTCAGGTCCGCGGCGGCGAAGGTAGGCGAGCTTAGGCGGGCGTATTGGGCCGGCGAAGCCAGAAAAGTAGACGGCTTGATAACTACCCCCCCATGTATCCCTCAGTTCTCTGTCCCAGATCAGATCTGAGTCCAGCTATCAATCTCTTTAGTGGTTACGCCCCTATTGGTCAGATGATGAGATGCACGCTATATTGTGCGATATCAGGTTTTTACGGCCATTTGTGAACAAGTTAAATTCCATTTGTATTACAAGTTAAAAGTAAATGTGAACACATGAGCACAGTCGCAATTTACGCTAGAATAATTACCACAACCTCAGAGCTTTGGTAACTGTTATGCTCAAATAAAAGGTTGCACAAAACACAATAAAAATACATTTAACAGTACAGTTACAGTTACACTCCCAAGAACAATATCTAATCAAAAATACTTTAAAAAAATTGGATACAGAAGTTAGAAGGGCTCAAAGATAGGAGGTCTCAGATGTTAGAAAAAAGAAGCACTGCAAAGGGCATTAACATAGATACATAGATATACATTTCTATGTTTTTATGTGTGTACATATGTATTTATATGTGTATTTATGTATTTACAAACATATAAATACATACTACACACATAGACATACAGTATATATAAGTGCATTGGAGTCCTTTGCAGTCAAGTAGATGAAAACATAATTCATATAATGCAGTATTCATATTTAATAATGTGTACTATGAATTTAATGTAAAACATATACATTCCAATGTTCTGCATATAGTAGAATACATTCTATGTAGTTTCAAATAGATATCTCTTTAAGAATAAATAGAAAATGTTCTGCTATGTGCAGAACATTGGATTCTGAAAAATGCAATATTATCTTCTTGTGATGCACTTTTAAATAACTGAAATCGTGTTTGCGCTACTTGAAGTCTATGGGAGAATGGGATTTCCCGACGTCTCAAAGTTTACTTGTTACGCAATGTTATGAATTTGAGAGCACAAACTTTTCATTTTCAGCTCGTAACAAGAGTGTAAATCTCCAAGCGCAAAACCCCCCAACTTTTTAACACTCGAACGTTAGCGCAAAATACCGCTCCACTTGTAATCTTGCCCTATATATCCAGGCTTCTCCTAGTCCGTATGAGACATACAAAATAGCCAGATTCTTCAGGGATATATATAGATAACGTTCATCAACTTATGGCTTGCGTGCCAACAGAGAGGCCTCTGCGTGCCATAGGTTCACCATCCCTGTACTAGAACATTGTGTAATTAGCATGAATGAATAAAATAAGTGGTAGGAAGCGAATTCTGCCCAATGAAGGATTTTTATATTTATAGATAGCATGGAAGCTACTGAGCAAAAATAGACAGCCTTTTAGAACTGTTTTCACTTGAGCTGAAATGCTATGCTTTAGTGACCTCTAGTGGTCAAAGTGAGTAATGTTACAGGGCAATGACGAAGACGTTCCATAGCACTACAGAATTGAAGAAGGTAAAAATGTAAAATATCAAAGACTAATCAAAAGAGTTGTGTTGTAATATTACTACTGTAATTACTGTAACAGCCAATGTATTTTTATAGTTTCATTTGGGAAGTGCTTACCAGCAATGGAATCCTTCTTAATCAATGTAGTTAAAGATAAAGTAAACAGAAAACATAACTCTTGTATTGCTATAGAATAACATTTCAGTCTTCATTTTTATAATTTGTTTTTACTGCAATTATTTATCAATAGCCAAACAACTCTACCCACCATTTGCCATATTTGCAGGAGCCAATCTGGGCTTTACAGAATTCCTCAGATAACAAGGCCAGCGTTGGTCATAAAGGTACATTGTTTTGCAGTTGTTATCTGATAAAGCCAATTAGGGACATATATGTAGCATGGTTAGCCTTGCTAAGTCAAATTTTCAGAGTTAAGATAACATGAAAAGGGGGCAAAATAATAAAGAAAATACATGGCAAAGTTGTTTCAATATGTATAACTAAACATTTTATATAAAAATCTCAAGGTGTTTACTGTCTGTTTAAGGTCACATTAAATTAAGAATTTTAGCACCCTGTAAAATGTTTAATTATGCATAGTGTAAAAAAAGGTTTGCCATGCATGTTCATTACATGTTCTGCCTGCTTTTCTGAGAATTTCATTTTTCTAATTCTCAGAACGAGGCTGGAGTGCATTCTATGGAATTCAGCTCCCTGACCCTTCTACATGCTGCGCAGTGGTTGCTTGATATGGACAGGAGCATATTAATATATGTTTATCTTATCTCTTTTATACATCACAGAAGAGCCTTTTTCAAGGAGTGTACTGGAAAACAAGGCAAAGTTGCTAACAAAATGACATTGAATAACATATTATATGTATATTTTCCAGGATTGATCTATTCCTGATTTCTGAACCACTTTCTATCTGGCAAGTCAAGCCCGATATTGGAGAGATCCTGATATCGGACCACGCAATAATATCATTAACAGTCTTTCTAATGAACAAAGGTAATTCTCAGAACGCAGTATTTTTCTTTCCTCGTTCTCTATGTTCTGAGCCTAGATTCTGTTCATGGTTGCAAACAAAATGGCATGAATATGCAATGAATAATGTGGACTACAGAAATAAAATTGAAATTTTTTGGGAAGCTGCCAAAGCTGTGCTTAGAGGAGAGATTGTTGCGTATTTAAATGTTCGTACGAAAAGGATTAAAGCTAGGGAGGTTGCGCTGGCAACAAGTGTACAGGAGATGTATATACGGGTACAAAGGGACCCCTCACAGCAAAATTGGGACAGCTATATTGTCACCAGAAAGGAACGAGATCTTCACTTAAAACAAAAACTGATAGCTGAGGAAATTAGATTAAACCGATTTTATAGGGGATTCCATGGGAGGTCAGCTAAATATCTAGATAGTCTTACTAAATGCAGAAAGAAATTTTTTTTATATCTGTCATTAAAGATAATGAGAATAGACAGTTTGAAACAGGGAAAATTTGCAAAATTTTTGCCTTTTATTATCAGAGTTTATATTCTACAGTAGAGATAAACACTGATAATCAAGAGAGATTTTGGTCAAAAATAGTGACTCCACAAATTTCAGTCGAGGACTTGAAGGTATTAAATGAACCTATAACTAAAGAAGAAATTGGTAATGCCATTGATAAATTGAAAGGCAATAAAGCGTCCGGCCCAGATGGATTTCCATCTGAGTTTTATAAGTGTTTAAAGGAAGAGCTAGTACCAGTTTTAGAGATGCTTTTTAATAAATATTATACAGAAAGTACGCCGATCTCAGCTTATTTTTCAATGGCCAATATCTCTCTCATTTTGAAGAAAGATAAAGACGCAGAGGATCCAGCTTCTTATAGACCGATATCGGTCTTAAACTCTGACTATAAGATTCTAACAGCTATTTTAGCTAGCAGATTTGCTCCTTGTTTACAAAAACTCATTCATCCGGATCAAACTGGGTTTATGACCAATAGAAATTCAAGCAAGAACATACGCAAATTAACAACTTTTCTGGATTACGCATGGAATCATGAGCAGCCAAATAGAAGATATGACATGGCAGTTTTAACATTAGACGCAGTTAAAGCGTTCGATTCCATAGTGTGGGAACACTTATTTACATCATTAGGAAAATTTGGTATTAGAGGGAATTTTGCACAATGTATTCATAGAATATATTCAAAACCTATCTCTCACCTAGTGGTAAATGGTATTATTTCTCCTAAAATCCCACTGCAGCGTGGTACACGGCAAGGATGCCCACTGTCTCCCTTATTGTTCAACATAGCGTTAGAACCACTTCTGATCCAGGTGAGAAAGTATTTAACTGGGATCCCTCTAGGTTCGTCTTGTTTGAATATATTATTATACGCGGATGATATTTTACTGTTTATAGAGAATTTACAGCAATCCATCCCAATCTTGATTCAGTTGTTGGAAGAGTTTAGCTCTTTCTCAGGGTATAGAGTTAATACTGGGAAAAGCGAATTGATGATCGTGGGTAAATCACCCTCCAGTTTTTCTATTAATGCTTTTAAGGAGGTGGAGACCATCAAATATCTGGGGCTTGTATTAAATAAAAACCCTAAATACTGGTATGCTGATAACTATATTTCTCTATTTCAAAAAATTAAAGTTGACCTGCAACTATGGACTTCTTTTCCTCTATCTTTAACGGCGAGAGTCAATCTAGTTAAAACCATTATTTTTCCACGGTTGCTTTACCCTCTACAAAATTTACCGTTACTTCTACGTAATAGTGACTTAAGAAAATTGTATTCTCATTTTTCGAAATTTATATGGGGGAATAAAAAACCTTGCATTTCATTAGCAAGATTATCACAGAAATCTCGGGCAGCCGGGCTATCATTTCCAGATATTAGACTATATAATATTGCCTCATTATTGAAAATTGCAATTGACTGGCTGGCCAAGACAAATATATATTCCACTTTTGAAGAAGAATCTTTTTTGATACATCCTTTTGCGTTGGCAGCCATAATACATTGTAAGCCTAGACAGTTACCTTCTAATGTCTCTACAATGATTACATTTAAAAATGTAGTTTTTGCATGGCATAAATTCTGTAAAATATTAGAGATAGATTTTTCTTTCTCGGAATTCCTTCCTATTCAGGGTAATCCTCTTTTTTTTTACCAGGTATCAATCAGAGGGCTTTTAAGCTATGGGCAGAAAAAGGTTTAAACCGGGTTTGTCAAATATTAGGCCCAGATGAGTTAGTACTACAAGGGGAAACCTTGTTTGCCTCATTTAATTTACCCAGATCTGATTTATTCGCATTTTTTCAGATTCAACACTTTATCTCTGCACAAAAATGGAGGTTACCTTTGCCCATTGCGTGGTCTGACGTTAGGACTCTCTTTCAAAGATTTATCACCGGCACAACATCAATTTCATTAATGTATGACATCATGCTGTCAAAACAAACTCAAGGTCTTTTGGATAAGATTTGTAATTTTTGGATACCGTTAATTCCAGATATAGATCAGGATAGAATTTGCCAGAGCTTTAATAGTTTAGATAAGTGTTTAATTCCTTCAAACTGGAAGGAATCACATATGAAATTCACAAATAACTTCTATCTACATCCAGCGAAAATTGCTAGATACTATCAGGTTGGATCCGCAGAGTGTCCAAGATGTCATTATCAAAATGCTGATTTGTTTCACATGTTCTGGGCCTGCCCTAAGATAAGGCAGCTATGGCAAAAAATTACATACTGGTTTAATATTGTCCATAACTCATCTATCTCCCTCACATTCCGGGACATCGTCTTATTATTTAAGATTTCCAATAGTCAAGATTGTTTCTGGGTATATCCCTTAAATATTACAATATTAGTTGTAAGACAGTGCATATTAAAAAGTTGGAAAGCGAGAAGAGCTCCCCCTCTCTCAGTAGTTACTCAAATGATACAGGAGCAGATCATTTTTGAATCTTACCATCTTCAGACCCTGTCAGAAAAAAGAATCAAGAAATTCTTATATGGATGGTATTCTATTATTAAGACATATTCTCCAGCTATTCAAAAACAGATGTTAGCACCCTTTCTATCTTCCATTAGTTTCATCGAGATGGTAGTATTAGAATTGTTTCCGTATACTTGGATTATGAATCCTACCGAGATATAAATTCAGGGAGTAGGAAGATCAAACCATGAAAATACTATACTATAATTCGTTATTTTTTTTTTTGTTTTGTTTTGTTTTGCTTCGTTTTTCTTTTCTTTTCCCCCTGGCCTCTCATGGCCAAGTGCCACGAGGAGTCAAATATAAAAATGCCGACAAAAGATTATTATTTTTTTTAGACTTTGTTGTCTAGTATTGTTTAAACTATTTGAGTCTGACAAGTAATGTAAATGACAACAAGGCAAGATCCTTGTACACTGTATATTTTTTTTAATAATTGTTTTCTGTCATTTTGTTTGGTGCGGCAATTAATAAAGAGATTTAAAAAAAAAAAAAACACATATATTATATGTATTGACCTTTTGCAATGCAGTGTTTTATTTCTGATGCAAAGAAACATAACAAAGATGGACTTCCTGTTGGATGAAGCTGCACGGCTACACGCAAACTGTGTGCTGTAACCAGAAGGGGGACCTTCCATACTGCCCCCAGCACCACTACTCTTTTGCCGGTGTTCTTGCCTCATGCTAGGAGAGCTTCGCCACGTGGGTCCATCTCTAAGGAAGTCAACTGTGAGCTGTTCCTTGCTACTGGGATCAGTCGCTGGGGCACCTGCTGGCAGATCAGAAATTCTTATGCTACTGTTTGACTGGCAGCTGTTGCATCCAATAGGAGCTGCACCCTACGCCCTATGTTATCTACTGCCAGCAAGCTGCCGTGCTGGTAACTTGAATACCCTATCTGCTTGAAGTAGAACTGCGCAAGTGCAGTTTGCTACGCTCTTTGCGCTGATTAAATAGTGAATCAGCTTCACCGTAAAGCAGATTACCTGTTTACTGAAAGTAGATTCACTGTTTAAGCAGCACAAAGAGCGTAGCAAACTGCACTTGCGCAGTTCTACTTCAAGCAGATGGAGATTCAAGTTACCAGCACGGGAGCTTGCTGGCAGTAGATAACATAGGGCGTATGGTGCAGTTCCTATTGGATGCAACAGCTGCCAGACAAATAGTAGCATAAGAATTTCTGAGACGGTATAGAAATGCTGACAATCCATTGATATGTATATATTTAAAAGCACTTTCATACTATGTAAATTAAGTGAGTTTACCCTTTAAACTTTCATGATTCAGATAGAGCAGCAATTTTACACAACTTTCCAATTTACTTCCATTAACAAAATGTGAACAGTCTTTTTATATTTACACTTTTTGATTCACCAGCTCCTAGTGAGCATGTGCAAGAACTCTCAGAATATACTGTATGTATATGCATGTGTGATTGGCTGATAGCTGTCACATGATGCAGTGGGAGAGGAAATAGATGTAATTGAAACTTCTCATTTGAAGTTCAATAGCAAAAACCTGAACAGCAGCAATCCTGAGTGTTAGTGCCAATGAAGACGGGCTCTGTTCAATTCCCCCAATCATATGCAATAGAAAAGTGAATGTCCACAGCACTATAGGTAAATTCTTTCCTTTATTAGACAGACTACAAGCGATATTTCATGTTCAATTAAAGGGACACTAAGGTTAAATTAAATTTTCATGATTCAGATACAGCATGTAATTTTAAACAACTTTCCAATTTACTTCCATTAAAAAAAAAGTGCACAGTCTTTTATATTTACAATTTTTGAGACACCAGATCCTACTGAGCATGTGCAAGAATTCACAGACTATACGTATATGCATTTGTGATTGGATGATTGTTATCACATGGTACAAGGGGAGTGGAAATATATATAACTTTGAAATTTGTTATAAAAAAATCTACTACTCATATGAAGTTCAGACTAAGTGCTATTGTATTGTCTTGTTATCTTGCATTTGTTGATTATGCAAATCTAATGTGTTGACTGGTCCTTTAACCCTTATTCATGCTTGCTTTAAAATGTTACAAGTGGCTATTTAAAGGCTTTCAAATTTGTGCCAAATACAAAACTGTAGCTATACCGCCATCTACTGGTTAGTATATTTCATTACAACCTTTGTGATATTTTGTAACTGACATAAAAAAACACTGTTGCTATTAACATTAGACATATTAACAGAGCAATATAACCTTATATATATATATCTTAAGTTTACTAACTTACACCTAGATTATGAGTTTTGCGCTAAACAGGGTGCTAAAGGAACGCAACAAAAGTTGTGTTATTTCACCCTCCATATCGCTGCCATTACGAGTTTCTGAAAAGCCTCCTTGCGCGTGCGATATAGTTGCGTTAAGCTCCATACCGCACAAAACCCAAGGGCTGCTTTGACGTGCTCGTGCACGCTTTCCTCCATAGACATCAATGGGGAGAGAGTGTTTGGAAAAAAAACCTAACACCTGCGATCGCAGAATGAAAAATCTCCGTAACGCAACCCCATTGATGTCTATGGGGAAAAAAAAGTTATATTTAAACCTAACACTCTAACATAAACCCCAAGTCTAAACACCCCTAATCTGCTGCCCCGACATTGCAGACACCTAAATAAAGTTATTAACCCCTAATATGCCGCCCCGACATTGCCAACACTAATAAACATTGCTCCCCGACATTGCCACCACTATAATAAAGTTATTAACCCCTAAACCGCCAGCCCCCACACCGCAAAACACAAAGTTAAACTATTAACCCCTTAACCTAACACCCCCCTAACTTTAAATTAAAATTACAATATAACTCTATTTAAATAAATAAAAACTTGCCTGTGAAAATAAACCTAACATTAAACTATAAATTAACCTACCATAACTAATCTAATAAAATTAAAAAATACTACCAATTAAAATAACTAAATTTCAAATTTAAAAAACCTTAAACTAAGAAATAAATGTAAAAATCTAAATTACAATTAAAAAAACAAACAAATCCTACGAAAAATGAAAAAAAAAATCTAAGTTTAGGGGTTAATAGGTTTATTTAGTGGCAGAGATGTGTGAGGCTGGAGGTTTAGGGGTTAATAACTTTTTTAATGGCGACGATGTCAGGGAGCGGCGGAATAGGGGATAATAACTTTATTATAGTGGTGGCGATATCAGGGGAATAGGGGTTAATATATTTAAATAGTGTTAGCGATGTGGGTGGGTGGCAGATTAGGGGTTAATAACTTTATTGAATAGTTGCGATGTGGGTGGGTGGGCAGCAGATTAGTGGTTAATAGGTTTAATATAGTGTTTGCGATGCTGGAGGGCCTCGGTTTAGGGGTTAATAGGTAGTTTATGGGTGTTAATGTACTTTGTAACACTTTAGTTATGAGTTTTGTGAAACATTTTTGTGACGCAAAACTCATAACTACTGGTTTCAGATGGCGGTATGGATCGTGTCGGTATAGGCTGTAACACAAGCATTTTAGCCTCACTGCACAACCTGTAATACCGGCGCTATGGAAATACCACGCAAAAATGTCATTTTTTTTGAGTGCGGGATTGACGTTGTGATGCAGGCTAAAATGCTTGCGGTATAGCTATACCGCCACGACTCCAAATATGCGTTACTGGCCATTATGCTGGAATTGCCATTTTTTCAGCGTTAAATGCTGCAACGCAAAACTTGTAATCTAGGTATTATTCTATTATCTTTTACCATATTCCTCTGAATTAATCACACCAATTAAAATACTTACACACTTATACAGTATCAGCTTACAAGAATATAGACCAATCATAGGGGTCGATTTATCAAGGGCCAAATGGCCCCTGATGCCGCTGTTTCCATGCGAGCTTTCAGACTCGCCGGAAACATCAGTTATGAGGCAGCGGTCTTAAGACCGCTGCTCCATAACTGATCCGCTGCCTCTGAGGCTGCGGTCTGCAATCTGCCCGATCCTAAACTATTGGGTTGATTGACACCCCTTGCTAGTGTCTGATTAGCTGCAAATCTGCAGGGGGCGGCATTGCACACATTCAGCGATGTCTGTTGGACATTATACGATACAGCGTATCTTGTTGGACAATGATAAATCGGCCCCATAGTTTCTATTGAGGCCCTTTGGAGTTAAGGCATCTAGCTCATGTATCCAATACATCTCCTTTTGTTTGAGGAGTTTTTCCATATCAGCCCATTTCTTTGTGGGGTGACACTGTCTATCACCTGCCACCTCAATTGGCTGATTGGATGTTTACATTTTAAAAAATGGTATGAGACCAGTGCTTCCTTGTTTCCGCATCTTATATTTGAGCGATGTTGGCTCATTCTGTCCCTTACCGTGCGGGTGGTCTCCCCCACATAGATAAGGGAAATGCACTTAATAAGGTATATGACAAACGTAGATTCACATGTGTAGAATGTATTTATTTTATATTTTTTACCATTTCTAGGGTGATAGAAAAAATGTCCTTTTACCATAGAGCTTCAACTCATACACCCCAAACAGGGGTAGCAGCCTAACTTCTTTTTACCTCGGAATGTCTGTTTATCCTTCTTTTTTTTATGATATCATTTTTATTCAACATTTTCTCAAGTGATACACATAAAAGAATAGAAAAACAAAAAAGTGTACATTTGGTGTTTTACAATGTTAAGTGCTTCACACCTGTGTGGTTTAGTGGCCCATACGGATTTTGTCCATTTTTCCAAGGTGGGGGGGGGGGGTGCAAATATTTCTTTCACCACATGAGAACTGTTCCACGCTATGCACGCCATATATATGTGGAGGTGGAAAATACAGCATATGAACAAATGTCAACAACATGTTTTACATCATAAACATAGTAGCGTAAAAATAATGAAACATTTAAGTAATAAAACAATAAAACAAAAGGTCATGTTCTGATTTGAAAATTGGGGTTCAGCTTCACTGTAATGCTAGGCATTAAGTTATTGAGAGGTGGTAAGGTATGAGGTTTATATCGTTATGTCTAAAATTGTGGCTATACCATAATATAGATCCATCTGATCAAGTAATTAATAGTGTAGTTTTTCTAACATGAAAGTGGAATGAACCTGTGAGAGCCATTCTGAGATGGTGGGGGGCGTAGTTTGTTTCCAGTGTCCTGGTATGACTTGTTTGGCACTGTTTAAGGGCACTGCTATTGGCTTTAGATAGTTTGGGAATAGGTTTGTATAGAAGAGCGATGGTTGTATCAAGGGTTATTTGTGTGGAAAGTAATTTGTTTATTTTTCTATTACTGATGTCCAAAATTTGAAGATGGTTGGACAAGTCCACCATATGTGGATAAGGGTTCCTCTTTCTCCACACTCTCTCCAGCATCTGTCCTATGCATTAAGAAAAGATTGCCTTAATTCTATTAGGGGTTAGATACCATCGGAACAGAACTTTATAATTGGATTCTAGGATTGACGCAGAAATGTATGCTTTAGCTGTGTGAAGAAAAATACAATTTTTTCATAGATGGAGGGGACATTAAATCGCGGAACAAAGCATTTGTAAGGTTTCCGGAACATAAGATTTGAAATAGGTACCTTTGTCTGACAAGATTGTGTTTACTGGGGTGTGTGGATGTGTAATGTTGGAGTTGATGGTATGTGAGCCAGTTCTTGAAAAGATCTAATCCACTGTTAGGTAGCTCTGAGTTGGTTTTCAGCCTTTTTCGCATTTGAAATAGTAAAGAAAGGTCTTGTGTAATTTATTGTCACTGGTGAGGCGTGGCGTAGGCTTTCTGTAAATGGTAGTGTGTCATCTAATAGCAAAGACGTTAGTGAGGAGCAAAGTGTGGAGATCGGATTAGTGGTATTGAGTATAGATTTCCAGTTTTGTAATACCTCATGTATTATGGGGTATGTGTGGAGTGTTTTAGGCCATGTTTTCATAGGGATCCAGCATCTGTCTCCAAATAGTTTTTCTTGTAGGAGATGATAGTCCAATTGGACCCATTCTTTGTGATTTGCATTTTTATACAAATCTACAATTCTTTGGAGTATTGCGGCTCTGCAATATTTTAGTAAGCAGGGTACACTTAGTCCTCCACTATTTTTGGAGAGGAAGAGGTTAGATTTGGGTACTCTAGGGACTGTTTTGTGCCAAATGTATTTAAGTAGGAGAGATTGAAGTTTGGGGATGTAGGAGTCAAGTAGTGGTGTTTATCCTTCTTTTTAGAGCCAACATCTGTATTATTTAGGTGGTCTCATAGATTTTTAACCCTCCTGTAGGCCATTAGAGGGGGGCTTTTACACATCTCAATGTCCCTATTACACTCCTGTAGTATGTGCCAGTGCTTCCTCACTATTCTAGCTATTCTTTCGCTATGAGGGCTATGCTGTGACAAAAAAACACTAACCTGTCTTTTTTGTCCTTTTTTCCTTATCTGTTGCACTCAGATTTGTTACATGTTTCTCCAATAGTGAACCGGGGTAACCCCTATTCAAGATTTTTTGTTTAATTTCTCTCATTCTTACCTCCTTAGTGAAATCATTACTGACTATTCTGTTTACCCTCAAAAGTTGGCTTTTAGGGAGTGAATCTATTAGTCTCCTTGTGTGGAAACTATTGTAGCTTAGTAGTGTATTCCTATCGGTTTCTTTCTTATAGATGTCAAAAGCTAGCTTATTACCATCTTTGTATACCTTAGTATCTAAAAATGTAATAGACTCCTCACTATATTCGCATAAATAAAGAGAGAAGCGCTCAACCTGGGAACGAACAATAGCATAATAGCTTGTTCTATGGCTAGTTACCACCCAAGAAGCAGCCTCTTTTTGCTCAACATGTGCCTTTCACAGAGAAGAACTTTCCTGAAGCATATCGGTCTGATCCTGACTTAACAGTACAGTCCAGCCCCGAAATACCAGGCAATGCCTCTCTGAACAAGAGAAACAGCAAAACCTAAGATGTACGTTTCCGCCTAGTGTGGGCCTCGTCAGTGAGGTGCAGCCATATTCCTCTAGACACACTGAGCAACTGGTCCACGTCTGGATTCCCGCATCACACTTAGGGAGACTTCCCTAAGTGTCATAATTTTGCATAAATAAAAAGAGAGAAGCGCTCAACCTGGGAATAAACAATAGCATAATAGCTTGTTCTATGGCTAGTTACCACCCAAGAAGCAGCCTCTTTTTGCTCAACATGTGCCTTTCACAGATAAGAACTTTCATGAAGCATATCAGTCTGATCCTGATTTAACAGTATAGTCCAGCCCCGAAATACCAGTCAATCCCTCTCTGAACGAGAGAAACAGCAAAACCCCAGATGTACGTTTCCGCCTAGTGTGGGCCTCATCAGTGAGGTGCAGCCATATCCCTCTAGGCACACTGAGCAACGGGTCCATGTTTGGATTCCCGCATCACACTTAGGGAGACTTCCCTAAGTGTCATAATTTGCATAAATAAAAAGAGAGAAGCGCTCAACCTGGGAATAAACAATAGCATAATAGGTTGTTCTACGGCTAGTTACCACTCAAGAATTAGCTTCTTTTTGCTCAACATGTGCCGTTAACAGAGAAGAACTTTCCTGAAGCATATTAGTCTGATCCTGACTTAACAGTACAGTCCAGCCCCGAAATACCAGTCAATCCCTCTCTGAACGAGAGAAACAGCAAAACCCCAGATGTACGTTTCCGCCTAGTGTGGGCCTCGTCAGTGAGGTGCAGCCATATCCCTCTAGGCACACTGAGCAACGGGTCCATGTTTGGATTCCCGCATCACACTTAGGGAGACTTCCCTAAGTGTCATAATTTGCATAAATAAAAAGAGAGAAGCGCTCAACCTGGGAATAAACAATAGCATAATAGCTTGTTCTATGGCTAGTTACCACCCAAGAAGCAGCCTCTTTTTGCTCAACATGTGCCTTTCACAGATAAGAACTTTCATGAAGCATATCAGTCTGATCCTGACTTAACAGTATAGTCCAGCCCCGAAATACCAGTCAATCCCTCTCTGAACGAGAGAAACAGCAAAACCCCAGATGTACGTTTCCGCCTAGTGTGGGCTTCGTCAGTGAGGTGCAGCCATATCCCTCTAGGCACACTGAGCAACGGGTCCATGTTTGGATTCCCGCATCACACTTAGGGAGACTTCCCTAAGTGTCATAATTTGCATAAATAAAAAGAGAGAAGCGCTCAACCTGGGAATAAACAATAGCATAATAGGTTGTTCTACGGCTAGTTACCACTCAAGAATTAGCTTCTTTTTGCTCAACATGTGCCGTTCACAGAGAAGAACTTTCCTGAAGCATATTAGTCTGATCCTGACTTAACAGTACAGTCCAGCCCCGAAATACCAGGCAATCCCTCTCTGAACGAGAGAAACAGCAAAACCCCAGATGTACGTTTTGGCCTAGTGTGGGCCTCTTCAGTGAGTTGTAGCCATATCCCTCTCACACACTGAGCAACGGGTCCACGTCTGGATTCCCGCATAACACTTTGGGAGACTTCCCTAAGTGTCATAATTTGCATAAATAAAAAGAGAGAAGCGCTCAACCTGGGAATAAACAATAGCATAATAGGTTGTTCTACGGCTAGTTACCACTCAAGAATTAGCTTCTTTTTGCTCAACAGGTGCCTTTCACAGAGAAGAACTTTCCTGAAGCATATTAGTCTGATCCTGACTTAACAGTACAGTCCAGCCCCGAAATACCAGGCAATCCCTCTCTGAATGAGAGAAACAGCAAAACCCCAGATGTACGTTTTGGCCTAGTGTGGGCCTCGTCAGTGAGTTGTAGCCATATCCCTCTCACACACTGAGCAACGGGTCCACGTCTGGATTCCCGCATAACACTTTGGGAGACTTCCCTAAGTGTCATAATTTGCATAAATAAAAAGAGAGAAGCGCTCAACCTGGGAATGAACAATAGCATAATAGCTTGTTCTATGGCTAGTTACCACCCAAGAAGCAGCCTCTTTTTGCTCAACATGTGCCTTTCACAGAAAAGAACTTTCCTGAAGCATATCAGTCTGATCCTGACTTAACACTACAGTCCAGCCCCGAAATACCAGGCAATCCCTCTCTGAACAAGAGAAACAGCAAAACCTAAGATGTACGTTTCCGCCTAGTAAGGGCCTCGCCAGTGAGGTGCAGCCATATTCCTCTAGGCACACTGAGCAACTGGTCCACGTCTGGATTCCAGCATCACACTTAGGGAGACTTCCATAAGTGTTATAATTTTGCATAAATAAAAAGAGAGAAGCGCTCAACCTGGGAACGAACAATAGCATAATAGCTTGTTCTATGGCTAGTTACCACCCAAGAAGCAGCCTCTTTTTGCTCAACATGTTCATTTCACAGAGGAGAACTTTCATGAAGCATATCAGTCTGATCCTGACTTCACAGTACAGTCCAGCCCCAAAATACCAGTCAATCCCTCTCTGAACGAGAGAAACAGCAAAACCCCAGATGTACGTTTCCGCCTAGTGTGGGCCTCGTCAGTGAGGTGCAGCCATATCCCTCTAGGCACACTGAGCAACGGGTCCATGTTTGGATTCCCGCATCACACTTAGGGAGACTTCCCTAAGTGTCATAATTTGCATAAATAAAAAGAGAGAAGTTCTCAACCTGGGAACAAACAATAGCATAATAGCTTGTTCTACGGCTAGCTACCACCCAAGAATTAGCTTCTTTTTGCTTAACATGTGCCTTTCACAGAGAACTTTCCTGAAGCATGTTAGTCTGATCCTGACTTAACAGTACAGTCCAGCCCCGAAATACCAGGCAATCCCTCTCTGAACGAGAGAAACAGCAAAACCCCAGACGTACGTTTTGGCCTAGTGTGGGCCGCGTCAGTGAGGTGCAGCCATATCCCTCTCACACACTGAGCAACGGGTCCACGTCTGGATTCCCGCATAACACTTTGGGAGACTTCCCTAAGTGTCATAATTTGCATAAATAAAAAGAGAGAAGCGCTCAACCTGGGAATGAACAATAACATAATAGCTTGTTCTATGGCTAGTTACCACCCAAGAAGCAGACTCTTTTTTCTCAACATGTGCCTTTCACAGAAAAGAACTTTCCTGAAGCATATCAGTCTTATCCTGACTTAACAGTACAGTTCAGCCTCGAAATACCAGGCAATCCCTCTCTGAACGAGAGAAACAGCAAAACCTAAGATGTATGTTTCCGCCTAGTGTGGGCCTCGTCAGTGAGGTGCAGCCATATTCCTCTATCCACACTGAGCAACTGCTCCACGTCTGGATTCCTGCATCACACTTAGGGAGACTTCCCTAAGTGTCATAATTTTGCATAAATAAAGAGAGAAGCGCTCAACCTGGGAACGAACAATAGCATAATAGCTTGTTCTATGGCTAGTTACCACCCTAGAAGCAGCCTCTTTTTGCTCAACATGTGCATTTCACAGAGAAGAACTTTCATGAAGCATATCAGTCTGATCCTGACTTCACAGTACAGTCCAGCCCCAAAATACCAGTCAATCCCTCTCTGAACGAGAGAAACAGCAAAACCCCAGATGTACGTTTCCGCCTAGTGTGGGCCTCGTCAGTGAGGTGCAGCCATATCCCTCTAGGCACACTGAGCAACGGGTCCATGTTTGGATTCCCGCATCACACTTAGGGAGACTTCCCTAAGTGTCATAATTTGCATAAATAAAAAGAGAGAAGCGCTCAACCTGGGAATGAACAATAACATAATAGCTTGTTCTATGGCTAGTTACCACCCAAGAAGCAGCCTCTTTATGCTCAACATGTGCCTTTCACAGAAAAGAACTTTCCTGAAGCATATCAGTCTGATCCTGACTTAACAGTACAGTCCAGCCCCGAAATACCAGGCAATCCCTCTCTGAACGAGAGAAACAGCTAAACCCCAGATGTACTACAAAAAGAGGTTTTGCAAATGTCTTCTTATCTAAAGATACAGGTGACTTCAAATGAATTGGTATTAGAGACTGATAAATTCCTGGTGAACACCATGGATGTAAAAAGCCTTTATACGGCTATTAAGCATGAGACAGGGATAGGTGTAATAAAGAGAGTGCTTAAAATTAATAAAAAAATACACGGACAAACAGGTAGAATTTATTGAAGAATTATTTAGATTGATTTTATATTGGAACCTTTTTCTGTTCCAGGAAGACTGGTATGCCAACCTTTTTTATGAAAGAAATTGAGGAAAAAATCATATATGAGAATGAGAAATTCATCACATATGGAGCCACTTGGTGGCAGTACATCGATGATGTGTTTGGCATATGGTGGGGCAACTTTGATAGCCTTAAGGAATTTGTCAAAGAAATTAACTCAGCTGTTAGGGGTCTAGAATTCTTAATTAAATATAGTGAGGAGTCTATTACATTTTTGGATACTAAGGTATACAACGATTTTAATAATCTAGCTTTTGACATCTATAAGAAAGAAACCGATAGGAATACACTACTAAGCTACAATAGTTTCCACCCAAGGAGACTAATAGATTCACTCCCTAAAAGCCAACTTTTGAGGGTAGACAGAATAGTCAGTAATGATCTCACTAAGGAGGTAAGAATGAGGGAAATGAAACAAAAATTCTTGAATAGGGGTTACCCCGGGTCACTATTGGAGAAACATTTAAAAAATCTGAGATCAACAGATAAGGGTATAAAGGACAAAAAAGACAGGTTAGTGTTTGTGTCACAGCAAAGCCCCCATAGTAAAAGAATAGCTAGAATAGTGAGAAAGCACTCGCACGTACTACAGGAGTGTAATAGGGACATTGAGATGTTTGAAAGCCCCCCTCTAATGGCCTACAGGAGGGTTAAAAATCTACAAGACCACCTAACTAATACAGATGTTGGCTCTAAGAAGAAGGATAAACAAATATTCCTAGTTAAAAAGAACTTAGGCTGCTACTCCTGTTTGGGGTGTATGAGTTGCAGCTCTATGGTAAAAGGGATTTTTTCTATTACCCTAGAAATGGTAAAAAATATAGAATAAATAAATTCTACACATGTGAATCTACGTTTGTCATATGCCTTATTAAGTGCATTTCCCTTATCTATGTGGGGGAGACCACCCGCACGGTAAAGGACAGAATGAGCCAACATCGCTCAAATATAAGATGCGGAAACAAGGAAGCACCGGTCTCATACCATTTTTTAAAATGTAAACATCCAATCAGCCAATTGAGGTGGCAGGTGATAGACAGTGTCACCCCACAAAGAAATGGGGCTGATAGGAAAAAACTCCTCAAACAGAAGGAGATGTATTGGATACATGAGCTAGATGCCTTAACTCCAAAGGGTCTCAATAGAGACTATGATTGGTCTATATTCTTGTAAGCAGTTACTGTATAAGTGTGTAAATATTTTAATTGGTGTGATTAATTCAGAGGAATATGGTAAAAGATAATAGAATAAGTTAGTAAACTTAAGATGTATATATATATATATATATATATATATATATATATACTGTATATATATATATATATATATATATATATATATATATATATATATATATAAAAGTGTTTATATTGCTATGTTAATATGTCTAATGTTAATGGCAACATAGTGTTTTTTATGTCAGTTACATGATATCACAAAGGTTGTAATGAAATATACTAACAAGTAGATGGCGGTATAGCAGTTTGTGTTTGGAACAAATTTGAAAGCCTTTAAATAGTTACTTGTAACATTTTAAAGCAAGCATGAATAAGGGTTAATTGAACCCGAAACGTCGATTGAAGTCTGTCTAATAAAGGAAATAATTTACCTATAGTGCTGTGGACATTCACTTTTCTATCTCATTTAAAGTTCAGACTAAGGGGCCGATTTATGAAAGTGCGGACGGACATGATCCACTGTAGCGATCATGTCTGCTGCACATCGATCAATGCCGACAGCATACGCTATCAGCATTTATCATTGCACAAGCAGTTCTGGTGAACTGCTTGTGCAATGCCGCCCTCTTCAGATTCGTGGCCAATCGGTTGCTAGCAGGGGGTGTCAATCAATCCGATGTGATTGGGCGGATTGCTGTCCGCCGCTTTAGAGGCGGTGGTCGAGTTAGGGAGCAACAGTCTTAAGACCGCAGTCTCTTAACTCCTGTTTCCGACGAGACTGAAGGCTCACGCGGAAACAGCTGCATTAAGCTCCATTCGGATTGTCTTGTTATAATATATTTGTTGCAAATCTATTGTATTTACTGGTCTTTTTTTTTTTTTTTTTTTTATATAATTTTTTATTGAAGTTCAGAAAGGTAACATATTACAATCCATTGCAAGACAGGTTACATAGCTTTTCATATGTTACAGTTGGTTATAACATGGCAGGAACAATTGAAACAAGTAGACAGACATATAACATTGAATCTCCTTATGAACATTGAACTTCTCTTGCTAGGTTTCTTATCTCTTTTTCTTATCTTGTCTTTTGAAATAAACTATGCACATATTAAGCTATTGGTGGGTTTCAGATGTCTATATTATTGTGCGAGTTTGGGAAGAGCATAATCACAGTTGGGTGTGGCTAATAAGGCCAACACCTAGGGTGGGAAAAAAAAAAAAAAAAAAGGGAAAAAAAGGGGGGGGAAAGGGGTCACAGGTGGGGGAAAATGGGAATGGGAGGGGGAGATGACTGGCTTGTATGTCTATCGTTCCTGCTTGCTATTCAGTGTGGGAGTTAGGTAATCTGTCTCCATGTTTCCCAGATTTCTGAGTGGAGGAAGATTTTATTGTGGTGAGTGAAAATCGGGCCTTCCATTGTCTCGAGATAGGTCATGGTTCTGACAACTTCCTCCCAGGTGGGAGGGTTTTTTTGTCTCCATAATCTCGCAATGGCCAATTTGGCTGAGATAAGGATGTAGACAAGAAGTAAGGATTTTGAGGGTGAAGCTGTGTCTATGTTTAGGTGCAGCAGAGCCACTTGTGGGGAGGTCCTAAGGTGAGGAAATAGATTCCTACATTGGTGTGAGACAGTACTCCAGAAGAGGGCAAGTTTTGGGCATTCCCACCAGATGTGTGCTGGCGTTTACTGGTCTTTTTATATATTTTCAATTACTTGTTATACCAGCTGCAGAGTATAAAATGTATGAGAAATTGTATTTTCAGATTATTTGTGTATATGAATTAGCTGGTCTTGTTCTTTGAAACCACAGCCTATTGAAATGGGTTAAGCTTGCCAGTAATATCAGATCTCATTATGTTATCACTTTGTGTAGACTTTGCTTACTTGTCTTATATATGTTTGTAAACCAAAGCTTAATTCTTAGGCCCCGATATTCAGAGCATTGACAGACCAGAAACTGCCTTACTGGCCTAGTCTGCCTCCCAGTCCAACGGTCTGTTAAGATATACTTTAAAAAGGGCATGGCCGAGCAGTGCCAGCGTTTTGCTGAGGCCGAGGGGGGCCCTATCTGAAGTGGGCCTAACTGGTGCAGACAGTGTGCTCAGTAAAACTAAATATTTTACTTGTAGGCACACTCCAAATATTTCCTGCGGGACCTAGCTTTTACCACACCTACTCTTAACTACCTCAGGCGATGTAGTCTCAATAGCTGATAGCTGGCGAGACAAACATGAACACTACCCTCCTTGCAAACTGCACTTCACTGTTTTAAACATATCGATCTGGTGTCGATCAAAGTGCAGCCTACTCCCCACTAGCACACCCTGCTAACTCCCCCTGAATGCCTATAACTACGTCACGCCTAACCTACACTCCCCCTGCTTGTCCTCACTAGCTCCCAACGACCGCATACACCTACGTCAGAGCAAACCTGCACTCCCACCTGCACTGCCCAGCTAACTCCCCCTGACCGCCTAACCTACACACCCCTGCAATGCCCACCTAATCCCTAATAATGCCCACCTAGTCCCTAATACCGCCTACACTTACGCAATGTCTAACCTACACTCCTCTGGAACTCCCACATACTGCCTACAGAAAAATACCTGACTGTAATAAAGTATACTAAATAGTAAACCTCCCCATGGAATTGAGCCCCGGTCCGGAGCATCTTAAAAGGGGTGCCGTTCGAGCATGGTGTAGGGGATCAAGTCAACATTTTAGAATATTGTCAGGAATTTGATAAGGCACCTAGGGATACCACTTGTTTGGGGGTGCTACCTTCTGGAAGGAATTAGGGACACCTAAATTCCGGTCTCCCATTCCTCCCAGAAGGTAGCACCCTTTGCTGTTTAGCAGATCTCCTTCACAAAATATGTATTGTCGTGTACAATGTAGATTATTTAAAATATTGAGGGTATCTTAAAAGAGATTTAATGGTTGCTTGCTATTATTTCAAACATAAATAGATATTTGAAAATTATCGGCTAGATTTAGAGTTTTGTCGGTAACGACCCGCGTAGCTAACGCTGGTTTTTTCCCCCCCGCACCTTTTAAATACCGCTGGTATTTAGAGTTCACAGAATGGCTGCGTTAGGCTCCAAAAAAGGAGCGTAGAGCATAATTTACCGCCACTGCAACTCTCAATACCAGCGGTGCTTACGGACGCGGCCAGCTTAAAAAACGTGCTCGTGCACGATTCCCCCATAGGAAACAATGGGGCAGTTTGAGCTGAAAAAAAACCTAACACCTGCAAAAAAGCAGCGTTCAGCTCCTAACGCAGCCCCATTGTTTCCTATGGGGAAACACTTCCTAAGTCTGCACCTAACACCATAACATGTACCCCGAGTCTAAACACCCCTAACCTTACACTTATTAACCCCTAATCTTCCGCCCCCGCTATCGCTGACCCCTGCATATTTTTTTAACCCCTAATCTGCCGCTCCGTACACCGCCGCAACCTACATTATACCTATGTACCCCTAATCTGCTGCCCCTAACACCGCCGACCCCTATATTATATTTATTAACCCCTAATCTGCCCCCCACAACGTCGCCGCCAGCTACCTACAATAATTAACCCCTAATCTGCCGACCGGACCTCACCGCTACTATAATAAATGTATTAACCCCTAATCCGCCTCACTCCCGCCTCAATAACCCTATAATAAATAGTATTAACCCCTAATCTGCCCTCCCTAACATCACCGACACCTAACTTCAAGTATTAACCCCTAATCTGCCGACCGGACCTCGCCGCTACTCTAATAAATGTATTAACCCCTAAAGTCTAAACCTAACCCTAACACCACCCTAAGTTAAATATAATTTTTATCTAACGAAATAAATTAACTCTTATCCTAAATCCTAACCTAAGTTACAATTAAACCTAACACTACACTATCAATAAATTAATTACATAAAATACCTACAAATAAATACAATTAAATAAACTAACTAAAGTACAAAAAAAAAAAACTAAGTTACAAAAAATAAAAAAAATAATTTACAAACATTAGAAAAATATTACAACAATTTTAAGCTAATTACACCTACTCTAAGCCCCCTAATAAAATAACAAAGCCCCCCAAAATAAAAAAATGCCCTACCCTATTCTAAAATTAAAATAGAAAAGCTCTTTTACCTTACCAGCTCTTAAAAGGGCCTTTTGCGGGGCATGCCCCAAAGAAAACAGCTCTTTTGCCTGTAAAAAAAAACATACACTACCCCCCCAAAACATTACAACCCACCACCCACATACCCCTAATCTAACCCAAACCCCCCTTAAATAAACCTAACACTAAGCCCCTGAAGATCATCCTACCTTATCTTCACCACGCCGGGTATCACAGATCGGTCCAGGCTCCGAAGTCTTCATCCAAGCCCAAGCGGGGGCTGAAGATGTCCATGATTCGGCTGAAGTCTTGGCCCAAGCGGGGGCTGAAGATGTCCATGATCCGGCTGAAGTCTTGGCCCAAGCGGGGGCTGAAGATGTCCATGATCCGGCTGAAGTCTTGATTCAAGCGGGAGCTGAAGAGGTCCATGATCCGGATGAAGTCTTCTATCAAGCGGCATCTTCAATCTTCTTTCTTCCAGATCCATCTTCATCCCGCCGACGCGGAACATCCTTCTTCACCGACGACTTCTCGACGAATGACGGTTCCTTTAAGGGACGTCATCCAAGATGGCGTCCCTCGAATTCCGATTGGCTGATAGGATTCTATCAGCCAATCGGAATTAAGGTAGGAAAATTCTGATTGGCTGATGGAATCAGCCAATCAGATTCAAGTTCAATCCGATTGGCTGATCCAAGTCTTGATAGAAGACTTCATCCGGATCATGGACCTCTTCAGCTCCCGCTTGGATCAAGACTTCAGCCGGATCATGGACATCTTCAGCCCCCGCTTGGGCCAAGACTTCAGCCGGATCATGGACATCTTCAGCCCCCGCTTGGGCCAAGACTTCAGCCGGATCATGGACATCTTCAGCCCCCCCTTGGGCTTGGATGAAGACTTCGGAGCCTGGACCGATCGGTGATACCCGGCGTGGTGAAGATAAGGTAGGGAGATCTTCAGGGGCTTAGTGTTAGGTTTATTTAAGGGGGGTTTGGGTTAGATTAGGGGTATGTGGGTGGTGGGTTGTAATGTTTGGGGGGGTATTGTATGTTTTTTTTTACAGGCAAAAGAGCTGTTTTCTTTGGGGCATGCCCCGCAAAAGGCCCCTTTAAAGGCTGGTAAGGTAAAAGAGCTTTTCTATTTTAATTTTAGAATAGGGTAGGGCATTTTTTTATTTTGGGGGGCTTTGTTATTTTATTAGGGGGCTTAGAGTAGGTGTAATTAGCTTAAAATTGTTGTAATATTTTTCTAATGTTTGCAAATAATTTTTTTATTTTTTGTAACTTAGTTCTTTTTTTATTTTTTGTACTTTAGTTAGTTTATTTAATTGTATTTATTTGTAGGTATTTTATGTAATTAATTTATTGATAGTGTAGTGTTAGGTTTAATTGTAACTTAGGTTAGGATTTATTTTACAGGTAATTTTGTAATTATTTTAACTAGGTAGCTATTAAATAGGTATTAACTATTTAATAGCTATTGTACCTGGTTAAAATAATTACAAAGTTGCCTGTAAAATAAATATTAATCCTAAAATAGCTACAATATAATTATTAGTTATATTGTAGCTATATTAGGGTTTATTTTACAGGTAAGTATTTAGCTTTAAATAGGATTAATTTATTTAATAAGAGTTAATTTATTTCGTTAGATAAAAATTATATTTAACTTAGGGGGGTGTTAGTGTTAGGGTTAGACTTAGCTTTAGGGGTTAATAAATTTAATAGAGTAGCAGCGAGGTCCGGTCGGCAGATTAGGGGTTAATACTTTAAATTAGGTGTCGGTGATGTTAGGGAGGGCAGATTAGGGGTTAATACTATTTATTATAGGGTTATTGAGGCGGGAGTGAGGCGGATTAGGGGTTAATAACTTTATTATAGTAGCGGTGAGGTCCGGTCGGCAGATTAGGGGTTAATTATTGTAGGTAGCTGGCAGCGATGTTGTGGGGGGCAGATTAGGGGTTAATAAATATAATATAGGGGTCGGCGGTGTTAGGGGCAGCAGATTAGGGGTACATAGGGATAACGTAGGTGGCGGCGGTTTGCGATCGGAAGATTAGGGGTTAAAAAAAATTAATAGAGTGGCAGCGATGTGGGGGGACCTCGGTTTAGGGGTGCATAGGTAGTTTATGGGTGTTAGTGTACTGTAGAGCACAGTAGTTAAGAGCTTTATGAACCGGCGTTAGCCCAGAAAGCTGTTAACTCCTGGTTTTTTTCTGCGGCTGGAGTTTTGTCGTTAGAGTTCTAACGCTCACTTCAGCCAAGACTCTAAATACCGGCGTTAGAAAGATCCCATTGGAAAGATAGGATACGCAAATGGCATAGGGGGATCTGCGGTATGGAAAAGTCGCGGCTGGAAAGTAAGCGTTAGACCCTTACCTACACGACTCTAAATACCAGCGGTAGGACAAAACCAGCGTTAGGGCCCCCTAACGCTGGTTTTGACGGCTAACGCAGAACTCTAAATCTAGGCGTATATTTTTATGGTTAAAAGAATAGACAGCATAATTTAAATACCTTTTAGTCTAGATATATACAATACTTTAAACAATATGCATGGTATATGACTATGCATATA
Source organism: Bombina bombina (assembly GCF_027579735.1). Lineage (NCBI taxonomy): Eukaryota > Metazoa > Chordata > Amphibia > Anura > Bombinatoridae > Bombina > Bombina bombina. The sequence goes on from NC_069499.1 coordinate 963,228,766, forward strand.
ATTTAAACATTAACCCCTAAACTACCATAACCTAAAACTAACTGTGGAAGCTAAGGCCCTACACATAAATATTCAATATTTCAAATGATGCAGTTCTGTAAAATGCATATTGTTTTAATATTTAAAATGTAATTAATGTTGCTTGTTGTGTTTAATATTAGTTAATTAAAGACAAAATAATTAAAATGATAGTTTTACCTAACTGCATCCCTATTATGTAAAAATATAATTTAATGCTACTGACTACTATAACCTAAATATATATTAACATATATAGCTATGTTATCACTAATAAAGACAACAAGCTAACATAAATACATTTTAATGTATATGCAATACTTAAAGCATTATGCAATATACATGCATAACAGTTTAACTATTGAATATCAATGACAGGCCTGACTACATTATATCTACAATGTTTGAAATAAAATACATGGTCATGTATTATGCATATTAGTTTAAGTATTAGATATAAATTCAAATGTAGATATTCTCGCTTGATGCTTTTATTTTTTAAAAAATAAATATATTTTTTAAATGTATATTTATGTTATAAAAGACAGTTGCATTATAATTATAGTATTACATAACTGTAAAATACTAATGCCTTTTGTAACATAAATATAAGATTAAAAAAAGTAATTTATGTTTCCAATAAAAAACACAAAAAATAAATACATATGAATTTATATACAGAAACAACAAATAGAGAGGCGCCGACTCCTCTAAGTGTAGTAGTAAAAACAGCAAAAGGTTTATTTAAGGCACAAATGCACACTCACACTTTTTGACCTCAAATGAATATAAGGTATGTAAAAACATCAAAGACATATGAAGTCCCGCAGCAGAGTCCACACGGAGAACCCCAAATGATACCTTATTGCAATCACTCGAACATTCCAAGGTACTTGCTAATAGCAGGTGGCTGGTAGTCCTCCTATGTCTCTGAACCAGCGGGTATGTAAATTTAAACAAACCACCAAATGCCGGGCTAGCCACTCCAAAGAAAGCCGGCTCACGGATCTGCTGCTTGCTATGGCGCCAAGATGGTCGAGCATCTGATCCGTGAGACGGCTTTCTTTGTTAGGGTTTAGGAGCTTTTTATGTTTTAGGTGGGTTTTTTTATTTTATGGGGCATGTACCACTTTGTGAGGTAAAATACAGAATGCATTTTTGTAACCACTGCTATAATATACTTTTTGGAAAAAATTAAACAAATACAATCTTCACTCAAACCTATGAACATGTTAAATAAAATGTGATACACCACACATTAGTGTGTGTGACCCAAAAAAATTATATAAAATATAAAACACTCGAGGGTGGAGTCGGAACGCCATCTGAGATGGCTGCTTTTCACTGAAGCTCCACAACGTGGTGAGCAGGGCCAAATAAACCACATACCAGCTTTTGAAATACGGTCTTGTCCACAAATATAGACTGTCTAACACCTCAAGCACCTTCCAGTGCATCAGACCCGCCTGTAAGCAGTCAGATTCGTCCGTGAGAGTTGGGGTCTAACAGCCGGCGCGGCAGTTTCACAATGTGACTGAAAACATCGCATAATTAAATAGGGTGAAGACACACCAGAAACAGAGACCGAGTAGTTACTACCACATCCCTTTACCTCACATCTCCAACCCAAAATGAGGACAATACAAACGCTGTGCATAGCGAGGCCTACTGGTAGAAAAGGAGATCCAGGAGGTAAGGACTTGAAAGGGCAAGATTGTCATTCTCAGACCGCGCTCATAATACACCCCCCAAAAAAAGAGAAGCTTATAAGAAACACAAACAGCACATGAAAAAGCCCTAAAGCTTTTTATTTCTTTGTTTTGCTGACACGCAGAGGAATCCTCACAGAACTAATTACATGGCAATCAAGTTAAATAACTGCGCATGTAAATTACATTCATAATTAATGCCATGCCATCTAATAAAGGGTATACATTTCCGTGATGCTAAGAATCCAGCTTTTTACAACAGCAATGCAGGAGAAATAGTAAGGGATACTTAAGCTTACATGTGGTTTGGTTTATACAGTACTTATTCTACACTACGCAGTTTTCCATTACAGTGACATCCTCCATGAGCAATTTTAACAAGCTATAACATAAAAGCGGATTTTATAAGTGCAATAACAAAGCAAGAAGCTACCAACTTCACACATCCATTTCTAGGCTATTTTCCTCCTCATTATGGCATTGAAAAGGCTCCCAACGCAAGATAAAAACACTAAATCTAATACAAGGGGGATTAACCCATTCTTAAAGTATGCTGAAAAACAAAAACTAACAGAAGACACGTTAGAAACTCCCTCTCCTACAAACTCTCAATACTATCCTGATTGGGCATCATCCCAGGAAATAGAACACACTAGTAAGCAAAATAATTATGAATCCATCACCTACAAGTCTATGGAAGCACTAATAAATCAGGTAAAGACCTGTATCAAAGATGAATGCGCAGACCTTAAAAAGGACATTACAGAGCTGGGTCACAAAGTTGATGTTGTAGAGGAAGATAGAGAGAAGATGACTTCTGAAATTCTAAACATGTCAAATATTATACGAAACCAACAAACACATGTTGAAGACCTAGAATCCAAACTAGATGAAATAGAAAATAGAACACGCCGAAATAATGTCAGACTTAAGGGAATATCAAAAACAGTACTGGGTCCCCACCTCAGAAATTATTTAGATGGCTTGTTCAGATCACTGTTGGGTAATGAACACCCTGATATACCACATATCCAGATGGAAAGAGCTCATGGCTCCTTAAAACCTAAGCCTCCAGACACCAATCCACCCAGAGATGTCATTATTTGCTTCAGTAAATTTCAAGAGAAAGAGCTTATACTTCAGCATGCTTGCAAACAACAATCCTTTCAATATCAAGGCATTACCATCAAATTCTTTGCTGACCTTTCAATAATGACATTGCAAAAAAGAAGATAATTCACCAGTCTGACACAGCACCTATGGAATCTAAACATTCCATACAGATGGGGGTTCCCTGTTCAAGTCCAAGAACTCAAAAATGGTACAAGAATAGACTGCTCACACCCCCTGGACACTATTGGGTTCTGCAAAAAAATAAGCATCCCAGCACCAGAAAATAATCCTGCAGATTCTCAAGAACAGTCTACTGCAAGAAACTATCCCAGTCTGAAACTACAACAAAGGCCTTGGAGTGAAGTTGCTAGAAGACTGCCTAAAAGAAGATACCAACAAGAAAATCAAACATGAGGCGCCCTCGCAATACATCCTTTATTCCAAGTTGGACTTCCCTTGTCATTGGGCAGGTCATCCTTTTGACGAATGGAAAAGGACTCTGCTCCTATGATCAACTCTAATTGACTGCTTTCCTATTCAGGTTCCTGGACAATCTGTTAATGTTTTTACCTGTTTATCCACAATCAGTATACACAGACCACAGTTATTGTTTATTTGCTCATTTGTTTAGTGTTTAAGTTTTCTGTTCCTTTATTTAAATAATATGAGAGATTATAAGTTTAGACTCAACATAACCTCTCATCTGTTTAAAAAGAGATATTGCTTAGATAAATCTGGTTAAGCGATACTGTTCAAATGTCTTTGATTGAGACTGAAACTTTTCTTCATACCAAAATTTTAGATGAGTTAACTATAACCATTTCAACATACTAATTGTAATGTGTCATTTAGCATTGTTAATTTTTTTAAATGTTGTGTTTATTATGTTCATAGTTTTAGTTATGAAGTTGATAATGCTCTGTGTTTGAGTGTCTCTCTCAATTAAATATATTGGGAGAGACAAACATATAAAATATAATAAGATACAAAACTCCACATCTGAGTCGCGCAATTAAGATGTTGCTTTTATTTCACCCTTACTCATCCATTTACAATAGTTAACACCGTATTAATATAGAACAATGGCCCTACTAGACCACTTGAAGATCCCCAGGTTAGAACAAACCAGAGATTAATTTTCTGGCTCCTATTCTAATCATTCCCTTTAATTAACATTTCCATCTTAAACACATCTACCCAGTTGTATTTTTCTCCTTTTCCCTTTCTCCACACAAGAGCTAAAAAAGGAATTAAGTGAATTCTGTTATATATACTTCACAGACTAGTACATATATCTTCCTATACCACTAAACTGCATCATAAACCATACCCCCCAAATTAATAATTTACTTATAGCCACTCAAAATGTAAAAGGGTTTATATCTGCCCAAAACGCTCAATTGCACTACACGGCTTCCACAGTCGACACCTCGATATAGTAAAAAATGGGGTGTGCATTCTAATAAGAAAAAACTCCCTTTTGAGGTTTTACAATGTAAAAAAGATGAAGAGGGCAGATTCATTATAGTGGTTGGTCTCTGCTATGGTAGACCCATAACGCTAGTAAATATATATTCCCTTAACCGTCCATAACCTTAATTTTTTTAGAAATCTGATGAACTTAGTAATAGATGTAGCAAAAGGCCCTACATTTATAGCAGGAGACTTTAACTTTCCAATAAACCCAGAGATAGATGCTTCTTCAGGAGGGTCTTATATGCCAACTAAGATCATCAGATGCAATTGGTCAGCACTACAAACATTGCCGACAGTAGATGTTTGCAGATTTTCCCACCCTCAAACCAAAGACTAAACATTCTTTTCACACCCACAGAAAACATATTCAAGGCTTGACTACATATTATGGAGCATATTTATCAAGCTCCGTATGAAGCTTGAAGTCCCATGTTTCTGGCGAGCCTTCAGGCGTATCAGAAACACAAGTTATGAAGCAGCAGTCTAAAGACAGCTGCTCCATAACCTGTCCACCTGCTCTGAGGCAGCGGACAGACATCCCCGAAAATCAACTCAATCCAATACGATCGGGTTGATTGACACCACAATCACAAGAACTGCTGGTGCAATGATAAATGCAGAGAGCGTATGCTGTCAGCATTTGTCGATGTGCGGCGGACATGATCCGCAATATTGGATCATGTCTGCTCGCACTTTAATAAATAGGCCCCTATGTGACCAATTATCCCTTCACTTGTTTGTTGATGCAAAAATCTCCCAGACTCCATGGTCAGACCATGCAATGGTAATTAGCTCATTTATTTGGACACAAAAGCCAGGAACACGCAACTCCTGGAAGTTGAATGATATAATTTTTACAGATCCGGCTACACTTAAAAAAATTACGGAACACACTTCCCTTTTCTTTGATATCAATAAAGCTGAAGATACCTTTGCACTAGTTAATTGGGAAACATATAAATGCTTTATAAGAGGGAAACTTATAAAGATAACTTCCTACTATTGTAAACAAAAAGAAGCGACATATAAGACATTGTTGCAAACACTACATAAGATAGAAAATGACCATAAGCTGGATCCTCAATCAGAAACTAAACTAATACAACTCTGACAAGCTAGAGATGACATAAACCACTACCTCATTGAAAATGCACACAGGAGAGCCCTGGCCCTTAATGCAAAATATTTTGTTGAGAGTAACAAAACGGGAAGGCTATTGGCAAGATCGCTAAAAAAGAGAAAATATAAATCCTTTGTAAAATCTATTAAAAGCAGTGATGATCAAATTAAACACACAGGGACAGAAATAGAAAATACTTTTGCAACATATAGCAAATTTTATAACCTTAACGAGAATGGCCACATCAACAAACAAGAATCTCTCAACCAATATCTTTTGCATATAAATCTCCCAACCCTAACAGAACTGGAAAAAGCTAAACTAGAAGCTCATATATAAATTTCAGAACTGCTCAATACAATTAAACAATTACCAATGGGGAAGGCCCCGGAACCGTTGTTATAAGCCCTCATCTACTTACACTCTTTCAATCTCTAGATTTGAACAACACCTTTTCGAGCCAAATGCTAGATGCGACAATCACAGTAATCCCAAACACCCCAACACAGTTACTAACTATAGGCCGATCTCTCTTATTAACATTGGCGTAAAAGTCTATGCAAAGATATTGGCCAACAGTTTAAAACAGTCACTCCCTTCCCTTATATTTCTGAACCAGGTAGGTTTTGTACTACATCGAGAAGCAAAAGAAAACATGACCAGACTCCTCCAAATCTTACATCATTCATCTTTAAATAAAGACTATATAACTCTGTTGTCCACAGACGCTGAAAAGTAATTTGACAGGGTGAATTGGCACTTTCTCTGGTCCACCCTGTACAAATTTGGGATATCTAGGTCATTTATAGATAGAATAAGAACATTATATTCAAATCCTCATGCTAAAGTGGTAGTCAACAATACATATTCTTCTCAATTCCCCATCCTAAACGGTACAAGACAGGACTGCCCGTTGTCTCCCCTATTGTTTGCCCTCTTGGGGGAAGTCTTAGCAGCTCAGGTAAGAGTGAATGATGTGATATACGGTGTAACAATGGGTACCTGTAATATTAAATGTCTATTGTTTGCACTCCAACATACAACAGTCCCTGCCTTCACTACTAAACATTCTGTCGGAATACAAGACATTTTCAAATTTTTACATTAATATGGGAAAATCGGTAATAATGTCACTGAAACCAGATACAACAGAGTTAGCAAATATAACGAAAAACACCAACTTTCTTCTATGAAATTCACTAACTTATCTGGGACTGGTGATCAAACCATCATTACCTCAAACTATAGATCTAAATTATAAACAACGTAAACACAAAATCGATCTAGATCTTAACTCCTGGCACAGGTCATGACATCTCTCCAGGTCCGGGAGAATAAATGCAGTCAACATGCCCATTCTTCCAAATATCTTATACTTAATGCAAACTTTAATTCTTATTCCATTCACAGCATTCCTATTGCAAATTCAAAAAGACATCATTAACTTCATATGGTCATACTCTAAATCAAGAGTTTCTAGCACTACACTATATTTATCCAAAGAGAAAGGCGGTTTGGGGTTACTAAATTTATTAAATTATTATTGGGCCTCACATCTCTCCCGGATTATATCTGGGAACCAAGCTATTACCCCCAAATTATGGGTTACTTTAGAAACACAAATTTTAAAAGAGACCTCCTTTAAGGGATATATGTTGGACCCCTAAGAAATTTCGTGCACCAGGGGTTTACAATAACCACCTAATAGGTGAGACTATTCAAATATGGGACAAACTATCAGATTCTCATAAGCATCTCTCAAGCCATTTTTCACCTTAACTCCGCTGTTAAATAAAAAATTCTTCCCAGGTCTAAACTCATTTAACGCATGGTTTTCATACAGATCAGATATTTCGTTCATTCCCACCCTTACAAAAAACAATTAAACAGGGCAATTACTCTATTTGAAAATTTATGCCAACTCAAAGAAACTCCCTCACATCTAATTTCAACAACCTATAGAATATTACAAACAAGTCATATAGACAAATCCCCTTCATACAAATCTCAGTGGGAGAAAGAACTTAACTTACAATTTAACAATTCAGACTGGATGAGAAGTTTTACAAACACCAAGAAATCCTCTATTTCAGCTAGCATAGTCGAGACAAACTATAAAATACTGTCTAGGTGGTACCTTACCCCATCATGCCTACACCAAATATACCCATCAGTCACCTTGAAATGCTGGAGACAGTGTGGAGATGTGGGAACAATGTCGCATATAGGGTGATACTGCCCCAACATAAGGTCCTTCTGGGATCAAGTCCAGCCTATTATTAATAAAAAACTTGATTGTAACATAACACTTGACCCCACTATTATCATACTGAATAATCTCCCCCAGTTACACTGCCATTACAGAAACACACTACTAAAGGTTCTTATTAATAGTGCTAAAAACTGGTACCTCGTCACTGGAAAAAACCTTTAGCGCCCAATATTTCACAATGGTTACGTAAGATTGAATATACCTTATCTCTTGAAGAATTATATCATAGTTTTTATGGGGAAACAGATCACTTCCTCAATGTGTTTACTTTTGTGGTCAGAAAATTAACATGACTATTTTCCTTACTACACATATTTACACAACATAGCTCTTACTCTTCCCACCCCATTTCCCTCCTTCTCTCTCCATTTATCGATGTAATGTCAAGCAGACTGAAACCTTACAGGTTAGGGAATAAGGTCACACTTGCAGACTTAAAGTAGAATAGGAATGTATCACCAGTGTATACAGGCTATTAATAGCATAGACTGTTTATGAAAGGTGACATAGGTTTAATCTTGTTTAAGAATAGAAGGTAGGATATAGGTCTCCTTCTAAGTATGTAAACAAATAATGAAAAGAGGTCAGCTGTATTTATCTTGACACAAGCGGAGTCATATAAGGAAGGCAGTTCAATTCAAATAAGATGCAATAATTCTCAGTATAGGAACCCGGAGTGCAATACTCAGGATCGATATGTAAATGCTGCCAGAGAGTTATTCTGTTAACACACAGAGGAATCAGCTATCTCACAGTGGTTGCGGAGAGGAGACTCAATCAAAACCGCTGGTATGCAGGGAACCTGTTTCTCCAACAGAGCAGCTGGAGTCCGTGACCGCTATAGAGCGGAGTTACATGCAGCAGAGGGAGGAACGCAGGTACTGATTGACAGCGGCTTGCGCTGTGGAAATCCGTTGATGCGATGGAGGAGGCGGAACAGAGGATGATTGACAGCGGCTTGTTACCTGAGGCTCCGGTGCCCATTAACGGCTACAGCAACTCTGAGTAATTGATCTTGAACTGAATGAAGAGAGTTCAATTCCCTGAGGTGGTGGCGACTCTGATCAAGATCTGAATGTTGGTGTTACAAACTGCTGTTTGTAACTGGCCCTTTAAATGGAAAATTGCCCTGCTTCCCTGGATTTTGGAGAAGCCTATTTGCCAGCCTCCTTCCACATGACTATGGCCCCTGGAAGATTGTGCCCCTGAGGACATATTGACTTTTGTTGGGTGTGTGTGGCCCTTTAAGAACCGTCTGGGGACATATTGTGACTTTGGTGAACAATGCCCCTTTAAGACTATGTCCCCAGACCTGTGAAATGACTTGTCCCTGGCTTTCTCCCACTTGGTTCAGTTTCATTGTGTGCCATTAAGTGCTATGTGACAGACCCTTCGGTCAGAACTACAGAGATAACTTTGTTCAGCTTCAAGAAGCATTCTAAATACAAGTTTGCTGGGATCAGCTCTAATTAAGTTTAGTGATAAACTTTCCCATTGTCTAATCAGACTTCTAGTAGTGATAAGGTGGACTGCATTGTTTTATTGTGTGTAAAATGTTATCTGCTGAAGTAATGCTGTGGCCTGTCAAAGGGAGTGTCTCTATCTAATATCAAATGTGTGATGGGGGATTTTATGCCTCCCCCTGAGAGTGTCCTGTTTGCATGTAACCACAATAAAAAGCAGGCTGTGTGCTCCAGCACATGAGACCTATGTTGACCCTCTAACTTGAAGCTTTGACTCATGTTTGTAGGATACAGCTTATAATCACTACAGGGATTGCTATGCTCTTCATACTCCCTTAGCTACAGGGATTGCTACAGAAGGAAGAGGTTCACCTACTGGAGCCTGGTCATAGGTCCAGGGCGCAGAGCAGACGGCGAGATACCAGCCCAGCAGCGGTGGTTCATAGAGTCTGCATTACTATGGTGGCTACGCAGCAGTTAGAGTGACTACGGTGCTGCTGCTCCTTTGGTGAGCGCTAGGAGCATCCTTTTCTACGGTCCAACTTCCAGCCAGCCTGGAGGCAACCGTAACATTTGGCGGCAGCGGTGGGATCGCGTCCTAGCGCAAGGAGCAGCACCACAACAGCACTGGTATCGTAGGAGAGTAATTGAGGGCAACGCTAGCCACTGCGCAGCGTCCCTACCTACAGCAGCATGGAGCTGACAAGACACTGGTCAGAACCCTGTGAAGAGCACCTCAACCTGATCCGTCGCTATGAGGGCGCTGATTTCGTTCCAGAGGTAAAGAGGCGGCTAGTCCGATATGGTCCAGACCCTGCACAGGAGGTAGTCAGTCGCCTCATCCGGGAATTGGCTACTGAGAACGAAGCGGCACGAGCCTTTGAGCGCCAACTGTGGAGTTTGAGGGTATGGACACCTGGTCTCTCTCCCCAGCCGCAGCATGTTCCACAGGGAGAGGAGAGCAGCGACCTCCCTCCCCAGCGGCAGTATACTGTGCAGAGGGAAGAGACAACCGGTCTCCTTCCCCAACCCCAACCAGAGATACCAGAGGCAGCAGGCCTCATAGACTGGTCCTGGGAGGACCCCCAGCAGGCAGGTGGAGATGGGACCGCAGTCTCTCTACCGGCCCTACAGGGATGCTGGGCAGGCGGCCCAGATCCCCAGCGACAGACCCAGCTACAGGGAGGGGAGAGCATCGACCTCCCTCCCCAGCCGGAGTGTGCCTTCCAGGGAGAGGAGACAACCGGTCTCTCTCCCCAGCCGCAGCATGTTCCACAGGAAGCGGAGAGCATCGACCTCCCTTCCCAACGGCCGCCGGAGTATCAGGAGGAGGAGGTAAGCCAATCTCCCCCTCCCCAGCTAATTCCTAACTTGGGCCCAGGGTTAACAGTGGAGATGTTTACCCCCACTGACCCCCACGTTCCCTTTGCCACCGGGCAGGACTATGCCCCAATTCCCCCAGCAGAAGAGCTGGCATCAGGACAGAGCGCTGCTGGTCTCTGCCCTACAGACCTTGTCCTTGTTACAGAACTGGCCTGCAAACCCCTCACCCCAGCAGAAGCGCTGGCACCAGGGCAGAGTGCCGCTGGCCTCTGCCCCCCAAGTACCATCAGCTATTTGCCCAGCTGCGCCAGGAAGGCCGAGGATGCTACACTTTCATCCTACAACCTGGAACTTACAGGCCAGTACTACGTATTGTGGGGGGGCTACTTGGCTGCTAACGATTATTTGTGGGTGGGTTGCGAGACTAACTTAGGCACTGACCGGCAGAAGGTCAGGTGCCTGGTTAGTCTCCCTCCAAAAGGGGAGATATGTTACAAACTGCTGTTTGTATCTGGCCCTTTAAATGGAAAATTGCCCTGCTTCCCTGGATTTTGGAGAAGCCTATTTGCCAGCCTCCTTCCACATGACTATGGCCCCTGGAAGATTGTGCCCCTGAGGACATATTGACTTTTGTTGGGTGTGTGTGGCCCTTTAAGAACCATCTGGGGACATATTGTGACTTTGGTGAACAATGCCCCTTTAAGACTATGTCCCCAGACCTGTGAAATGACTTGTCCCTGGCTTTCTCCCACTTGGTTCAGTTTCATTGTGTGCCATTAAGTGCTATGTGACAGACCCTTCGGTCAGAACTACAGAGATAACTTTGTTCAGCTTCAAGAAGCATTCTAAATACAAGTTTGCTGGGATCAGCTCTAATTAAGTTTAGTGATAAACTTTCCCATTGTCTAATCAGACTTCTAGTAGTGATAAGGTGGACTGCATTGTTTTATTGTGTGTAAAATGTTATCTGCTGAAGTAATGCTGTGGCCTGTCAAAGGGAGTGTCTCTATCTAATATCAAATGTGTGATGGGGGATTTTATGCCTCCCCCTGAGAGTGTCCTGTTTGCATGTAACCACAATAAAAAGCAGGCTGTGTGCTCCAGCACATGAGACCTATGTTGACCCTCTAACTTGAAGCTTTGACTCATGTTTGTAGGATACAGCTTATAATCACTACAGGGATTGCTATGCTCTTCATACTCCCTTAGCTACAGGGATTGCTACAGAAGGAAGAGGTTCACCTACTGGAGCCTGGTCATAGGTCCAGGGCGCAGAGCAGACGGCGAGATACCAGCCCAGCAGCGGTGGTTCATAGAGTCTGCATTACTTATGGTGGCTACGCAGCAGTTAGAGTGACTACGGTGCTGCTGCTCCTTTGGTGAGCGCTAGGAGCATCCTTTTCTACGGTCCAACTTCCAGCCAGCCTGGAGGCAACCGTAACAGTTGGTTTTAGGGAGAGTTGTGAATAGCTCATATTGAAAGAGAAAGTTACTTGATGAAAACAAGCTTTAATTCCTTTAGGGAAAAGCAAGTACTCAGTTATTGTAATCCACTGTTCAGTATGATGAGAAACACAGTTAGGATGAAGGTCTTGTTTGTAATCCAAACTTAGGCTTAAAGGTAATCTCAAGAGCGAGTTTGCAGTGTTGCTGCTAGCTGCATTCAAGTTTAATTACTAAGCACCTGTTTGCAGTCAGGTGACGACTTAAGAACAAGTAGGATGTTCAGTAACAAGGAGAGAGTGAAAAGGTGGCCTGGAATCCTTACATACGCCCCCCCTCAAGGAAGCCGATCCTCGGCTTGATGTTTAGGACGGTGCGGATAGCGTCTGTGGAAGCGGGATACTAGGCGTGGGGCGTCAACATGGTTATAAGGTTCCCAGGTGTCATCATCCGGAGAGTATCCTTTCCATCTAACCAGGTATTGGAGTTGCCCATTACATATTCTGGATTCCAGAAGGTCTTGCACCTCAAAGTAATCCGAAAGTAACGGTGTGGTAGCAGGTGGCAAAACACTAGAGGTAGGGGTTGAATCAGTGGCTGGTTTCAACAGGGAGACATGAAAAGTTGGATGTACAGGTATAGATGATGGCAGGTCCAAGGTGACGGCATTGCTGTTCACAACACGAGTAATGAGAAATGGACCAATAAATAACCCAGAGAGTTTCTTACAAGGAACTGCTTTGATATGTTTCGTGGAAAGCCAAACCCTGTCCCCAACTGCATAGGTAGGAGCAGGTCGGCGGTGTGAATCGTAGTTTTTCTTCTGTAAGGATTGGGCATTTAGGATATTCCGTTTTAGGAAGTGGAAGTTCTCTGCAATGGTTTGTAAGAGGTCATCGACTATCGGGGAGTTGACAGTTTGCGTCTCCTCTACTCTGAAGTTGGGATGGAAGGCGTAGTTGGCAAAGAAGCGTGATAGATTAGTTGAACTGTTTGTAGCATTGTTATAAGCAAACTCAGCCATGTATAGATAACGAGCCCAGTCAGTTTGCTGATAAGAACAATAACAGCGCAGATACTGTTCCAGCCATTGATTTAGTCTCTCGGTCTGACCGTTGCTTTGTGGGTGAAAAGCGGTACTCAGACGATGGTCAATTTGTAGATGTAGAGTAAGATGTTTCCAAAACTTCGAGGTAAATTGGGTGTCTCTGTCCGTTATTATGACAGTTGGAAGACCATGATATCTGAGGACTGATTTCAGGAATAGTTGAGCTGTTTCATAGGAGGTAGGAAGTTTATGATAGGGGATAAATATCGCCATTTTAGTTAGGATATCCGTGATGACAAGGATGGTATTAAAACCAGTGCTTAATGGTAGTTCCACTAAGAAGTCCATGCCAATGTGAAGCCATGGCCTGTTCGGAATTTCGCTTGGCATGAGTGCACCGTAGGGTTTATTCCTATCTTTTTTAGAAGTGATACAGATGGTACAATCTTTTTTGTAATCCTTTACTGTGGACATCATGTTGGGCCACCAATAAGATCTGTCGAGCAATTTTTTGTTTTGGTTATGCCAGGATGTCCCAATAGGGGAGGATTATGATGTTGTCTAATAACATCCATCCTGAGGACTTTTGGTACATATATTTGCCTTCCATGGAAGTACAAGTTGTTCCGGTAGGTAACTTGGTTGTACGGGATTTCAGCGTCAGAGAGTAGGGATTGTTGTATCCGTGAGACAAAAGTAGGTAGAAGCCCCAGGAATCTATCAGGCGGTATGATTGGGGTAGATTCTCCTGTATTCAATGGCCTTGGGTCTCTCCTGGAGAGGGCATCAGCCTTACCATTCTTATTGCCTGGTCTGTAGATAATTTGAAAATTGAATCTGCAGAAGTATAGGCTCCAACGGACTTGTCTACCTGAGAGTGTTTTGTTTGTTTGCAGAAATTTAAGATTACGATGATCAGTATAGATTAGAATGGGAAGGGTTGTGCCCTCCAACAGGTATCTCCAGTTCTCAAAAGCTCTTTTAATAGCTAGCAACTCTTTATTGCCGATTGAATAATTCATTTCTGCTGGGGAGAGTAACTTAGAGTAAAAAGCTACAGGATGGAGAAGTTGTTTAAGATCTTTCCGTTGTGATAAAACTGCCCCAATAGCATAGTCAGAGGAATCAACTTCAAGAATGAACTGCAAAGAGGGGTCTGGAAACTGAAATATGGGAGCAGAAGTAAAGGACTCTTTGAGTGACTGGAAAGCTTGTGAGGCAGCGTCATTCCAAATGAAAGGAACCGAAACACTAGTAAGCGAGGTAAGAGGTTTAACCTTATGTGAGAAGTTCCTAATAAACTTTCTATAGTAATTGCTGAATCCAAGGAAACGTTGCAAATCCTTCCTGTTGGTAGGTTGTGGCCAGGATTTCACGGAGTCAACTTTGTTCTCTTGCATCTTGATGCCTTCAAGTCCAATGGTGTAACCGAGAAACTCAATCTCCGAGGTATGGAAGACACATTTCTCCAATTTAGCATAGAGCCGATGAACTTGGAGACGGGAGAGAATCCATCTCACATGTTTAATATGTTCATCTATATTGTTGGAGTAGATGAGTATGTCATCCAGGTACACTATGACGCAAACATCAAGTAAATCATGGAAGATGTCATTCACGAAGTACTGGAACGTTGCAGGCGCGTTAGTGAGACCAAATGGCATAACCAGATATTCAAATAGCCCGTAACAGGTTTGAAAAGTGGTTAACCACTCGTCACCCTCCCTGATTCTGACAAGATTGTAAGCCCCTCTTAGATCCAGTTTCGTGAAAATCGTTGCATGTTGCAATCTCTCAATCAATTCAGGGATGAGTGGCAACGGATATCGGTTCTTGACGGTAATCTTATTTAGTTCCCTAAAATCGATAATAGGGCGTAAAGATTGATCCTTATTTCTAACAAAGAAAAATCCAGAGGCAGCAGAAGAAACAGAAGGACGAATAAAACCTTTTTTTAGATTATCATCCAGATAGGTCTTCAGGTGCACAAGTTCTGGTTCTGACAATGGATAGAGACGACCAAATGGTGGAGACAAGCCTGGTTTTATATCGATAGGGCAGTCATATGGGCGATGTGGGGGAAGTGTCTCCGCTTCCTTCTTGCTGAACACATCAGAGAATTCCAAGTAGACTTCGGGTATTTGAGGAGTTTCGGATAAGAGAAGTAATGAACCATGTTGAAAACAGGTCTGCTTGCAATAAGGTGAATCAAAATGCACTTGTAAAGAACTCCATGTGATGTGTGGTTCATGTAACTGGAGCCAACGTAAGCCTAGGACAATAGGGAAGAGAGGTGATGTGATTACATCAAAAGTGATGTATTCTTGATGTAAGCCAATCGTAGTGACAAGAATAGGAATGGTATGATGCGTGATAGGACCAGATGAAATATCAGAACCATCAACAACTTTAATAGAAACAGGAGACAATTTTTTGCAGAGTGGTATTTTATTTTTCAATACAATGGAAGCATCAATGTAATTTTCTTGTGCTCCAGTGTCAATTATTGCCTCTATCTTCGTATGACGGTTGTCCCACTGCAAAGAGAGAGGTAAAAGACAGTGAACTGGAGAATCACGCAATATCAGTGAGCTTAAGCAAGAATGTGACTTACTGTTTTTGTTCTTGTGTAGTGAAGTACAGTCACGGATTGAGTGGGAGGGTGAACCACAGTACATGCATAAGCCACGGGATTTTCTCCGGAATCTTTCCTCCGAAGATAGTGGGCCTCTGAATACACCTATGTCCATAGGTTCAGCTTTACTTGAAGTAGGATGAACAGGACCATGGTTCAACATGGCAGGTCTTCTAGAATTAGGTTCAACGTATTGGCGTTCAGATTTTCTTTCTCTGAGACGACGATCAAGTTGCATAGAAAGTCTGATGAGACCTTCCAAGGTATCTGGGAGCTCAGTGCGAGCTAATTCATCTTTGACTTGCTCCGCCAGGCCTAGGCGAAATTGATTTTTTAATGCAACGGTGTTCCATTGGCTATCGGTTGCATATTGCTTAAAATCAGTGATGTAAGATTCCACAGGCCTGTTACCTTGTTTTAACTTTCGGAGTTTTGTCTCCGCAGTGAGCTGTACATTCGAGTCGGAGTACAGCTCATCCATAACAGCAAGAAATGATTGCAGGGAGGAGAGAATCAAACTGTTAGTTTCAAAGAGGGTATCAGCCCATTTACGGGGTTCTGCTCGCAGATAGGAGATCATAGTTAGAACCTTCACTCTATCATTTGGATAGGTGACAGGTTTTAGAGTGAAAGTCAGAAGGCAAGCATTTCTATACTGCCTATATAAAGCTCTATCCCCATAGAAAGGTTCAGGAGAGGAAATAAAAGGTTCAATTGAAGAATCAGATGTATGAGGTTTTGAAGCTGTGATATCCTGAATAACTTTCTTTAGTTTATCATTTTCAGTCTTTAACTCCCTCATACCCTGAGTGAGCTCATCCACCCTGTGGGAAAGGTTGTATACGATATTTGGCAAGTCTGCTGGATCCATGGCGGCTTAGTAATTCTGTAATGTCAAGCAGACTGAAACCTTACAGGTTAGGGAATAAGGTCACACTTGCAGACTTAAAGTAGAATAGGAATGTATCACCAGTGTATACAGGCTATTAATAGCATAGACTGTTTATGAAAGGTGACATAGGTTTAATCTTGTTTAAGAATAGAAGGTAGGATATAGGTCTCCTTCTAAGTATGTAAACAAATAATGAAAAGAGGTCAGCTGTATTTATCTTGACACAAGCGGAGTCATATAAGGAAGGCAGTTCAATTCAAATAAGATGCAATAATTCTCAGTATAGGAACCCGGAGTGCAATACTCAGGATCGATATGTAAATGCTGCCAGAGAGTTATTCTGTTAACACACAGAGGAATCAGCTATCTCACAGTGGTTGCGGAGAGGAGACTCAATCAAAACCGCTGGTATGCGGGGAACCTGTCTCTCCAACAGAGCAGCTGGAGTCCGTGACCGCTATAGAGCGGAGTTACATGCAGCAGAGGGAGGAACGCAGGTACTGATTGACAGCGGCTTGCGCTGTGGAAATCCGTTGATGCGATGGAGAGGGCGGAACAGAGGATGATTGACAGCGGCTTGTTACCTGAGGCTCCGGTGCCCGTTAACGGCTACAGCAACTCTGAGTAATTGATCTTGAACTGAATGAAGAGAGTTCAATTCCCTGAGGTGGTGGCGACTCTGATCAAGATCTGAATGTTGGTTTTAGGGAGAGTTGTGAATAGCTCATATTGAAAGAGAAAGTTACTTGATGAAAACAAGCTTTAATTCCTTTAGGGAAAAGCAAGTACTCAGTTATTGTAATCCACTGTTCAGTATGATGAGAAACACAGTTAGGATGAAGGTCTTGTTTGTAATCCAAATTTAGGCTTAAAGGTAATCTCAAGAGCGAGTTTGCAGTGTTGCTGCTAGCTGCATTCAAGTTTAATTACTAAGCACCTGTTTGCAGTCAGGTGACGACTTAAGAACAGGTAGGATGTTCAGTAACAAGGAGAGAGTGAAAAGGTGGCCTGGAATCCTTACAATCGATGTAACAGGTTATTCTAAATTGCAGGATTAAATGTTAGAATCCCATGGAAATATGTATGTATATTACCCTGTATTTTTCTGCTGACAATCCTTGATTGTATAAAGAAGTATAAAGAAATCTGTTTTCTATACTGTTGTTTTGTACAAGATCATAAAATCGAATAAAACTATTTAAAGAAAAAAAAAATATAAAACACTCATCCTATTAGAACAACTAGACCCAGTTCCATGATAAATACAGTCTGCTTGTACACCATTTTGTCAGTTTTCATCATTCTATCTAGATATTTCTCCAGAAAAAATAGTTGGCATCAGGTTCTCCTCCAAGGAGAATGAGGCACTCGTCTCTGCCCTGGAGACCAACTACTCAAAGCTGTTTGGAGACCTCTTTGCAGAGAGACAAGCCATCTGGGTGTTTCTTAATGAAGCTGTTAATTCAATGACAGACACCCGGAGGACCAAGTCGCAGGTGAGGAAGAGACTTGCAGACATGAAGACACGGTTGAGGTGTAAGGTCTCACTCATATGGCAGAGGGCTGGTGGTCATGCCTGAGGTGATGCAGAAGCTGGAAAACACCCCGCTGTCCACTAGTTCTCCAACACTTTAAGGAGACCTTATGTCGTCTCATGGGCCTGCAACTCCCTTCCCCACCTGCCTCTAATTCACCTTCTGCGGAGAGGGATAGATCACCTGGCTATGCAAACAGGGAGGAGGAACCATGTCCTTCAGGGGAGAGACCTAGTGCCTTTTTTTAAGGGGACTTGATGACTGAGGAGGAGATGGAGACTGGCCCAGGTAAGTTGTAAAATGTGTTGGATTAAACATATTCATTGTTTGTCAGTATAGATGTGGTCTGTTTAAAATTACATTATGTATTGTTATAAATAATAGGCAGTCACTGTACTCTTTATTTATAAAAAATTGAGTTTACATTATTTCAATGTGTAGATTTCTAAATTGCGCAATACATTTTCGAATATTAATATGGCTGCTTTACATATAAGCAGAGTAGTTTCTGGGGACTGTTCAGTAGAGTTCTACTTCACAAAATTTAGGGTGCAATATGGAGATCTCCAAAGTGAGTTTAAATCACCATTTAGGATTTTTTCAAACACATTTCGAACACAATTTGGAGATCTCCATATTGCGTCCCCTGGAAAGCTATTATGCAACAATTTGCCAATGAAAATCACATTTAGTCATAAACTTAAAGGGACAGTCAAGTCCAAAAAAAACTTTCATGTTTCAAATAGGGCATGTAATTTTAAACAACTTTCCAATTTACTTTTATTACCAATTTTTCTTTGTTCTTTTGGTGTTCTTAGTTGAAAGCTAGACCTAGGAAGGCTCATATGATAATTTCTAAGCCCTTGAAGGCCGCCTCTAATCACATGTTTTTGTATTTGCTTTTCACAGCAGGGGAGAGCTAGTTCTGGTAAACCCTATAGATAACATTGTAAGCATGCCCGTGGATTGTGGCAGACACTGCACTAATTGGCTAACATGAAAGTCAATAGATAATAAATAAAATGTCATGTGATCAGGGGTTTGTCAGAAGATGCTTAGATACAAGTTAACCACAGAGGTAAAAAGTGTATTATTATAACTGTGTTGGTTATGCAAAACTGGGGAATGGGTAATAAAGGGATTATCTATCTTTTAAAACAACAACAATTCTGGTGTTAACTGTCCCTTTAACATAATGCTTTTTTTCTGTTTGGGAATATGCAATTTTGTCTTATATTTAATTAAAGTTAATATTACAATTCCCTGAAAATAGTTCAAGGACGGAGTATATCAATCCCAAAATAATTAAGACAACTAACCTCTAAGTTATTAATGTGTAATTTAAAATATGTTGTTATACTGATATTATTATTAACATAATAAACCTTCTTCTATCTTGTAGAGCTAGTAATTGATATAAGTAGCCGCCAGGAGGACGATATGCTCCCCTTGGAGACGAGTGATGAGACATTTAAAGAACATCATATTATATATACATTCACAATTACCTTGCAAAAAACTTGCAAAAAACTTTTCATCACTTCAAATATCACACCTGTCCCAGAAAACAATTGACCTTACATCTATTGTGAACATTTGAAACCTGATAACATTAAAAATAACATATGAGGAATGAATGGAGGGAAAGGCATCAGTGTGAGCTGCTAGATCATGTGTGGCCACCTCTACTAAACAGTGTTCTTTTGTGAATAATATTGAATATACATACAAAGGAAATATGCAATTATATTATCAAGATGAGCTTTGAGGAGTGAAATTTGAGATAAGATTTGTAGACAAAAAGATGTCCTATGAATATTGATCATAAACATGAATATATGCACTCAAAAATTATTAGAAATGGGGGGGGGGGGGGGGCGGAGCCAACTACCTAAGCTGTTGGACGCACATTGCAAGAGCTCCAGGTCTCAAATCTGGTATTAGGGGTAAAATTACAGCCCAATATGGAACTAAATAGCCTTATCAAAGTCTCTTTCATAAGTCAAGCTTCTAAGCAAGACTGGTAACTTCAATACTGAACTTATTCCTGATCTAAGTTCTATGACGCAGTCAGGAGTGTACAGAATGCAGGATTAGCCACTTGAATGCCAGAGACAGCTATGACAAAGCTAGTAGCTCATAATCCCTGAATGGCTTAACGCTTGCACCCGGACTACTGAATTATGCTAACGGAATAGCCCTTGACACCATACTAGCTGCAGTTTCAACTTTCCCCACAATGAAAATGGCGGCTGCTATTGAATGGGAGACAGACATCCTGACCCTCATCGAGACCTCTTTTCGGCTTTTAGAGTCCCTGTGGATCAGTGCCCTTACAGGAACAACACCTGCCCAGATCGTACAGGGGTGAGGAATGTGTAGTGTGTCATAAGTTATACTGGACACACCTGCTGATACCCACACTGCTAGTGAGGTTGCGACACATCTCATTATAAAGACAGACCAGCGTATAGAAGTTCAAAGATGGCTGACAGTGGCCCAGCAGAAAGCCTCTGCGTATCTTGCTCCTGGGAGCCTCTGTTCACTTGATGGCAGTTCAGCAATGACATTGGAGCCTTACATGTGGAAAGGCGTTCTCCTGGAGGAGATTTTATAGAAGCCCTAGTTTACCGGTAGCAGTAAGACTGTCTCAATCCTGACCGCACACTTGATTTTTCTAGTGGCGATCCATATAATGGGAGGCGGTGTATGCAGCTGGTCATCCCAATCAGTTAAAAGTATTTGCTTAGCTTTGTGATCCGGTGTAGGGTGAAAGGGATTCACTGCTGGGATCCGGTACCACTACATTGCCACTTACCCGGGTTAAGGTTTTGGTCTGCATTTTCATTAGACTGTTCATCCCTATTCTAGTTGCTTTGTTAAATTTTCTATGTATTACTTACATTATACTGTACATTCTCAATCTAGCATAAGGGTTTTTACTGATTACATGCTTTTGTAAAACCGAATAAAAATTTATTTAAAAATAAATAAATAAAAAATAACATATGAGATACAATTCAAGAAGTACACAAGGTGTGACGATCCAAAGCTAAGTCACACAAGATAAAGTATCAAGCAATTTATTTAGTTCTCACATATCTTTATGACCATGGTGTAAAATCTCATATTCTTGGAGATTTTTTAATACCCTTTGAAATAACTAGTGATGGAGCAATAACACATATGAGAATACATCTCAAACTAGACTTTAAAAAACATAGGGTGAACAAACAATGACATTTGAACTGTGCCGTAAGTTTTGTGGTGATCATAGAGTAGCCAATATATACATAGGCTGGTTAAGATGCAATGATGTCCTAGTTAGATAGCAAACAGTTATTTGTATTTGGTGCCCTTACATTGTTATTTTATTGATAACATGAAACAAACAGCAAATTATATTTGTGGATAAGTGCAAAACCAAGTTATGAGCTAGGCCATAATGAAAGCACAATGTCACTTTCTTATGAATGTTGATATGTTTGAATAATAACAAATTCTTATTCATATTTTTCCTTATAGGAATGGCTCTCCACCCTCTCCTGCCCCAGTCTCCCCTTGTACACTTTCCACTGCTCCTACTGTACCGACCCTGTCACCCCTACTCCCTCCACTTTCCATTCCTTTCCATCTACTCCACCAGTTGTGTGTGTTTCCTCCACTGCCTCTACTTCTTTCCTCTATTTTTTCTCTTTCTCCTTCCCCCTCATCTCTTGTCTCTGCTCATTCCTCCTCTGTCGTATTCCCCTCTCTTTCTTCTGCCTCTCCACCTCTGCTGCTACTCCTCCTCCTGTGTCTTTACCTTCGTCCTCTTTTATCTGTTGTTTTCATCCCCCCCCTGTGTGTGTGTCTAATGTCCCTGGCCTTAATGTGTCCTTTCCCCTCCACCAAATTTACATATGCCCAACCCTCCTTCCATCTCCCTGTATCCCCCTTTCTTCACCCCATCTATCCCAACTCAATGCCAATCCGCATGGTGAGTTTTGTAATGGTATGTACATGTATTAATGATTTTTCTTTGTTGTCTCTTCCACAAAGGTGGACCCAGCATGGTATGTCAATGTATCAGAAACTCTGCAACAGTATCATGTTGAGTTCCCACGTGCGGCTTGGCCTTATGCTGGATAGCATGTATGTGCTTTGGGAGCAGAACAGACAAATTTTAGAGGTCCTCCGATCTTGTCGGCCTGCTCCTGAAGCACGACTGGGGCAAGAAGAAAGGGAGGATGCAGACCCTCCTGGAGAGTATAGGGGGGTAATATGTCCTCCTAGTTGCCAGCTGCTGATGAACCACCGTGCAATTTTTGAGTCATCTAGATTATGTTGACTAAGTGTTCTTGGTTTTATGCCTTTTAATAAATGTTTTAACACTTTATCGGATTGTGTGGTTTGCAGACTACAAAGCTGGGAAGTGGAATCTCCTATTGGAAGCCTTCTTTAGCCTGAAAGCCAGCATGCCGAACTGCTGCTAATTATTTCAGCCTGCTCCTACCAGCACATGGTTGTGCTCATGCTCTTGTGAGTATATATTATTATTATTATACTTTATTTATGAAGCGCCATCATATTCCGCAGCACTGTCCATGTATACAGATCATTTAAATAAAACAATAGTATACAACTTCTAAGACTAAGAGACAGGACAGAATTTACAAACAAATACAGGAGGAATCGAGGGCCCTATTCCTGTGGGAACTTACAATCTAGAAGGGTAGGAGGTTGGGAAACATGAGGTGAGGACTGCAAGATTGAGAAAGATGTTAATGCAGAGTTAGAGGAGGGAAATGTTGTTAGGTAAAAGGAATATTATTGAGTTGGGTGGTAGGCTTCCCTGAACAGAAAAGTCTTCAGAGAGCATTTAAAGGAAGAAAGATTTGGGCAAAGCCTGACAGCACGAGGGAGAGTTTTCCAGAGGGTAGGTGCTGCACGACAGAAGTCCTGCAGTCTAGCATGAGAGGAGGTGATAGTCGCAGAAGCGAGGAGCAGGTCATTGTTGGATCTTAGTGGGCGGGCTGGAGTATACTTGTTGATTAGAGAGGATAGGTAGAGGGGAGCGGAGTTGGTGACCGCTTCGTATGCAAGGGTGAGAATTTTGAATTTAATTCTGCTGTGTATGGGGAGCCAATGAAGGGACTCGCAGAAAGGTGAAGCAGATACAGAGCGACGGGAAAGGTGGTGCTGTAGCATCACCTTCTGTATCTTATACTGTTCACACGATGTGGGTGGCGCCTCCATTTTGTTCCAGAAACACAGTTTGCTCTAGTGTGGGGACAATAACAGCATCTAATTAAAAAGTCAAATGCAATAGTGCAAACAGTCAGTGCCACATGAAAAGACTATTTCTGTAGTGAGCAAAAATGTAGAAATGAAGTAGAGTAAAGACGCTCGAAAAACGTTTCAGACAGCTAACAAACTGTGTGCCAAACTGCCGGTCCAGACATACAATTAATCACTGCACATGCTTCTGTAGACTACCAGATATCTTTGAGGGGGGACCGGAAAGCCAAGCAACAAACTTAATCGACAGGTGTTTGACACAGCACCTGCTCACACCCAGGTAATGTATTCCTCTACTCGGTCATTCATACACACCTACGATCACAGGTGACCGATGGACAGCACAGATAGGGGAAGGAAGAAGGAGTATGCTGGCTCCAGACCTCACCAGGGGAGGGGCAGTAGTAGATGTTAGCAGGAGCTTCCAAGCAGGTAGAGGTAGTACACAAATATTTCATAGATGTTTAAAGGGACATCCTCACCAAACTGCAACATAACATAAGGCACTTTGTAATCCAATCCGGTGTGTGTCCAAATCCTGAGGGAAAAAGAGGGGGGGTTAAATCAGGGGCACTAGGAGACTACACATTCAATGTAGAAAGCTGGCAATGGAGTATAATCAAAAAAAGGTGAATCGAATCTGGTAATAAAACGTAACATTTATTTAAGAAAAATACACAATGATTTGATGTATTAATATTGTAATTCACCATCATATGTTTACGTTATGATCCTTAGAATAAGCAGGTTTATGTTTTTAACCAATGGCAGAATAGTAGGTGCTTTATTAGGAGAGAGACATGTGCATGTAATTAGCTATGATTACGGCTTAAATGCTGAAACACATAAGCTGTTTGCAACCTGTCTTATTTACATTGACGGTTTTGTGATAGACTGTCATTTTTAACTTTTTCTTAAATAAATGTTACATTTTATTATCTCATTCGATTCACCTTTTTGTGATTAGCCTCCAGTTTGTTCCCTTATAGGGTTTTACTTGTTAGACCTAGTACTGTCCCTTTATGCGGATTATCTGCTTTCAATTCTGACTACAGCAAATAAAATTTACTTTGTTTCTTAGAAATTATTAATAATTATAGCTCTTTTCCAGGTTACAAAATCAGCCAAGATAAATCAGAGATTTTATAGATTAACAAAACAGAGAATAGTGCTGGAAACCATCCATTCTGGGTAGTGGACCAGATTTAATATTTGGGGATCCCCCTAGGATGTAACCCCCATAAATGGTATGAATTGAATTATGTAGAATTTTTTCAGATACAAGCTAGAGGTTAATAAATGGACCTCTTTTCCCTTATCTATATCAGCTAAGATTATATTGTTAAACTTTTTGTTTCTGCAACTTTGTTACTTAATGCAGAATTTACTATTATTTATTTAGAACAGTGACGACAATTTAATAAAGTTTTTGTTAACTAAGAAAAGAGTTAGCCTCTCTATTGCTTAACTTTCTCAGTTTAGGTAAGCTTGGAGGTCTTTCCAGAAGATTAAATATTACAATTGGGTTACCATGGTTAAGATTGCAATAGACTGGCTTACAAAAAAAAATTATGTATCGTTTTACGAAATGGAAGAAGCAATCTATCCATTTTCATTAAAATGCTATCTTACTTTGTCCTACTTCCAAATTACCTTATAATATTCAAACCTTAAAGGGACATGAAACCCAAATCTTTTATTTCATGATTCAGATATAGATTTTTTTTAAACAACTTTATAATTTACGTCTATTTTCTAATTTGCTTCATTCTCTTGGTATCCTGTGTTGAAGAAGCAGCAATGCACTACTGGGATCTAGCTGAATGCATGGGGAACCAATAACATGAGGCATATATGTACAGCCACCAACCAGCAGCTCCAAAGTCTATCTAGGTATCCTTTTCAATAAATGATATCCAGATACTAAAACAAATTAGATAATAGAAAAAAATTGGAAAGTTGTGTAAAATCACATGCTCTACCTGAATCATTAAAGAAAAAATGTGGGTTTCACGTCCCTTTAAGTGTTTTTAAAAATATCATTCTTGCTGGGCAGAAGTTTTGTAAGGAACTAAAGGTTCATTATAGAATTTCTAGCCATCTTCCTATCTCGGGTAATTCAGATTTCTTGCCCGGTTTGAACCCTGGTATCTTCAAAACATGGCAATTAAAGGGTCTAAAATATCTGGTACAATTATAAGAGGAAAATTCCAATTTAAGTAAATCCTTTGATATCTTGCGAGCAGAATTTTCTTTGCCTCAACATATTTTTTTTTTGCTTATTTACAATTGAGACACTATTTTTTTTTCATTGAGTTGGAAACAGGGGTTAACCTAAGATTTGGGTGAGATTGAAAGGAGCAGTGCTGCTTTTTTTCTAACACCCCACTCCCACCAACTTTAATCCATAAAATACTGCCTAGTGCAGTTACTTTATTAAAAAATAAAGATGCTGCCATCTTTCGACTAGATTACGAGTTTTGCGTTATACTGAAAAAGCAGCGTTAGGTTATAACGCTGCTTTTTTACTACCGCTGGTATTACGAGTCTTGCAGGTTTAGGGGCACCGCACACTTTTTTGGCTTTACCGCAAATCAACTTATGCAATTTGCGTATAGTCTTTTTTCAATGGGACTTCCATTGTGCCGGTATTACAAGTTGTTTTTTTTTGGCCAAAAAGTGAGCGGTACACCCTATCCCGTCAAGATTGGTAACGCATTCTAAAGTCAGTAGTTATGAGTTTTACACTACAAAGCTGTAGCATAAAACTCATAAGGTGCTAAAAAAGTACACTAACACCCATAAACTACCTATTAACCCTTAAACCGAGGCCCTCCCGCATCGCAAACACTAAAATAAAATGATTAACCCCTAATCTGCTGCTACCAACATTGCTGCCACTGTAACAAACATATTAACCCCTAAACCACCACACTTCCACCTCGCAAACACTAGTTAAATATTATTAACCCCTAATCTGCCGCCCCTAACATCTCCACCACCTACCTACATTTATTAACCCCTAATCTGCCGCCCCCAACGTCACCGCCACTATACTAAATTTATTAACCCCTAAACCTAAGTCTAACCCTAACACCCCCTAACTTAAATATAATTTAAATAAGTCTAAATACAAATTACTTTCATTAACTAAATAATTCCTATTTAAAACTAAATACTTACCTATAAAATAAACCCTAAGCTAGCTACAATATAACTAATAGTTACATTGTATCTAGCTTTGGGTTTATTTTTATTTTACAGGCAAGTTTGTATTTATTTTAACTAGGTAGAATAGTTACTAAATAGTTATTAACGATTTACTATCTACCTAGCTAAAATAAATGCCAATTTACCTGTAAAATAAAACCTAACCTAAGTTACACTAACACCTAACACTACACTACAATTAAATAAATTAAATACAATTAGCTAAATTAAAAAAACAAACAAACAGAAAATAAAAACAAATTACAAGATATTTAAACTAATTACATCTAATCTAATAGCCCTATCAAAATAAAAAAGCCCCCCCCCCCAAAATAAAAAAACCCCTAGCCTACATTAAACTACCAATAGCCCTTAAAAGGGCCTTTTGCGGGTCATTTCCCCAAAGAAATCAGCTCTTTTACCTGAAAATAAATTACAAACAACCCCAACAGTAAAACCCACCACCCACACAACCAACCTCCCAAATAAAACCATAACTAAAAAAACCTAAGCTCCCCATTGCCCTGAAAAGGGCATTTGGATGGGCATTACCCTTAAAAGGGCATTTAGCTCTATTGCAGCCCAAAGCCCTAACCTAAAAATAAAACCCAACCTATAAACCTTTAAAACCTAACACTAACCCTTGAAGATCCACTTACAGTTTTGAAGATCCGAGATCCATCCTCAACGAAGCCGGGAGAAGTCCTCATCGAAGCGGCAATAAGTCATCAACGAAGCTGGGAGAAGTCTTCATCCAAGCCAGGAGAAGTGGTCCTCCAGACGGGCAGAAGTCTTCATCCAGACAGCATCTTCTATCTTCATCCATCCGGCGTGGAGCGGCTCCATCTTCAAGACATCCGATGCGGAGCATCCTCTTCTTTCCGACGACTACCGACGAATGAAGGTTTCTTTAAATGACTGATTGGAACAGCCAATAGAATGCAAGCTCAATCCTATTGGCTGATTGGATCAGCCAGTAGGATTGAAGCTCAATCCTATTGGCTGATTGCATCAGCCGATAGGATTTTTTCAACCTTAATTCCGATTGGCTGATAGAATTCTATCAGCCAATCGGAATCTAAGGGACGCCATCTTGGATGACGTCACTTAAAGGAACCTTCATTCGTCGGGTAGTCGTCAGCAGAAGAGGATGCTCCGCGCCGGATGTCTTAAAGATGGAGTCACTCCATGCCGGATGGATGAAGATAGAAGATGCCGTCTGGATGAAGACTTCTGCCGTCTGGAGGACCACTTCTCCCGGCTTCGTTGAGGACTTCTTGCCGCTTCAATGAGGACTTCTCCCGGCCTCGTTGAGTATGGATGTCGGATCTTCAAAACTGTAAGTGGATCTTCAGGGGGTTAGTGTTAGGTTTTTTAAGGGTTTATTGGGTGGGTTTTATTTTTGGGTTAAGGCTTTGGGCTGCAATAGAGCATAACGCAAAACTCGTAATCTAGCCGTTTATTTTTTAATAAAATACACTACATTGTATTTTTGGGGCATTTGGAGCACATTTATAAAATTATCTGGAGATCTAATCTCTGGTTAATTTTATAAGCGCTAATACTTACCGCGAGCCTGTGGTAGCAATAACCAGCCACTTGTAATGGCTGATTAATTATTGTGCGCCCACAAACGAGCAAATTTGTCCACTTGCGGGCGCACAATAATTTAGCGCTCTAATTGTAATCTAGCCCTTAATGTTTTGTAATGGAAAGAGGTAGAGGAGTAGTGAGTAATGGGGAAGTGAAGGTCATGCAGAAAGAACTGGAGTTCAGCATTGGTGTACAGGATGGGCTACAGTGGCTAGGGTCTAGCAATGCAATTGTATTATGTTTAAACATGGCTTAAAATAATGTACATGCCCAGGACTGTGTAGAACATCCTGAAGAAACACGCTAAGCAAACAAATTGGAAATGAGAGAAGGCTTTGCATCTGTTTGTATTAGTTGCATAGGGCTAGATTACAATTGGAGTGCTATCTACTGTGTGAGGTTTACGCACACAATTGCAAGCTCACGGTCAAGGTTTTAGCACCCAGCCATATTATGAGTTCAGCAGCAGTTAGATTATCTCAAACTAAGCTTCTCATCTTACAAGTTGCTGGGTAATATGTGTGCAGCCGCACTATAGTGAAAATTGCAATACAATATAATTGGGATTCTATGCTTTCAATATGTTTAATTTGCATATGGCCAAGAATCCTTACTAACGCCTAGATTTAGAGTTTTGTCGGTAACGACCCGCGTAGCTAACGCTGGCTTTTTTCTGGCCTCACCTTTAAAATAACTCTGGTATTGATAGTCCACAGAATGGCTGCGTTAGGCTCCAAAAAAGGAGCGTAGAGCATATTTAACGCCACTGCAACTCTCGATACCAGAGTTGCTTACGGACGCGGCCAGCCTCAAAAACGTGCTCGTGCACGATTCCCCCATAGGAAACAATGGAGCTGTTTGAGCTGAAAAAAAACCTAACACCTGCAAAAAAGCCGCGTTCAGCTCCTAACGCAGCCCCATTGTTTCCTATGGGGAAACACTTCCTACGTCTGCACCTAACACTCTAACATGTACCCCGAGTCTAAACACCCCTAACCTTACACTTATTAACCCCTATTCTGCCGCCCCCCGCTATCGCTGACCCCTGTATATTATTTTTAACCCCTAATCTGCCGCTCCGTAAACCGCCGCTACTTACATTATCCCTATGCACCCCTAATCTGCTGCCCCTAACACTGCCGACCCCTATATTATATTTATTAACCCCTAATCTGCCCCCCACAACGTCGCCTCCACCTGCCTACACTTATTAACCCCTAATCTGCCGACCGGACCGCACCGCTATTATTATAAAGTTATTAACCCCTAATCCGCCTCACTAGCCCTATAATAAATAGTATTAACCCCTAATCTGCCCTCCCTAACATCGCCGACACCTAACTTCAATTATTAACCCCTAATCTGCCGACTGGAGCTCACCGCTATTCTAATAAATGTATTAACCCCTAAAGCTAAGTCTATCCCTAACACTAACACCCCCCTAAGTTAAATATAATTTTAATCTAACGAAATTAATTAACTCTTATTAAATAAATTATTCCTATTTAAAGCTAAATACTTACCTGTAAAATAAATCCTAATATAGCTACAATATAAATTATAATTATATTATAGCTATTTTAGGATTAATATTTATTTTACAGGTAACTTTGTATTTATTTTAACCAGGTACAATAGCTATTAAATAGTTAAGAAATATTTAATAGCTAAAATAGTTAAAATAATTACAAATTTACCTGTAAAATAAATCCTAACCTAAGTTACAATTAAACCTAACACTACACTATCAATAAATAAATTAAATACAATTCCTACAAATAACTACAATGAAATAAACTAACTAAAGTACAAAAAATAAAAAAGAACTAAGTTACAAAAAATAAAAAAATATTTACAAACATAAGAAAAATATTACAACAATTTTAAACTAATTACACCTACTCTAAGCCCCCTAATAAAATAACAAAGCCCCCCAAAATAAAAAAATGCCCTACCCTATTCTAAATTACTAAAGTTCAAAGCTCTTTTACCTTACCAGCCCTGAACAGGGCCCTTTGCGGGGCATGCCCCAAGAAGTTCAGCTCTTTTGCCTGTAAAAAAAACCATACAATACCCCCCCCAACATTACAACCCACCACCCACATACCCCTAATCTAACCCAAACCCCCTTAAATAAACCTAACACTAAGCCCCTGAAGATCTTCCTACCTTATCTTCACCATACCAGGTTCACCGATCGATCCAGAAGAGCTCCTCCGATGTCCTAATCCAAGCCCAAGCGGGGGGCTGAAGAGGTCCATGATCCGGCTGAAGTCTTCATCCAAGCGGGAGCTGAAGAGGTCCTCCATCCGGTAGAAGTCTTCATCCAAGCGGGGCAGAAGAGGTCTTCCATCCGATTGAAGTCTTCATCCAAGAGGCATCTTCTATCGTCATCCATCCGGAGCGGAGCGGCAGCATCCTGAAGACCTCCGACGCGGAACATCCATCCTGGCCGACGACTGAACGACGAATGACGGTTCCTTTAAATGACGTCATCCAAGATGGCGTCCCTCGAATTCCGATTGGCTGATAGGATTCTATCAGCCAATCGGAATTAAGGTAGGAATATTCTGATTGGCTGATGGAATCAGCCAATCAGAATCAAGTTCAATACGATTGGCTGATCCAATCAGCCAATCAGATTGAGCTCGCATTCTATTCGCTGTTCCGATCAGACCGGTATGGTGAAGATAAGGTAGGAAGATCTTCAGGGGCTTAGTGTTAGGTTTATTTAAGGGGGGTTTGGGTTAGATTAGGGGTATGTGGGTGGTGGGTTGTAATGTTGGGGGGGGGGTATTGTATGTTTTTTTTTACAGGCAAAAGAGCTGAACTTCTTGGGGCATGCCCCGCAAAGGGCCCTGTTCAGGGCTGGTAAGGTAAAAGAGCTTTGAACTTTAGTAATTTAGAATAGGGTAGGGCATTTTTTTATTAGGGGGCTTAGAGTAGGTGTAATTAGTTTAAAATTGTTGTAATATTTTTCTTATGTTTGTAAATATTTTTTTATTTTTTGTACTTTAGTTAGTTTATTTCATTGTAGTTATTTGTAGGAATTGTATTTAATTTATTTATTGATAGTGTAGTGTTAGGTTTAATTGTAGGTAATTGTAGGTATTTTATTTAATTAATTTATTGATAGTGTAGTGTTAGGTTTAATTGTAGGTAATTGTAGGTATTTAATTTAATTTATTGATAGTGTAGTGTTAGGTTTAATTGTAACTTAGGTTAGGATTTATTTTACAGGTAATTTTGTAATTATTTTAACTAGGTAGCTATTAAATAGTTCATAACTATTTAATAGCTATTGTACCTGGTTAAAATAAATACAAAGTTACCTGTAAAATAAATATAAATCCTAAAATAGCTATAATATAATTATAATTTATATTGTAGCTATATTAGGATTTATTTTACAGGTAAGTATTTAGCTTTAAATAGGAATAATTTATTTAATAAGAGTTAATTAATTTCGTTAGATTTAAATTATATTTAAGTTAGGGGGGTGTTAGTGTTAGGGTTAGACTTAGCTTTAGGGGTTAATGCATTTATTAGAATAGCGGTGAGCTCCGGTCGGCAGATTAGGGATTAATGTTTGAAGTTAGGTGTCGGCGATGTTAGGGAGGGCAGATTAGGGGTTAATACTATTTATTATAGGGTTAGTGAGGCGGATTAGGGGTTAATAACTTTATTATAATAGCGGTGCGGTCCGGTCGGCAGATTAGGGGTTAATAAGTGTAGGCAGGTGGAGGCCGCTGAGGGCGGCAGATTAGGGGTTAATAAATATAATATAGTGGTCGGCGGTGTTAGGGGCAGCAGATTAGGGGTACATAGCTATAATGTAGGTGGCGGCGCTTTGCGTTCGGCAGATTAGGGGTTAATTATTGTAGGTAGCTGGCGGTGACGTTGAGGGCGGCAGATTAGGGGTTAATAAATATAATATAGTGGTCGGCGGTGTTAGGGGCAGCAGATTAGGGGTATATAAGTATAACGTAGGTGGCGGTCGGCAGATTAGGGGTTAAAAAATGTAATCGAGTGGCGGCGATGTGGGGGGACCTCGGTTTAGGGGTACATAGGTAGTTTATGGGTGTTAGTGTACTTTAGAGCACAGTAGTTAAGAGCTTTATGAACCGGCATTAGCCCAGAAAGCTCTTAACTCCTGACTTTTTTCTGCGGCTGGAGTTTTGTCGTTAGAATTCTAACGCTCACTTCAGACACGACTCTAAATACCGGAGTTAGAAAGATCCCATTGAAAAGATAGGATACGCAAATGACGTAAGGGGATCTGCGGTATGGAAAAGTCGCGGCTGAAAAGTGAGCGTTAGACCCTTTTTTGAGTGACTCCAAATACCGGCGCTAGCCTAAAACCAGCGTTAGGAGCCTCTAACGCTGGTTTTCACGGCTACCGCCAAACTCCAAATCTAGGCCTTAGATTCTCAGACAGGGCTAGTGTACTAGAAACTAAACAAACATCACAGCCAATATGTCCCAGATGACCAATGTGGCATATCAGTTATTAGTTTATACCATTTCATAAAGGATAACTCAAGGCACTTTCACTGTCGGAAGCTGAAAGTTTAGGAATGTCATCCTCAACAAGTGACATCCTGTCATAGGATTCCCCTACACAGAGGACGCTTGGCCTGATCTCTGGAGGGACTAATAGAATATGGGAAGCATATTTAACATGTGTAGGACAATACACTGCATATTGCATCTGCCAACAATTTCATTTTATCAATATCCACTTTGTGTGACATGGTAACATGCACAGTATGAACGTGTTTGCAGAGTATCCTGAATCTACTCAGGACTACCATATCCTTAGGCACTCGTCTGTGTGGCCACAGTTGGAGGCCACAAAGTGCCATTATGGATGGATTAGTGTTCAGTATAGATGCTCAGCACGCATACATTTATAATGGACAGTATAGGATTGGAGGTCCATTTTAAATGCACTCAGGCATATGTGTGTGCTAACTATGTGCCAGCCAAGTTGATTTTGATATTTGGAATGTCTCTAATGTTCTCTACATCAATAATCACACTGCCATGCAATGTTCCTTGTCACGTCTCTGGCAGCACGTCTGTGCACGGATTCTGTAGGCTCC
Source organism: Bombina bombina (assembly GCF_027579735.1). NCBI lineage: Eukaryota > Metazoa > Chordata > Amphibia > Anura > Bombinatoridae > Bombina > Bombina bombina. The sequence goes on from NC_069499.1 coordinate 963,262,001, forward strand.
ATGGATTGGCAAAAGAAATCTACGCATGACACGGCAAGAGAGGTATTTCATCACTCTGCGTACCAAAATTGCACTCAATCACTGACAACTCAGAAGGTCATTGGCAGGATCTTCTCAGGGAAACTCTAAACATAGGACACGGACATTGGTAAATCTTCAGAGGGTTGACTTTATCATCATGGAACCAAAGACCTTAAGAAGGTAAGTATACTCTATTTATGTGTTTCCGATGCATGCTACTGAGTTAGTGACATGACAGAGGCAGATATTTTAACAGAGGAATTGAACCCAGGATGTTAGAGACTTGGTGCTTTGTATTGGAAGATTGAGTCATACATTAATTTTTACATGTACATGTCTTTTTAATTAAGGTCAGCCTATGGTGGAAAGATAATCACTGTTGTAATCTGCAATGGGTCATATTACCGAATGAGATGTATCAAGCAGATGTGGATAAACTAAGGAAAACATCATATGTACAGCTAGCACAAGACAAAACACAAATGACAGGCCGCTGTAAAATTAAAATGTGGTGCCTGAAATCGTTTCCCCCGCCCCCCCAAAATCACCCAAACAAATATAGAAGTTACTCCAAAGAAAGCATGAATCTTTTTTTTTTTACTAAAGTGCTTCAAGAATGACAAAAATATTGTTTATAAAAAAACACACATAATTCTACATAAACACGTCATGATTTACATTTCCTAAAATAAAAAAATCTACTGAAATTAGACCATAAACATCCTCTTTAAATCAGTACCCTGAAGAACTGCACAGTATGCAATACACGTTGAAGTAACTGAATTTGCCTATTTTGATTTCTCAGGATTCTTTTGAAATCATTATGCACACATTTCCTTAAGTGTTACATGTTCTACACAAATATTTCTTGCATATCTGTAAAACATGATTCAGTTTCTGTACACTCATCACATTTTGTAGGCTCAGCTTGAACATCCAGGATCTCATCCGTTTTCCGCAACATCTGCAAATGTTAAACAATTAGTTAATGTCATATATGTATTCATTTTAAAGACTTTCGATAGTCTTTAAAATTACCTTTCACAGCAGACACGTGTGCCTTATCTAAAGGTTGCTCTTCATCAATTAATTTGTAAAATTTCTCAAACAAAAGTTATATCTGAAGGATTATCTGAAATGATTAGAAAAAACAAAGGAATAATGGATAAACCAGAGCAATCTTAGGCCTAGATTTAGAGTTTGGCGTTAGCCGTGAAAACCAGCGTTAGAGGCTCCTAACGCTGGTTTTAGGCTACCTCCGGTATTTGGAGTCATTTAAAAAAGGGTCTAACGCTCACTTTTCAGCTGCGAATTTTCCATACCGCAGATCCCCTTACGTAAATTGCGTATCCTATCTTTTCAATGGGATTTTTCTAACTCCGGTATTTAGAGTCGTGTCTGAAGTGAGCGTTAGAATTCTAACGACAAAACTCCAGCCGCAGGAAAAAAGTCAGTAGTTAAGAGCTTTCTGGGCTAACGCCGGTTCATAAAGCTCTTAACTACTTTACTCTAAAGTACACTAACACCCATAAACTACCTATGTACCCCTAAACCGAGGTCCCCCCACATCGCCGCCACTCGATTAAATTTTTTTAACCCCTAATCTGCCGACCGCCACCTACGTTATACTTATGTACCCCTAATCTGCTGCCCCTAACACCGCCGACCCCTATATTATATTTATTAACCCCTAATCTGCCCCCCTCAACGTCGCCTCCACCTGCCTACACTTATTAACCCCTAATCTGCCGAGCGGACCGCACCGCTATTATTATAAAGTTATTAACCCCTAATCCACCTCACTAACCCTATAATAAATAGTATTAACCCCTAATCTGCCCTCCCTAACATCGCCGACACCTAACTTCAATGATTAACCCCTAATCTGCCGACTGGAGCTCACCGCTATTCTAATAAATGTATTAACCCCTAAAGCTAAGTCTAACCCTAACACTAACACCCCCTAAATTAAATATAATTTTAATCTAACGAAATTAATTAACTCTTATTAAATAAATTATTCCTATTTAAAGCTAAATACTTACCTGTAAAATAAATCCTAATATAGCTACAATACAAATTATAATTATATTATAGCTATTTTAGGATTAATATTTATTTTACAGGTAACTTTGTATTTATTTTAACCAGGTACAATAGCTATTAAATAGTTAAGAACTATTTAATAGCTAAAATAGTTAAAATAATTACAAATTTACCTGTAAAATAAATCCTAACCTAAGTTACAATTAAACCTAACACTACACTATCAATAAATTAATTAAATAAAATACCTACAATTACCTACAATTAAACCTAACACTACACTATCAATAAATAAATTAAATACAATACCTACAAATAACTACAATGAAATAAACTAACTAAAGTACAAAAAATAAAAAAGAACTAAGTTACAAAAAATAAAAAAATATTTACAAACATTAGAAAAATATTACAACAATTTTAAACTAATTACACCTACTCTAAGCCCCCCAAAATAAAAAAATGCCCTACCCTATTCTAAATTACTAAAGTTCAAAGCTCTTTTACCTTACCAGCCCTGAACAGGGCCCTTTGCGGGGCATGCCCCAAGAAGTTCAGCTCTTTTGCCTGTAAAAAAAACCATACAATACCCCCCCCCCAACATTACAACCCACCACCCACATACCCCTAATCTAACCCAAACCCCCCTTAAATAAACCTAACACTAAGCCCCTGAAGATCATCCTACCTTGTCTTCACCTCACCGGGTATCAGACCGATCCGTCCTGGCTCCGATATCTTCATCCAACCCAAGCGGGGGCTAGACATCCACTGAAGAAGTCCAGAAGAGGGTCCAAAGTCTTCATCCTATCCGGGAAGAAGAGTAGATCTGGACCAGCAACCATCATCTTCCAAGCGGCATCTTCTATCTTCATCCGATGAGGACCGGCTCCATCCTGAAGACCTCCACCGCGGACCCATCTTCATCCGGCGACGTCCAACTAAAGAATGACGGCTCCTTTAAGGGACATCATCCAAGATGGCGTCCCTCGAATTCCGATTGGCTGATAGGATTCTATCAGCCAATCGGAATTAAGGTAGGAATATTCTGATTGGCTGATGGAATCAGCCAATCAGAATCAAGATCAATCCAATTGGCTGATCCAATCAGCCAATCAGATTGAGCTTGCATTCTATTGGCTGATCGGAACAGCCAATAGAATGCGAGCTCAATCTGATTGGCTGATTGGATCAGCCAATCGTATTGAACTTGATTCTGATTGGCTGATTCCATCAGCCAATCAGAATATTCCTACCTTAATTCCGATTGCCTGATAGAATCCTATCAGCCAATCGGAATTCGAGGGACGCCATATTGGATGACGTCCTTTAAAGGAGCCGTCATTCTTCAGTTGGATGTCGCCAGATGAAGATGGGTCCGCGGTGGAGGTCTTCAGGATGGAGCCGGTCCTCATCGGATGAAGATAGAAGATGCCGCTTGGAAGATGATGGTTGCCGGTCCGGATCTACTCTTCTTCCCGGATAGGATGAAGACTTTGGACCCTCTTCTGGACTTCTTCAGTGGATGTCTAGCCCCCGCTTGGTTTGGATGAAGATATCGGAGCCAGGACGGATCGGTGTGATACCCGGTGAGGTGAAGACAAGGTAGGATGATCTTCAGGGGCTTAGTGTTAGGTTTATTTAAGGGGGGTTTGGGTTAGATTAGGGGTATGTGGGTGGTGGGTTGTAATGTTGGGGGGGGGTATTGTATGTTTTTTTTTACAGGCAAAAGAGCTGAACTTCTTGGGGCATGCCCCGCAAAGGGCCCTGTTCAGGGCTGGTAAGGTAAAAGAGCTTTGAACTTTAGTAATTTAGAATAGGGTAGGGCATTTTTTTATTTTGGGGGGCTTTGTTATTTTATTAGGGGGCTTAGAGTAGGTGTAATTAGTTTAAAATTGTTGTAATATTTTCTTATGTTTGTAAATATTTTTTTATTTTTTGTAACTTAGTTCTTTTTTATTTTTTGTACTTTAGTTAGTTTATTTCATTGTAGTTATTTGTAGATATTGTATTTAATTAATGTATTGATAGTGTAGTGTTAGGTTTAATTGTAGGTAATTGTAGATATTTTATTTAATTAATTTAATGATAGTGTAGTGTTAGGTTTAATTGTAACTTAGGTTAGGATTTATTTTACAGGTAATTTTGTTATTATTTTAACTAGGTAACTATTAAATAGTTCTTAACTATTTAATAGCTATTGTACCTGGTTAAAATAATTACAAAGTTTCCTGTAAAATAAATATTAATCCTAAAATAGCTATAATATAATTATAATTTATAGTGTAGCTATATTAGGATTTATTTTACAGGTAAGTATTTAGCTTTAAATAGGAATAATTTATTTAATAAGAGTTAATTAATTTCGTTAGATGTAAATTATATTTAACTTAGGGGGGTGTTAGTGTTAGGGTTAGACTTAGCTTTAGGGGTTAATACATTTATTAGAATAGCGGTGAGCTCCAGTCGGCAGATTAGGGGTTAATAATTGAAGTTAGGTGTCGGCGATGTTAGGGAGGGCAGATTAGGGGTTAATACTATTTATTATAGGGTTAGTGAGGCGGATTAGGGGTTAATAACTTTATTATAGTAGCGCTCAGGTCCGCTCAGCAGATTAGGGGTTAATAAGTGTAGGCAGGTGGAGGCGACGTTGTGGGGGGCAGATTAGGGGTTAATAAATATAATATAGGGGTCGGCAATGTTAGGGCAGCAGATTAGGGGTACATAGGGATAATGTAAGTAGCGGCGGTTTACGGAGCGGCAGATTAGGGGTTCATAATAATATGCAGGGGTCAGCGATATCGGGGGCGGCATATTAGGGGTTAATAAGTGTAAGGTTAGGGGTGTTTAGACTCGGGGTACATGTTAGAGTGTTAGGTGCAGACGTAGGAAGTGTTTCCGCATAGCAAACAATGGGGCTGCGTTAGGAGCTGAACGCGCCTTTTTTGCAGGTGTTAGGTTTTTTATCAGCTCAAACAGCCCCATTGTTTTCTATGGGGGAATCGTGCACGAGCACGTTTTTGAGGCTGGCCACTTGCGTAAGCAACTCTGGTATCGAGAGTTGAAGCTGCGTTAAATATGCTCTACGCTCCTTTTTTGGAGCCTAACGCAGCCTTTATGTGGACTCTCAATACCAGAGTTATTTTTATGGTGCGGCCAGAAAAAAGCCGGCGTTAGCTTTTCGGGTCGTTACCGACAAAACTCTAAATCTAGTCGTTAGTGTTCAAATGAAGAACAGTGAGGTAGTATGCAGTGGGTGTAAAATAAAACTTAACATTTAATTGTATTTGTTAAAAAGGAAGTAATAACTACCTGTGTAGTGCATTAAAAGGCTGTATTGTGGTACAGTAGAGCTGGTAAACCTTAGGAAAGTATCCTTAAAGACGTAGCTGCAGCTAAATCTTTAAGGATACTTTCCTGATCGGAACAGCCAATAGAATGCGAGCTCAATCTGATTGGCTGATTGGATCAGCCAATCGTATTGAACTTGATTCTGATTGGCTGATTCCATCAGCCAATCAGAATATTCCTACCTTAATTCCGATTGGCTGATAGAATCCTATCAGCCAATCGGAATTCGAGGGATGCCATCTTGGATGACGTCCCTTAAAGGAGCCCTCATTCTTCAGTTGGATGTCGCCAGATGAAGATGGGTCCGCGGTGGAGGTCTTCAGGATGGAGCCGGTCCTCATCGGATGAAGATAGAAGATGCCGCTTGGAAGATGATGGTTGCCGGTCCAGATCTACTCTTCTTCCCGGATAGGATGAAGACTTTGGACCCTCTTCTGGACTTCTTCAGTGGATGTCTAGCCCCCGCTTGGGTTGGATGAAGATATCGGAGCCAGGACGGATCGGTGTGATACCCGGTGAGGTGAAGACAAGGTAGGATGATCTTCAGGGGCTTAGTGTTAGGTTTATTTAAGGGGGGTTTGGGTTAGATTAGGGGTATGTAGGTGGTGGGTTGTAATGTTGGGGGGAGGTATTGTATGTTTTTTTTTACAGGCAAAAGAGCTGAACTTCTTGGGGCATGCCCAGCAAAGGGCCCTATTCAGGGCTGGTAAGGTAAAAGAGCTTTGAGCTTTAGTAATTTAGAATAGGGTAGGGCATTTTTTTATTTTGGGGGGCTTTGTTATTTTATTAGGGGGCTTAGAGTAGGTGTAATTAGTTTAAAATTGTTGTAATATTTTTCTTATGTTTGTAAATATTTTTTATTTTTTGTAACTTAGTTCTTTTTTATTTTTTGTACTTTAGTTAGTTTATTTCATTGTAGTTATTTGTAGATATTGTATTTAATTAATGTATTGATAGTGTAGTGTTAGGTTTAATTGTAGGTAATTGTAGATATTTTATTTAATTAATTTAATGATAGTGTAGTGTTAGGTTTAATTGTAACTTAGGTTAGGATTTATTTTACAGGTAATTTTGTTATTATTTTAACTAGGTAACTATTAAATAGTTCTTAACTATTTAATAGCTATTGTACCTGGTTAAAATAATTACAAAGTTACCTGTAAAATAGATATAGTGTAGCTATATTAGGATTTATTTTACAGGTAAGTATTTAGCTTTAAATAGGAATAATTTATTTAATAAGAGATAATTAATTTCGTTAGATGTAAATTATATTTAACTTAGGGGGGTGTTAGTGTTAGGGTTAGACTTAGCTTTAGGGGTTAATACATTTATTAGAATAGCGGTGAGCTCCAGTCGGCAGATTAGGGGTTAATAATTGAAGTTAGGTGTCGGCGATGTTAGGGAGGGCAGATTAGGGGTTAATACTATTTATTATAGGGTTAGTGAGGCGGATTAGGGGTTAATAACTTTATTATAGTAGCGCTCAGGTCCGCTCGGCAGATTAGGGGTTAATAAGTGTAGGCAGGTGGAGGCGACGTTGTGGGGGGTAGATTAGGGGTTAATAAATATAATATAGGGGTCGGCGATGTTAGGGCAGCAGATTAGGGGTACATAGGGATAATGTAAGTAGCGGCGGTTTACGGAGCGGCAGATTAGGGGTTAATAATAATATGCAGGGGTCAGCGATATCGGGGGCGGCAGATTAGGGGTTAATAAGTGTAAGGTTAGGGGTGTTTAGACTCGGGGTACATGTTAGAGTGTTAGGTGCAGACGTAGGAAGTGTTTCCGCATAGCAAACAATGGGGCTGCGTTAGGAGCTGAACGCGCCTTTTTTGCAGGTGTTAGGTTTTTTATCAGCTCAAACAGCCTCATTGTTTTCTATGGGGGAATCGTGCACGAGCACGTTTTTGAGGCTGGCCGCTTGCGTAAGCAACTCTGGTATCGAGAGTTGAAGCTGCGTTAAATATGCTCTACGCTCCTTTTTTGGAGCCTAACGCAGCCTTTATGTGGACTCTCAATACCAGAGTTATTTTTATGGTGCAGCCAAAAAAAAGCCGGCGTTAGCTTTTCGGGTCGTTACCGACAAAACTCTAAATCTAGCCGTTAGTGTTCAAATGTAGAACAGTGAGGTAGTATGCAGTGGGTGTAAAATAAAACTTAACATTTAATTGTATTTGTTAAAAAGGAAGTAATAACTACCTGTGTAGTGCATTAAAAGGCTGTATTGTGGTACAGTAGAGCTGGTAAACCTTAGGAAAGTATCCTTAAAGACGTAGCTGCAGCTAAATCTTTAAGGATACTTTCCTAAGGTTTACCAGCTCTACTGTACCACAATACAGCCTTTTAATGCACTACACAGGTAGTTATTACTTCCTTTTTAACAAATACAATTAAATGTTAAGTTTTATTTTACACCCACTGCATACTACCTCACTGTTCTACATTTGAACACTAAGAGTGCTCTGGTTTATCCATTATTCCTTTGCTTTTTCTACTTATTTATCTGGATAAAGAGCACCCCCCACCATATTTATAGTGACTAGCTAATTCAGGAGCATATGGGTTTGATTACCCTAAATATATATTGTATACTAGCTTATAAATTATTTTTGGGGCCTATATATATTGAATCAAATTCCCTCCATACCTTATCATTCAATATTATCTGAAATGATAAATTCCCCCATCTCCACTCTCTTGTTGCCACTACATGGGGGATTCAAGGTGGGTGAAGCGTCAATCCACGAGTTTCACTTGGGATCAATGCCAGAGGATCAGCTGTGCTCAGCATTAATCCTTTAGCATCCACCCCAAGTGGAACTCATGGATTGACGATTTGCCCCCCCATGCATTCTCCAGAGAGTTTCCGGTAATGGAAAAGTATCCTAAATTATTTGTTATTAGGAGGATATAGGTAGTATAGATTAGGTAGCAGGTCATAGATATTAATACATAGTTAATAAGAAATAGTTATTAGATTTGTAAATAGTTAATAGTAGTTCATAGTTATTAGGTTAGTTTAGTAAATAGTTAATACTAAGTAGTTCATAGGTAGTAGGATATAGTTGTTAATAGTTAAAGGGACAGTCTACTCCAGAATTCGTATTGTCTAAAAAGATAGATAATCCCTTTATTACCCATTCCCCAGTTTTGCATAACCAACACTGTCATAAGTAACTCCACAGATGTGAGCACAATGTTATCTATATGACACACATGAACTAATGCCCTCTAGTTGTGAAAAACAGTCAAATGCATTCAGATAAGAGGGGGCATTCAAGGGTTAGAAATTAGCATATGAGCCTACCTAGGTTTAGCTTTCAACTGAGAATACCAAGAAACAAAGCAAATTTGATTATAAAAGTAAATTGGAAAGCTGTTTAAAATGACATGCCCTATCTGAATCATGAAAGTTTAATTTTGACTAGACTGTCCCTTTATTATTTTGCATGCCTTCATCCTTTGTTTTTTCTTTCTGCTCAGATATGTTTTCATCTACGTAAATATAATCTTTTAAACAAAGCGTTAATTACCAAAAATTTGCATTCATAAATAAAAATATAAATATATGTCTATGGGACCGAATTATTAAGCTCCGAATGGAGCTTGATGCCCCCTGTTTCCACACGAGCCTTCAGGCTCGCCGGAAACAGTAGTTATGAAGCAGCAGCAGTAGTTATGAAGCTGCTCCATAACTTGTCTGCTGCCTCTGAGGCTGCGGTCTTCAATCTGCCCAAACCTATACAATCGGGCTGATTGACACCCCCTGCTAGCAGCCGATTGGTAGCAAATCTGCAGGGGGCGGCATTGCACAAGCAGTTCACTAGAACTGCTTGTGCAATCATAGCTGTCGGCATTTATCGATGTGTGGCGGACATGATACGCTACATCGTATCATGTCCGTCCACACTTTAGTATATAGGCCCCTATATCTGTGAATACATTTATATTTTTAATTGTTAAAGGGACAGTCTAGTCCAAAACAAACTTTCATTATTCAGATATGACATGTAATTTTAAAAAAATTTCAAATTTACATCTATCACCAATTTTGCCTTGTTCTTTGGTATTCTTAGTTGAAAGCTAAACCTAGGAGGTTCATATGCTAATTTCTAAGCCCTTAAAGGCCGCCTCTCATCTCAGAGCATTTTGACAGTTTTTAACCACTAGAAGGTGTTAGTTCATGTGTTTCATATAGATAACACTGTGCTCACGCACGTGAAGTTCCTAGGAGCCAGCACTGATTGGCTAAAAACATAAATTATACTTACCTGATAGTTTCATTTCCATCGTTACGAGGAGAGTCCATGGCTTCATTCATTACTTGTAAAAAAAAATAACCTGGCCACCAGGAGGAGGCAAATACGCCCCAGCCAAAGGCTTAAATACCTCCCCCACTCCCCTCATCCCCCAGTCATTTTGCAGAGGGAACAAGGAACAGTAGGAGAAATATCAGGGTATAAATGGTGCCAGACGAAAAAACTAAAGAAATTTAGGTCCGCCCAATGGAGAACCAGGCGGGAGCCGTGGACTCTCCTCGTAACGATGGAAATTAAATTATCAGGTAAGCATAATTTATGTTTCCATCTAATATGAGGAGAGTCCATGGCTTAATTCATTACTTGTGGGAAACAAATACCCAAGCTCTAGAGGACACTGAATGAAAATTTGTAAAACTTTGAAAAAGTATGTAAGGAAGGCCAGGTAATCAGCTTACAAATTTGCTCCATAGAAGCCTCATTCTTGAAGGCCTAAGAAGAAGACACTGCTCTAGTTGAGTAATCCATAATCCTCAGAGGAGGCTTATGTCCCGCTGTCTCATAAGCCAAGCGAATCATGTTCCTCAGCCAAAAGGATAGGGAAGTGGAACAAGCCTTCTGCCCCTTACGCTTCCCCGAATAGACTACAAACAAAGCTGGTTTGTCTGAAATCCTTTGTAGCCTGAAGATAGAATTTAAGAGCTCAAAACACATCCAAGTTATGAAGTAACAGTTCCTTCCGGGAAGAAGGATTAGGACACAAGGAAGGAACCACAATTTCCTGATTAATGTTGCGATCAGACACAACCTTAGGGAGAAACCCCAGTCCAGTGCAAAGGACAGCCTTACCTGCATGGAAAACCAGGTAAGGAGGCTCACATTACAAGGCCACTATTTCAGAGACTCTGCGTGCCGAAGCAATAGCCAGTAGAAAAAGAACCTTCCAAGACAGAGGCATCTACTTATCAAGCTGTCAACCGCAAATACGCTGGAATTCCGCAGCATATTTGTGGCGAGCTTGATTCCCCTTAGTTATCAAACCCTACAGACTGGCAAAAGTAGAATTTTGTGATGTAACATACAATCCGCCGGTCTCAGTCCGACACAGATTGATGCTTATGTCACTACAGATGTTCTGAATGCAAATTCGGCACTATCTGACTACTTTTGCAAGTTATCAAATATCTACCAGGTACGCTCGGCACTATTCCGGCCCAGCGTACCTGCTTTTCAATGCGCCACCCTGGAGGCGGCGGATGCCATAGGAATCAATGGGAGTCTGAAAGCAGCGAAAGCTCATTTTCGCTGCTGCCCGATATCCTTTTGATTCCTATGGGAGAATAAAAGTTATGTTATGTTTTTGCTGAGACTGCAGCTTCTTCCAGCCTGCTCTCCTTCCTGCTTGTCTCTCCCATGCCACAGCCAGTGCCATGCCCCCTGCCTCCCAGCACAGCACAGGTAACTCCCTTTGTTAACTTTCTTTCTACAGCCACTGCCCTGCCCCCGCCTCCCAGCCTTCCCACCTCCCAGCACCTATTTAATGGAGGTTGCTGCGCAAGCCCGTCAGCGCCCGTCCGCGCCTGGACCATGTCCAACACCACTAACCCTGGCTCCTACAACCACTGCCACTACAACAACAACACCCTCCTCCATCTCAACACCGGTAGATCATCTGCCTGCCACCACGCATCCCCAACGAACACCATAGGACCCTTCACCTGCCGCAACTGCGCCTTCTCCTCCCTCCAAACCACTAACCTGCCAGTCACCTCACACGCCTTCTCCTCCCTCCGAACCACTAACCTGCCAGTCACCTCACGCAAAAACAACCGCAACCACCTCAACTGCATCCTCCTCAACACCCGCTCCGTCTGCAAGCACGCAGCCGAGATCTGGAACCTGCTCAACTCCACCTCCCCAGATGTTGCCTTCCTCACCGAAACCTGGCTATACCCCACATCAATGCCTGACATCGCCATCCCCATCCCCGATGGATACAAGATCTCCCAAAAGGACCGCAGCAACCGACCGGGAGGAGGCATCGCCATTGTCCACAAACACTCCCTCCATGTCACAACCAGCTCCGACTACCACTCACCAGGCTTGGAACACCTACACTTCAAGATCCAGGTCAGTCCCAATACCACCCTCCATGGCACCCTCATCTACCGACCTCCCGGACCTCGTCCTGCCTTCTGTGACTCCATCACTGACCTCATTGCACCCCACACCCTCCCCTCAACAGACTACATCCTCCTTGGTGACCTCAACTTCCACCTAGACAACCCCAACGACCACAACACCACCAACCTCTTAGAAAACCTTGGAACCATCGGACTAAAGTAACTTGTCAACTCCCCAAACCACTTAGCCAGACACACCCTTGACCCTATCTTCTCTGCAGGCAACCACATCTCAGTTAACCACATAACTGAACTCCATTGGACCGACCACCATTGCATACACTTTTCCTTCAACAAACCTACCACACACCTCCGGCAGCACCACCCACCCTGCAGAAAATGGAACAACATCACTGATGACCAGCTGCACTCCACCCTGAACAAGTGCCCCCCAGCTACCTCCACAGATGCCAACTCCTCCGCCCGCAACCTCCACCACTGGCTCACAGACTGCGTCAACACCCTTGCCCCTCTCAAGGAACCGTCCAACCGCCAACCCACCAACAAGGCTAGTTGGTTCACCCCTGTCCCCCAGGACTCCAAACGCCACTGCAGGCAATTGGAAAAGACCTGGAGATCCAGCAAGACCCCTTCAAATAAAACACCCTACAAAGAAGCCATCACTACCCACCACCACCTCATCAAAACCACCAAGAAGACAGCCATCCAAGATAGAATCAATTCCAATGTCCACAACAACAAGGAGCTATTCACAGTCATCAAGGAATTCTCCAATCCCAACAGCAACATCAACGCCCTCCCAGGACCTCTGTGATAACCTTGCAATGTACTTCCACTGCAAGATCGTCAACATCTATGACAGCTTCGCGCCCCAGAACTCATCCACCACCGCCTATCCACCAACTCCCACCAATACCTCACCCAAATAAACCACCGCCTACCCCCCATGGACCATCTGGAGCCCCCTCACCACAGAGGACACCATCAGAATCATGAGATCAATCCACTGCGGAGCACTCTCGGACCCATGCCCGCATCACATTTTCAACAAAGCGGGTGACACCATCGCCCCCAAGCTCTGCAGCAACATCAAGTGCTCCATCGAAACCGGCACCTTCTCAGATGATTGGAAGCACGCAGAATTAAAACCCCTACTGAAAAAACCCACGGCTGACCCCAAAGAACTACCGCCCAATCTCTCTGCTCCCCTTTGTGGCCAAAGTCATCGAGAAGTCCATCAATGCGGAACTCGGTTTCAGGAGCAACCACAGCACCGAGACCGCCCTCCTCGCTGCCACAGATGACATCCTCGCCCTACTCGACCGAAGAGAGACTGCCGCCCTCATTCTCCTAGACCTCTCAGCAGCATTCAACACTATCTCCCACCTCACCCTCCGCAACCGACTACACGATGCCGGCATACGCGACAATGCCCTGGAATGGATCACCTCCTTCCTCACCAGCAAAACCCAGAAAGTTAGACTCCCACCTTTCACCTCCAAGCCCACAGAAATCAGCTGCAGTGTACCCCAAGGCTCTTTGCTGAGCCCCACCCTATGCAACATCTACATGGCCCCTCTCGCCGCCATCGCCCGACTACACAACCTCAACATAGACTCCTATGCCGATGACACCCAGTTAATCATCTCACTCACCAGTGACCCCACCACCGCCAAGAGAAAGTCCACGAAGGGCTGACAGCAGTCGCCACCTGGATGAGCTACAACTGCCTAAAGCTGAACGCAGACAAGACAGAAGTCCTCCTCCTCGGTCCCACCACATCCGCTTGGAATAACTCCTGGTGGCCCACAGCCCTCGGACACCCTCCAACCCCCACTGACCATGCACGAAATCTAGGCGTCATTCTGGACTCATCGCTCACCATGGACCGTCAAATCAACGCCATCTTCTATGCATGCTTCCACACACTTCACCTGCTGCGAAAGATCTTCAAATGGATCCCAACAGAGACCAGGAAGACTGTCACTCACGCCCTCGTCAGCAGCCGACTGGACTATGGTAATGCACTCTACGCTGGCACCACCATCAAGCTCCAAAAGAGACTACAGCGCATCCAGAACGCCTCAGCCAGACTAATCCTCGACATCCCTCGTCAATGCCACATCACCAAACACCTGCAGGACCTGCACTGGCTCCCCATCAACAAAAGAATAACCTTCAAGCTTCTCACCCACGCATTCAAGACCCTCCACAACATCGGTCCCGAATACTTGAACCACCACGTTACCTTCTACACCCCTGCCAGACAACTTCGATCATCCGACCAAGCCCTTGCAGTCATCCCCTGCATCAGGAAAACCACAGTGGGAGGCAGATCCTTCTCTCACCTGGCAGCCAATACTTGGAACACCCTCCTGCTTCACCTCAGACATGCTACTGCCCTAACTAAGTTCAGAAAGGACCTCAAGACCTGGCTCTTAGACTGAACTACAACCCTCAGCGCCTTGAGACCCTTACGGGTGAATAGCTGCGCTTTACAAAAACCCAATAGATAGATAGAGAGATGTTTACACCTAACACCCTAACATAAGCCCCGAGTCTAAACACCCCTAATCTACCGCCCCCTACACCGCCGCCACCTACATTATACTTATTAACCCCTAATCTGCCACCCCGACACCACCGGCACCTACATAAAGTTATTAACCCCTATTCCGCCGCTCCCGGACCCCGCCGCCACCTACATAAAGTTATTAACCCCTAATCTGCGGCCCCCAATGTTACCGCAACCTACCTACATTTATTAACCCCTAGTCTGCCGTCCCCAACGTCGTCAACCACTATAATAAATGTATTAACCCCTAAATCTAAGTCTAACCCTAACCCTAACACCCCCTAACTTAAATATAATTTAAATAAATCTAAATAAAACTTACAATTAATAACTAAATTATTACTAATTAAAACTAAATACTTACCTATAAAATAAACCTTAAGCCAGCTACAATATAACTAATAGTTACATTGTATCTAGCTTAGGGTTTATTTTTATTTTACAGGCAAGTTTGTATTTATTTTAACTAGGTAGAATAGTTACTAAATAGTTATTAACTATTTAATAGCTACCTAGCTAAAATAAATACAAAAGTACCTGTAAAATAAAACCTAACCTAAGTTACACTAACACCTAACACTACACTATAATTAAATACATTAACTACATTAAATACAATTAAATAAATTAAAATAAATTATCAAAAGTGCAAAAAACAAACACTAAATTACAGAAAATAAAAAACAAATGACAGATCTTTAAACTAATTACACCTAATCTAATAGCCCTATCAAAATAAAAAAGCCCCCAAAATAAAAAAAAACCCTAGCCTAAACTAAACTATCAATAGCCCTTAAAATGGCCTTTTGTGGGGCATTGCCCCAAAGAAATCAGCTCTTTTACCTGTAAAAAAAATACAAACAACCCCCCCAACAGTAAAACCCACCACCAACACAACCAACCCCCCAAATAAAATACTAACTAAATAAACCTAAGCTCCCCATTGCCCTGAAAAGGGAATTTGGATGGGCATTGCCCTTAAAAGGGCAGTTAGCTCTAATGCGCCCAAACTCTAACCTAAAAATAAAACCCTCCCAATACACCCTTAAAAAAACACTAACCCCCTGAAGATCGACTTACCGAGAGACGTCTTCATCCAAGCCGGGCAGAAGTCTTCATCCAAGCCGGGCGAAGCATCTTCTATCTTCATCCATCTGATGCGGAGCAGCTCCATCTTCAAGACATCCGACGTGGAGCATCCTCTTCTTCCGACGACTATCCGACGAATGAATTAAGGTAGAAAAAATCCTTTTGGCTGATGCAATCAGTCAATAGGGTTGAGCTTGCATTCTATTGGCTGATTGGAACAGCCAATAGAATGCCAGCTCAATCCTTTTGGCTGATTGCATCAGCCAATAGGATTTTTCTACCTTAATTCCAATTGGCTGATAGAATTCTATCAGCCAATCAGAATCTAAGGGACGCCATCTTGAATGACGTCACTTAAAGGAACCTTCATTCGTCGGATAGTCGTCGGAAGAAGAGGATGCTCCACGTCGGATGTCTTGAAGATGGAGCCGCTCCGTGCCGGATGAATGAAGATAGAAGATGCTGTCTGGATGAAGACTTCTGCCCGTCTGGAGGACCACTTCTGCCCGGGTTGGATGAAGACTTCTGCCCGTCTGGAGGACCACTTCGCCCGGCTTGGATGAAGACTTCTGCCCGGCTTAGATGAAGATGTCTCTCGGTAAGTCGATCTTCAGGGGGTTAGTGTTAGGTTTTTTTTTAAGGGTGTATTGGGTGGGTTTTATTTTTAGGTTAGGGTTTGGGCACAATAGAGCTAACTGCCCTTTTAAGGGCAATGCCCATCCAAATGCCCTTTTCAGGGCAATGGGGAGCTTAGGTTTTTTAGTTAGTATTTTATTTGGGGAGTTGGTTGTGTGGGTGGTGGGTTTTACTGTTGGAGGGGTGGTTTGTGTTTTTTTTTACAGGTAAAAGAGCTGATTTCTTTGGGGCAATGCCCCGCAAAAGGCCCTTTTAAGGGTTATTGATAGTTTAGTTTAGGCTAGGGTTTTTTTTTATTTTGGGGGGCTTTTTTTATTTTGATACGGCTATTAGATTAGGTGTAATTAGTTTAACGATCTGTAATTTGTTTTTTATTTTCTGTAATTTAGATAATTTATTTTAATTTATTTAATTGTATTCAATGTAGTTAATTTATTTAATTATAGTGTAGTGTTAGGTGTTTTATTTTACAGGTACTTTTGTATTTATTTTAGCTAGGTAGCTATTAAATAGTTAATAACTATTTAGTAACTATTCTACCTATTTAAAATAAATACAAACTTGCCTGTAAAATAAATATAAACCCTAAGCTAGATACAACATAACTATTAGTTATATTGAAGTTAGCTTAGGGTTTATTTTACAGGTAAGTATTTAGTTTTAAATAGGAATTATTTAGGAATTAATTGTAAGTTTTATTTAGATTTATTTAAATTATATTTAAGTTAGGGGGTGTTAAGGTTAGCGTTAGACTTAGGTTTAGGGGTTGGTAGATTAGGGGTTAATAATTATAATGTAGGTGGCGGCGGTGTAGGGAGTGGCAGAATAGGGGTTAATAACATAATGTAGGTGGCGGTGGGCTCCGGGAGCGGCGGTTTAGGGTTTAATAACTTTATTTAGTTGCGGCGGGGTCCGGGAGCTGGCGGGATAGGGGTTATACAGTTTAGTATAGTGGCGGTGCTTAGTGACAGTATACCAATAAAGCTGGGAAAAAGCCGAATAGCAGCAAGATCGATGACTGTTAGTTAACAACAGTCCACTGCTCATTGCCCCGTACTTGGTACGCTGCTTTTTGACAACTTTTTTGGTAACTTTGGAGAACGTATTCAGGTCTGCGGCAGCGATGTTAGGCGAACTTAGGCGAGCGCATTGGTGCCGTCGAATGCAAGTAAGTTTACGGCTTGATAAGTAGATGCCAGAGTCTTAATGTCAAGAGAATGCATAGGCTCAAACGGAGCCCCCTGCAAAACATTAAGAACCAGATTCAAACTCCAAGGAGGAGCAGAATATTTAAACACAGGCCTTATTCTGGACAGAGCCTGAACAAAAGACTGAATATCAGGAAACTCAGCGAGCTTCTTGTGTAACAACACGGATAGAGCCGAAATCTGTCTCCTTAAGGAACTGGCGGCAAGTCCCTCCTGCAAACCATCCTGGAGGAAGGAAAGAATTCTGGATACCCTGACTTTATGCCAAGAATATCTACGAGTTTCACACCAGAGTGTTCCTCTACACCTTATAATAGATGCGACAGTGACTGGCTTTATGGCTTGAATAAGAGTATCAATCACCCTCTCAGAAAATCCTCTCCTGGCTAGTGTTCACTCTCCATGCAGTCAGCCTCAGAGATGCTAGATTCTGATGCACAAAGGGGCCCTGTACTAGCAGATCCCTGTGACAGGGCAACCTCCATGGAGGGGACGATGACATACCCACTAGGTCCACAAACCACGTCTTCCACGGCCACGACAGAGCAATCAGAATAGTTGACGCTTGCTCCTGCTGGATGCGCGCCACTGCATGAGGTAGAAGTGGTAACGGTGGAAATATGTAGACTAACAGTTCGGGGTAAAGAGACCATTACCCCGGATGAAACGACTGCTGAGAAAATCTGCTTCCCACTTGTCCACACCTGGGATGTGGATCACTGATAGCAAGCAATCATGGACCTCTGCCCGCTCCAAAATCTGAGAGACTTCCCTCATGGCTAGGGAGCTTCTCGTTCCCCCCTGATGGTTGATGTAAGCCACCAAGGTAATGTTGTCCGACTGGAATCTGATGAACTTGGACGACCCCAGGAAAGGCCAAGCTCCCAGAGCGTTGAAGATAGCTTGAAGTTCCAGGATATTGATCGGGAGAAGAGACTCCTTACGATTCCACCTTCCCTGTGCCTTCCTGGCACCCCAAACTGCTCCCCTACCTGAGAGACTCGCGTCCGTAGTCACAATCTCCTAAGATGGTCTGAGGAATGATGTCCCTTGGGACAGCTGCTCTGGACAGAGCCACCCAGAGAGAGATTCCCTCAACCCGCTGTCCAGAGAGATCAGTTGGGATAGGTCCAAATAATTGCCATTCCACTGCCTTAGCATGCACAGCTGAAGATGCCGGAGATTGAATCTGGCAAATGGAATGACATCTATAGTGGATACCATGAGCTCAATCACCTCCATGCACCGGGCCACCGACGGCCTCGAGGAGGATTGAAAGGCAAGACAGCTGGAGACAATCTTGCAACGTCTCTGGTCTGTTAGAAATATTTTCATAGATATGGAGTCTATTATTGTGCCCAGGAACTCCACTCTGGTACTGGGAACCAGAGAACTCTTTCCTGAGTTTATCTTCCATTCATGAGATCGCAGAAGAAGGAGAAGAGCTATCTAATGGTCCTCTGCCAGCTGGTAGGACAGAGCCTGGACCAGGATGTCGTCCAGATAAGGAGCCACTGCTTTCCCTCTGGATCTCGCCACCACGGGCAGAGCTCCCAGAACCTTCATGAAGATTCTTAGAGCAGTAGCCAGCCCGAAGGGAAGATCTACAAACTGGAAATTTTTGTCTCCTGCAACCGACGGTCAGGAAAAGGAAGGGAAGATGCCACACCCGGTCACATGGAATACCGTGCAGCCAAGAAAAAGTGTGCCAACGAAAAAGGCTGCACAGAAATTAACAGAAGGAAAAACCTGACTGTTCCACATTGCCAGAGCCACATCTCAACACATGTCGCAGCAAAAAACACAATAAGCATTCTTGTATACATCCCCCCTGTTCAATAATCACCTTCCAGAGATATTAACCCTTGATTCTATACAGATAAAAGGTGTCACACTGTGACCCTGTCTTCTTGCGTTATCATTACAGATATTATAAAGAAATGAAACGTTCTTACCAGAATCAATGCCGTGGAACAGGAACACGGCCTCTCAAGTTTGACAGTGTGTAGCATCGCTTCTTACATGGACTTGAGTGAAAAAAGCAGGCAGTGAAACTCGTCAACACTGATTGCTTAAGGAGCTGTTAATACGAGTCTGGATGGTCTGGATGGTTTCGTAGAAAGACTCTCCCTGCATTTCCCGACCCTAACATTCGTCAATGCTCTCACTGAGAGACTGACAAGACTACTTAAAACTCCAGTCCCATACCGAAGAGTACTACCCTCCATAAGAGACTACTCCGAATGTTCCGACACTTCTCTGCCATCCTCCTGTGACGAAAGGCAAAGAATGACAGGGGGATGAGGGGAGTGGGGGAGGTATTTAAGCCTTTGGCTTGGGTGTCTTTGCCTTCTCCTGGTGGCCAGATTCTGTATTTCCTACAAGTAGTGAATAAAGCCGTGGACTCTCCTCGTATTAGATGGAAATGCAAGTCTGTCAAAACAACTGAGATAAAGGGGCAGTTTGCAGAGGCTTAGATACAAGATAATCACAAAGGTAAAATGTGTATTAATATAACTGTGTTGGTTATGCAAAACTAGGGAATGGGTAATAAAGGGATTATCTATCCTTTAACACAATAAATATTCTGGTGTAGACTGTCCCTTTAATGTTTTACATTTCTCATTGCAAATAGTTAAAGTTAAACAAACGCTAGGATTTACCGTCACTAAAAATCAAGAGGAACCCAAAAGCAAAGACAAAAGCGCAAAAAAAGAGATTCAAGTGTAATTTCCAAACACCATGTAAAGCGCAATTATACTCTACTCACCAGAGTTAGTATAAAACAATGCCTTTATTGATACAATACACAATGTTAAAAAGTCAGCTTTAAGTCCATAAGCAGCACCTGGTTTTGAAAGCAGTTGTCAGCTGGAAGGTCTCAATACACAGGAGTTTGCCTGCGCCCATCTACAGAACTTCTTACGGATGCTTCTGAGGACTCCTAGTGCAAGGACTAAAATCTTTATCTTTTAACATCCAAGCGATACAATTCTAACAGTGCTTATAATCAATAGGATAATATATATATTCTGCTATTTAACCGCAATTTATCCTAATACAATATTAATTTACAATATCAGAACTTGCACTGATAAGTTACTTAGCCAATCAGATACAGATTTAAACAATATATAGGCTGTGACTACCAATTTAAAATACAATTTATTTCTCTGACTCTGCCAAACCCAGCAACAACGAATGCTTATTTTAAATTGTTTTTGCATACAAACAGGCCAGCTAAGAACTATCCAAAACAATGACACACAGTTTAAAAGTACAATCTGCTCTTTAAATCTATTTGTTATAGCAATCATTTAATACATTACCAAAAAGAGTACCAAATCGATATCCAATATTCCTTGATAGGAATATTTTCACCTCAGAAAATACCAATAAGTATAATTTGCAGTCAATGAGAAAGGTAGATTAGCTTTGCTTGAGTAAATGGTATTTCACGCCCAGCAGGAACCAGTTACAAGTTTTAGCTTCAGCAGAAAATCTGTCTTCTCTCTATTGCATTCACTTTTTTATTAGTTTTCCATCATGGGTAAATTATGGGTGGCCCTCCTTGTCTCTTTTGATTGGGTATTTTGAATACCTGATTGGATTGGCCCTTAACGGAGTTGAGCCTGTTTACCATGGCAACGCATCTTTTGAACAGTTAAATTTCCTTAACTGTCCTACCAGTATTGGTCCTTAGGTGGCAGCAGATATACAGACAACAATACATGCAGTATGACAATACATACAAATTCATTTAACCAACATTTTTGACAGTGAAATATTTCTTGTAATAACCACCATAATTTCTTGTATTAATCTCTCCCAATATTAATTATAGATGGAGCAGCATCAGATCAATTTCCTGTTTTTTTTTAATATTACATTATATTAAAAGAATTATGCTGTTAACTATTTTGAAATTAATGGCATTTAAACATCTGTCACATATGTATTTACACAATTTCAGCCTATTTCACATTTCCAATAGTTCTGCCTGCATGCACTCCTCTATGATCCATCTGAAAAATAGAAAATTTATGTTATATATATGCACTTCAAATATGGGATTATTAAAATGGTTATTTAATCTATACTAATTCTGAATTTATTTCCTATATAAATATCCCATGCAGCAATTATCTATTTAATGTAATGTGTTTAATTTCAATATATATTCACGTGTTTATATTTATTATCATATAAAAGACCGTCATATATCCATTAAAATATATATTTTCTTATAATGCTGAAGTGTATTCTACTTGCCTATCACATAGTTGTTTTAAAATCACAATGGGAGCCATGTGCTTTCTCAGTGTTATCCTTCCCAGACTCTTCGTCTTTTACTCACCACATGGTGTCTTTTTGTACCTGAGAGTAATGCTGACATTCTCACAAAGATGTCACTTTAAACTAGACTAACAGGTTCCTCTGTGAGGAGTAGGGAGTTTATCACACATTTCCACTTTGAAAAACAAATGGTATCCTGATCTATGCATCAAAATGCTGTTTTTTTTTTTTTACATAGCATGAAGTGGGCTTCAAAGGCTATGTTAATTCTCAATTATGGTAAAACATGTTTGTATTTTCATCTAGTGAGCAAATGCTTTAGTGTCAAGCCTTTGGAGACATCCTGTCTGTAGTTTAGTCCTGAAATGTTTATTCAAACTTGTGGGGGGTTTTGCGAATCAAATCCTGACATCAGAATTTAAACCTCATTCCAGTAATTTCTGATAAAAATATGGTTTCATACATAAACACATTTCCCTGTCCTATTGACATACATATATATATATATATATAAATATGTATTTACCTTTGCCCTGACATAATTCCCCCTTTCAAATTCAAATATATGTAGGACACATGTATTTGAATTGGATCAAAGTCAGTGGTACTCGGTGAGGATATTGGCCGTATACATCCTTTAAGTAGAAAGTCCGTTATTTTTGAGCCAGTCATATTCAAACTACAGTATATCCTTAGTGCATTTGGGGGATATGACACTTCTTTCTCCCTCTATGACTTGTAGTTGGGATCTGGGATGACATGCCCGCAATTGATTGATATGGACCCATTTATCTATGAAACTTTCATTTTTGGGATCCTTATTTTATAGGCCACTGGAGATATTTTGTCAGTAATTACAAAAGGACCTTTCCATGAGGGAAGAAATTTCTTCTCCCTAACCTGATCTCTTCCAAAGTTATAAAGATAAACTTTATCATTTATTTCATATTCTTTTTTGGACGTTTTGAGATCATAATAGGTTTTAATGGCGGTTGCGGCTCTTTCTAAATTCCTTTGAGCAAATGCAAAGGCATATTGCAGGTGCTTTCTTAGGTTCTCCACATATTGATGTGTATTGGCAGCGTTTATTAAGTTTTGGTCTGATGTACGGTACAGCAGATGCTGAGGTAGAACCATTCTTCTGCCAGTCATCAGTTCAAAAGGTGACATCTTGGTAGCACTACTTGGAGTTGCTCTTAATGCCATTAGGACTAGAGGTAGTTTTACATCCCAGTCTTGACCCGTTTCACTCACAAACTATTTGAGGATTTTAACAATGGACTGGTTGTAACGCTCTACACCACCACTTGAGGCAGCTCTATAAGCAATATGGAGCTTTCTTTTAACCCCTAGTATTTTCCACATTTTGGTCATCACTTCGCTAGTGAAGTGGGTACCCCTATCTGACTCGATTCTTTGGGGCAGACCAAATCTGGAAAATACATGGTTGATGAGCAACGCTGCACATGTTTCAGCGCTATTGTTAGGTGCACTAATGCACTCTACCCATTTAGTGAACAGGCATGTCATGGTTAACATGTATTTGTTACCTCTTGATGACCTTATTACCGGACCAATAAAATCAATTTGTATATCTGACCATGGCATTACCATCCCCCTTTTCTGCAATGGCGCTCTATGCGTTGGTGCAGTGGGTTGGAACTGTGGGCAGATTAAACAACCTTGACAGTAGGTTTGAACATCTTTCAACATGTGTGGCCAAAAAGCGTAATCACGTAATATTTCATATGTGAGTTTGGCACCACGATGACCAGATGTGGGAGCATCATGGGCATGTTGAAGCATTAGACCTCTGAACTTGGTGGGTACTACCCACTGCTGGATGCCAGTTTTGGAGGTTCTAATTAACAAACCATCCTGTAACTTGAATTGTGATCTAGATTTTATTAGGATTCTAAGATCTTCTTTGCCAATACAATCATCTTTTGAGATGGGGTTGCCTTCAGGATCTTCTATGTGTTTATAGAAGATGCCTACAATGGGGTCTTCTTTTTGACTAGTGATCAGGTCCTCACTGGGAGAATCCTGTATCTATTGTACCAGGTTAGGCTCACTCTGTTGTTTTCAGTGTGAGTGGTACACCAGAATAAGAGTGTATACTAATAAAACAGAATTAGCCTAAGTACAACTATAACAAGTGCATCAAGCAAAAAATTAATAAACAATAGTACAAACAATAATGTTCAAAAAATAGTGTTTCAAAAATAGTGTTCCAAAAAATAGAAAAATGCACTGCAGTGCAAAAAAAGGGGGGTAGCAAAATAATTGTATAGATACGATCAAATAGTAAGTGAGTGCAAATGGATATAACAAATGTTAGCTACTTAATCCAGTGAGGTGAAGATATAATTAAATAAAATACACAATATGCAATAACATAAAAAATAAAATATAATCCAAAAAAGTGTTCCAAAAAGTTGATCAACAAATGGAACACTTTTTTGGATTTTATTTTATTTTTTATGTTATTGCATATTGTGTATTTTATTTAATTATATCTTCACCTCACTGGATTAAGTAGCTAGCATTTGTTATATCCATTTGCACTCACTTACTATTTGATCGTATCTATACAATTATTTTGCTACCCCCCTTTTTTTGCACTGCAGTGCATTTTTCTATTTTTTGGAACACTATTTTTGAAACACTATTTTTTGAACATTATTGTTTGTACTATTGTTTATTAATTTTTTGCTTGATGCACTTGTTATAGTTGTACTTAGGCTAATTCTGTTTTATTAGTATACACTCTTATTCTGGTGTACCACTCACACTGATCACCTGTTATTATCTTGGTTTTATTGTAATTATCAGCTTTGGCCCTTTGAGCCGCTTCTGTAAGATATTCCTGTATTTGTAATTTTATTTATATGTGCTTTTTACACATTTTTTATATATAGTCTTTTATTGATGCTTTTTAACATGGTTCATTAAATAATCTTCTTTTATCTCTCTGTGAGTATATTTATCCCTTGGCCTCTTGTTGGCGCTGTATTCACTTCTTACTTCTTGTGCATATTTTTTGGAGGTTAGTTAGGATCTCTATTTGGATACAGCTTGGGGATTACCTTAGCGCTTGTACACTACCCCTTTTTCACTATTCACTCTGTTGTTTTGCCTGGTTTCTGGTAATGCCTTGTACCTGAATTGCACCCATTAAGTGGTCAATATTAAGGAGTTCTCCAGTTATGGCTCCTTGTTTGGCTAATGAATCCGCAAGATCATTGCCTTCCTTATCTGGGCCTAGAACCCTGGATTGACCCTTGGTCTTTTTCCAGTGTATGGTTAAATCATTGGATACCACCAGATTATCAATTTCGCAGAACAACTTGCCATGCTTGACTGGTTTGTTATTGCTTTTCTGCATGCCATTTCTTTTCCAAGTTGGCAGGTATTCAACAAAACTGTCACGCACATAATTTGAGTCAGTTATGATCACAAATTCATGAATACCATGTTCAATAGCCATTTCAATGGTTTTGAAAACAGCAGTTAGTTCTGCAACTTGACTGGATCTTGGTCCAATGTTGAAACCTATATTTGGGAATCCATTTGCCCCAGTTATACCAATGCCAGCGACTAATCTGCGCTCATTATCAATAGTGACATGGTAAGAACAACCATCAACATACACCCAAGGTAATGTTTGACAATGGTCCTCATTGTATATTTTATATGGGGAAAGCAATTGTTCCTCCAGAAAATCATCTTCTGATAATTCTTCCCCAGAATCTCTAGCAGTACAGTCGTGGAGCTCAGCAAGCCCTTGTGCGACTGGATTCTTTTTATTCTGCTTGTAGCGAATTTCTAGCAGCCAGCCTTGTAAGGAAAGAGTCCATGCTGTTATGCAGCTATTTGACAAATTCCCATCTCTTATTCTTTCACTCTGCAAATATAACAAAGGCTGGTGGGCCGTTTCTACAATAATTTTCTCGCCCTGTATATAGCTGTGGAAATTTTGTAGAGCCCATACAGTAGATAAGAGGGCTTTTTCGCAATCGTTAAACTTTATTTCTACTGGGGATAGATTTTTGCTCGCATAAGCAATGGCTTTGTTCAAATTATCATGCTTTTGGTATAAAACAGCACTCATGCTTACATCTGTGTAACCTGTTTCTAAGAAGAAAGGTTTACCTCCCTCAGGGTATGCTAGGCAAGGTGCTTGAGTGAGTTTTCTCTTCAGCTCTCTGATGGCTGTCTCTTGAGACTCACCCCAGTGCCATTTCACATCTTTCTTTAGAAGAAGTAGTAGTGGTTTATCTAATTCCTCATAATTATCACTGAATTTGGGAGAATAATTTGTCATACCCAGGAATGATCTCAATTCCTTTAAGTTAGTTGGGTTTTTAGAATTCACTATAGCTTCCACCTTTTTCTTCTCGGGATTTAATCCTTCAGAAGTAACTTCATGTCCCAAGAAGTTTACACGAGTGCGGCACCATTGAGCTTTTTGTAGGGATAATTTGACACCTACCCTTTTAAGTTGGCTGAGGACGTGTTTAAGCTCTGCGATGTGTTTTTCAAAGTCTGTGCTTTTGATTAGAACATCATCAACATAAGATAATGTCCCCCTTTCCAGTGCATCAGGCATAGCCTTATGCATAAATACAGCAAATTCATGTCCAGAATTTATGTATCCAAAAGGAAGTCTTTGAAATGCATATTGGACCTTTTGGAAGGAGAATGCTAGCTTATACTGGTCCTCCTCATGTACCTTGATGGTCCAATATCCCTGTGCACAATCAATGGCAGTGAATATTTTGGATCTCTGCATGTGTGCTAGGCACTGGTCAATGTATGGTACAGGCCAGCCAGACATGTACACTCGTTTGTTTAGCTGTCTTAAGTCAGCACACAAACGCCATTGTCCATTGGGCTTAAGGACACATAGAATAGGATTATTATAAGAGCTGTGCACCTGTCTGATAATACCTCTTTCTTCCAAATTCCTTATGATCTCTGCAAGAGAATCATACGAGGCTAAGGGAAGTCTGTATTGTTTGACAAATACAGGTGGTGCATCGGGATCTGTTTGTATTCTTGCAATGTGCAAGTCTGTAGTACCACAGTCATAAGAACCCTCAGCAAAAATATCCTTGTACTCCATCGGGAGTTCTCGTAGCTTTTGGCGTTCATCATCGCTGGAACAGCCATTAGCTAAGGATATTTGCTCTTCGACTATTTGTTGAAATCCTGGAAAGATTTCAGGCTGTCCTATTTCATAGGCTTCTTCTAACCTAGAGGTGAGATCCCCTTGATTATAATTTACCTTGCCCCCATGACTCTGGGTATTAGGGTAATCTTGTTGTTTGATCGGTTGATCAAATACTAGAGAGGCTTCTTCAATTTTACAGATGCCTTCCTCTGAGCTGAAGGGATAAATAGACTGAATATTAAATAGACCCTCTGGCATAGATGCAAAGGATTGTTCTATTAATTGTTCTTCAGTTAAGTATCCTTCAGGTATTAGCCCAATTACATTATTCTGGAATCCAAAAGTGTAATAACTTGATTCCAGTGCATATCCTATGGTAGTTCCCTTGGATAATGTTATATCCTGTGGGGTCATGTTATGCACAATAATATGTATTGGAACAGTTCCAATATTCACCATAGGAGTGTAGGTTACTGTGACACCCAGATTTTGTATTCTATGGGAGAGGCAAATTAGCGCTTCAGAAGTTTTTAATTTCTGACCTCTCTTTACCTGTAAGGGTAAAAGAAATTTATCAGCCCCAGCAGGAATTATAACATCGCTAGATATCTGCATATTCACAGCATATGGCAATTGCTGGTTTGACTTCAGGGCTGCATTTTCATCCTGAAATACTTCAGGGTCCCCCTTTAACCTGCTCCCGAGGCAAGAGTTAATCAAATCAATTTGTATGGCATATCTATGTAAGATATCATTGCCAATGTATATTTGATTATGGGGAGTATTTAAAACTAAAAACAGGTGCTTCACTGACTTATTACCAATAGAGATAGATAATAAGCACTTAGCTGTGATGTTATAGCTTTCAGACCTGTTATCCAGGTTGTGGATACAGTGGTCTTGGGGAGAAAGATATTTAATCACTTTAGGTTCAGCTATTTGCTCTAATAAACCTTCGCTTATATAGCTAGCTTCCTGTTTTAAACTCAACTTGGCATATTTTGTTGTATCAAGGTCATGCATTTGTATAGGGATAAATAGATCCTCTTTAACTCTCTCAATCTCTGTGAGGTATTGAGCGTGGCCTCCCCCCTTAGGGATTTTATGATCCCCCTTGTGGAGTGATATGGTTAATACATCGCCATGTGACCTTGTATTTTCCTGATATAGTGATATGGTATATATATTATAGTGTTTTAAAAGTGAAATTTAAAGTGACAATATTTTATTAATTTAAGTTTATTCAGAAATTATATAAACTTAATGTGATTAAATTAGTCCTAAAGTCTCTCTACACAATGTGTACTTAGTGTATTGTGGTAGGGAACTATGTGAATTGAAAGTGAAATATTTTAACATAAAAACCGTGTTTTTGTGCTGTTATGTCAGAGTGTATATTACCCCTATATTAATGGGTGTAAGTGTAAAAATGACAGTATATAAAGTCAAGATGCACCATCCAGAATTAATTCCAATTTATTAAAATATTTATAATATAATAAAGTACTGGTTAAAATTTAAAACTCCTATATAAGACTGTTTACAAGTTCCTCTAAAATAAACTATGGGACGTCTCCCAAATACATAAAACAATATATATTAAACCTTGAAATCAGTATGTATATTTCGTGACAATTACTGAGTTAAAACGTTATTGACAGTAAAATAACAATGAAGCTAGCTTAAAAACCTTTTAAATAGTTACTATGTCTGAGCTGACCGTTGATCTTTATTTAACAAAAATTTCAACACTCATCGACCTTTCAATTGTGGGTTAAGATATAATAAAAGCTCACAACCTTATCTCTACTTTACAATTGTTGGTCTTGCAAATAATTTTCTTAAAATATAGGCAGTTCTGGTTTTGTACAGTCCGTATTAAACAAGCTTTTCTGTGTGAGACTGCTCTTAGTGCCTTGCACACAGTCAGAGTCTTTACATATATCAACGTATGGTAATGCAAATGAAATGAAACTTTTAGTACACACTATTTTGGGGGTTTACTTGCTTTCTTGTATCGGTACTCACAGATCCTTTTGATTTCGCCGCTGTGTTTGTCAGATCAGCTTGTGAATTCTGACTGTAGTCCTTCTCGCTTTGCCGCCTCTGTTCGGCGTCTGACGTCACACTCCCCTCAAGGAGGATATTTTCCCAAGACACCGCTACCTGTATCTCCGTTAGTAGCTCAGGTGGGAAATGTTAGAGATGGAACTGCACTTAGTGCTTTGCACGCAGTTCTTAAGGTGGATTTAGAAGGTGGTAATTTAGAGATGGCAATGCCGATAGGAAAGTGCACAACCCGGGTTATGTATACGAATCTATACAGTTCTTCTTTGTAATTTTGTAATGTTCCTCAGTCTGTGTATAAGTCACCCAGCTCGACGCGTTTCGCTCTGTTCAGAGCTTTATCAAGATGCTGGTGACTAATAGTTGCCTCTATTTAAATATCTTGCATGTTTTCTATTGGTCCTTCCTTAATTGCCAATAAAGGTGGAAATTTTCGATTTCTTAGTAACCCCCATAGTATGTCTAAATTTCCTTTTTTTTTAAGGTGGATTTTCTATATCCATCTCCATTCATAGTAATAGTCACTTTTTTATTATTTCCCCAGTAGTGTGTCTAAATATCCAATATTTTGTTTATCGGTTGATTTTACTTTGTTTCCATGTGTCCTTCCAGACCTCAATTCTAACATAATAATTGTCTATACTATTACAACAGTATATTAACCATTAAAAAGGAGCTAATAGCTACATATTACATCAATAATTAACATAAATCTAGGTTTCATAAATTTCTATATGAAGTAACATATCTTGCTTTTCTATCTAAACTATTACACCATTATTTTAACCACTAAAAAAGAGAGCTAGTGGATGTATATAACATCAATCGATATTCAACATAAACCTAGGTTTCATAAATTTCTATAGGAAGTTACAGATCTTACTTCCTATAGAAATTTATGAAACCTAGGTTTATGTTGAATATCGATTGATGTTATATACATCCACTAGCTCTCTTTTTTAGTGGTTAAAATAATGGTGTAATAGTTTAGATAGAAAAGCAAGATATGTTACTTCATATAGAAATTTATGAAACCTAGATTTATGTTAATTATTGATGTAATATGTAGCTATTAGCTCCTTTTTAATGGTTAATATACTGTTGTAATAGTATAGACAATTATTATGTTAGAATTGAGGTCTGGAAGGACACATGGAAACAAAGTAAAATCAACCTATAAACAAAATATTGGATATTTAGACACACTACTGGGGAAATAATAAAAAGTGACTATTACTATGAATGGAGATGGATATAGAAAATCCACCTTAAAAAAAAGGAAATTTAGACATACTATGGGGGTTACTAAGAAATCGAAAATTTCCACCTTTATTGGCAATTAAGGAAGGACCAATAGAAAACATGCAAGATATTTAAATAGAGGCAACTATTAGTCACCAGCATCTTGATAAAGCTCTGAACAGAGCGAAACACGTCGAGCTGGGTGACTTATACACAGACTGAGGAACATTACAAAATTACAAAGAAGAACTGTAGAGATTCGTATACATAACCCGGGTTGTGCACTTTCCTATCGGCATTGCCATCTCTAAAATACCACCTTCTAAATCCACCTTAAGAACTGCGTGCAAAGCACTAAGTGCAGTTCCATCTCTAACATTTCCCACCTGAGCTACTAACGGAGATACAGGTAGCGGTGTCTTGGGAAAATATCCTCCTTGAGGGGAGTGTGACGTCAGACGCCGAACAGAGGCGGCAAAGCGAGAAGGACTACAGTCAGAATTCACAAGCTGATCTGACAAACACAGCGGCGAAATCAAAAGGATCTGTGAGTACCGATACAAGAAAGCAAGTAAACCCCCAAAATAGTGTGTACTAAAAGTTTCATTTCATTTGCATTACCATACGTTGATATATGTAAAGACTCTGACTGTGTGCAAGGCACTAAGAGCAGTCTCACACAGAAAAGCTTGTTTAATACGGACTGTACAATACCAGAACTGCATATATTTTAAGAAAATGATTTGCAAGACCAACAATTGTAAAGTAGAGATAAGGTTGTGAGCTTTTATTATATCTTAACCCACAATTGAAAGGTCGATGAGTGTTGAAATTTTTGTTAAGTAAAGATCAAAGGTCAGCTCAGACATAGTAACTATTTAAAAGGTTTTTAAGCTAGCTTCATTGTTATTTTACTGTCAATAACGTTTTAACTCAGTAATTGTCACGAAATATACATACTGATTTCAAGGTTTAATATATATTGTTTTATGTATTTGGGAGACGTCCCATAGTTTATTTTAGAGGAACTTGTAAACAGTCTTATATAGGAGTTTTAAATTTTAACCAGTACTTTATTATATTATAAATATTTTAATAAATTGGAATTAATTCTGGATGGTGCATCTTGACTTTATATACTGTCATTTTTACACTTACACCCATTAATATAGGGGTAATATACACTCTGACATAACAGCACAAAAACACGGTTTTTATGTTAAAATATTTCACTTTCAATTCACACAGTTCCCTACCACAATACACTAAGTACACATTGTGTAGAGAGACTTTAGGACTAATTTAATCACCTTAAGTTTATATAATTTCTGAATAAACTTAAATTAATAAAATATTATCACTTTAAATTTCACTTTTAAAACACTATAATATATATACCATATCACTATATCAGGAAAATACAAGGTCACATAGCTACGTACGATCCCTTAAGCTGGAAACAACGCCTCTATACACTCTCCTATCTAGACAATCTTACTTATAAGACCGAAGGATCTTATATTAATAGGGTGTTTGGGATCTTTTATAGTTCCAGCGCTCTACTCATTCACACCAATTTAATACATCGCCATCTAGGGAAATATTCGCTATCTTTTCAGGCGAAATTTTAAAAGTATTACCATCAGAGCCACTAAAAGTGGTCTGATCATCTATTTGTAGAATAGTGATTTCAGGTACAAAGTTATTCCTGAAATGAATCTCCACAGCATCTGGTTTCTCTTCCACCACGTGACAGCTATGTCGGGTGCGAGATATACCAGATTTTTCATAATTGATAGGCCTTTTAACTTGTGACCAAATTACATTATTTATGCAATCAATTATGGTGCTTAATCGCTTCAAGAGATCACTACCAATAATTAAACGATCAGTTGGCAGATCCACTATAATGACAGGGTGTCTTATGACCCTGTTCCCCAATTTAAATTTTAACCAGGCAGTACCGTAAACTTTTAGGGAGTCACCCCCAACACCTATTAGGGAACCATCAAATTCTTTTATTATAGGTTTGTGGGGTGTTAACTCATTTAGCTGTGTGTAGTACCTGTGGGATAAGATAGTTCCCTGAGATCCGGTGTCAATTAATCCCATGATAGGGTTGGAGACTGAATCTTGCAGCTCAACTAATACATAATACCTTCCTGCATTTTCTACCATTTCACACATAAAGTTGGCGTTATCATACATCTGTGGGCTTCGCCACGTGTTACCTGAGTTCGCCATGTTTTCCGATGCAGAAGAAGCTTCATACCTACCGATCTCCTCTATGACAGGGTTGGCTGGATTCTTGTGTACTGCATCTGTGGAAATAAGGTTAAGGGCATGCTGCAAAGGAAGAGATTTGTTAACTTTTCCCGAATGAGGTTGCTTGTCACCACAGCTAAATTGTCCGTTTCTGGTCTGTGGGGAGAGAACATGATTAGTATCATTGATATTTATTATTGCATTTTGTATATCTCTCCCCTCTCCTTCAGGTGATACTGCAGTATTTATGGTTGTGCCTGTGGTCCACTGCTGACCACTGGCTGTACCCCTAAAAAAGTATTGTTCGGTTGCTGAGCCGTAGAAGGTTGACTCATATTAGCGAATTGTTCGCTCAACCGATTTAACTGGGTAAAAAGCATATCTACCTGATTGTACAAGTTACCTCTACCCCTGGGCCTATGTCTTGGTGCCCCATGATAATGATTCCTGGACCATTGGGTTCCCTCAGAATCAGGGCCGCTATTTCTATTCTGGCGTGGTTGCCCCTGGGGTTCAGTTTGTTCAGTATTGGTACTTTGGGGAGCATTATATACCTGGGGTGTCTGGTTACCCTGAGAATATCTTCGCCGTCTATTGTATCTACCCTTGTGCGGATACCAATTATTTGGTGAGTATTCTCTTTTTGTGAGTAATTATTCACCTGATTATGTCCCCCACTTTGGTTATAGTCTCCCTGCGCCTCAACCTGTGTAGGGGAGGGGGCAGAGTTAAACCTCTGTGGAGATGGCCTGTTTTGACCGGCCACCTCCGCATAAGTTCTCTTTTTAGACTCCAAATTGAGGGGGTTAGGTGACACCCTAGTTTCTGCTACAATTTTGGGTTTTGACTCCTTTTTCACCCCCTGTTCACTGGATTGCTGAATAGAGTATAATTTTGTACTCTCTTTGATCAGCCATTCCAATGAGCAGTCCTCATCAAAATCTCTAGCTAAGTTAATTTTGATGGGTATAGGCAGTGCTTCAAAAAATAAATTTACAAATTCTGAGCCATCAAATCTGTGATTATCTTCAGCCATATTGTACGCATTTTTCAATTCAGAAAGGAATTCGATTGGACTCTGATTCGCACTACACTTTAAACCATATACCGCTATTTTCGCAGCAGTTTTAGTGCGATATTGCCCAAATTCTTTTCTGCATTGTTGTTTTATCCCACTCCAGGAATGAATATTCATATCCTTTAGTGAAGCAAAGAATTTGTGATGCTTACTGTCAAATACCCAGGGCAGAAATTAAATTTTTAATTTCTCACTTGTAACATTCATTATAGCTAATGCATTTTCAAAAGCCTCTAAATGATCAATTACAGATTTTGTTCCCTTATTGGAGAATATAGGTACTGCGCGCTGTATGAAGGTGATTATTTTATGGGAATCCTATACTTTATTAGACTTATTTTGGGATTCTCTGTTAGAGTTTCCCTCCCCCGCACCAGCTGCATTACAGCAGTCCTCTGGATTTACATCATGAGGTGACTGCCTATTTGGGAAATCTATACTGTTCCATATATTTCTGTACCTCGTCCTTGACGCGTTCGCTAAAGGAGTTAGCATTATCTGCATTATTCTCACTGTTAATATAAGGGTTTTCATTATGGCGATATGACCTTTTTAAATCGCTTAATTCTCTCTGGCTTTGCGCAAGCTGTTTATTTAAATCTTGTATCTGTGCGAGTAAGTCTATGTTATGCTTATCTAAGGCGGTTAGGTTTTGGGCGAATTCATCCATTTTATTTTTGGCTATTTTTAAATCCTCTTCGCATCTGCGTGAGGAACGAATACTACTTTCTAGCCCCTGTATTTGCAATCGTTTGTCTATGACACAAAACAACATTTCATCAATAATGCATCTTAAAAGGGGCCAAGATTTTAGTATTAGTTTGTTTCGCTTTTTGAGAGTCTTGCATTGATTAATCATTAATAATTCTTGGAAGAATTCATTCTCTTCATTCCACATATTATTATTAATGGTAATATTTTTAGACCTAGTTTCAAGCATATCCATAAAATAATTTTATTCACCCGCAATATTAAACTTCCCTTTAATGTAACTTAAGATATCTTTCTTAAGGACCTGACCTTTAGTAATGGGTATGGTGATGGGACCATTTTCATCACTATGTATAGAATTAAATGAGTCACTTCTGGCTACAGACATTATTATATTGGTTTAGTATTTAGTTAAATTAAAACGCTAATACAATGTTTGCCAATAAAAAGAGAGAAAAAAATATATATTTTAAAAAATATAGTATTAATTTTGAAATATGAAAAATTAATATTTCGAAATATGAAAAATTAATATTTTTGATTAACTTTGAAAATATGAAAAATGTATATTTTTGATTAATTTTTAAATATGAAAAATTAATATTTTTATTAATTTTTCAAAAATTAATCTTTAATAATATTTCAAGATATTAATATAATTCTCAAAATATGAAAATCAATATTTCAACTTTTCAAAAATTATATCTACAAAATATTAATATCGAAATATGAAACTTTTTCTCTCTTTCATAATAATTTCTATTTACTACAAATATATGATATCAATGTGATGGATTTTAATAAAACTCAAACAGTGCCTCCAAACAATATGTCAGTATATTTATGAAAATCTAAGTAGTGCTCTCCAAATAATACATCAGCTTATGGCAGGGTTATAACACAATACAAATAATAATTATCCTTAAAAATAGAAACCCTTAACCAACATGCATCTACTAGAAACCATGCAATTAATATAAATACCTGAATTCTTTTATTTAGTTAATATCCATGAACATTTTGAAATATATTTGCAATACCAGAATATGACACAATATTATATGCGCTTGAAAACTATTTAAATAGGCTATGCAAAGTTCATACACGCTTACCTTTAAAACCAGCCTTATTTACAAATAGCCTTTCATTTAGTTTACACAACGAGACTAAAATCTTTATCTTTTAACATCCAAGCGATACAATTCTAACAGTGCTTATAATCAATAGGATAATATATATATTCTGCTATTTAACTGCAATTTATCCTAATACAATATTAATTTACAATATCAGAACTTGCACAGATAAGTTACTTAGCCAATCAGATACAGATTTAAAGTGACAGTCTAGGCCAAAATAAACTTTCATGATTCAGATAGAGCATGTAATTTTAAACAATTTTCCAATTTACTTTTATCACCAATTTTGCTTTGTTCTCTTGGTATTCTTAGTTGAAAGCTTAACCTAGGAGGTTCATATGCTAATTTCTTAGACCTTGAAGCCCACCTCTTTCAGATTGCATTTTAACAGTTTTTCACCACTAGAGGGTGTTAGGTCACGTATTTCATATAGATAACACTGTGCTCGTGCACGAGAAGTTATCTGGGAGCAGGCACTGATTGGCTAGACTGCAAGTCTGTCAAAATAACTGAAAAAAGGGGCAGTTTGCAGAGGCTTACATACAAGATAATCACAGAGGTTAAAAGTATATTATTATAAATGTGTTAATTATGCAAAACTGGGAAATTGGTAATAAAGGGATTATCTATCTTTTAAAACAATAAAAATTTATTTCTCTGACTCTGCCAAACCCAGCAACAATGAATGCTTATTTTAAATTGTTTCTGCATACAAACAGGCCAGCTAAGAACTATCCAAAACAATAACACACAGTTTAAAAGTACAATCTGCTCTTTAAATCTATTTGTTATAGCAATCTTTTAATACATTACCAAAAAGAGTTACAAATCGATATCCAATATTCCTTGATAGGAATATTTTCACCTCAGAAAATACCAATAAGTATAATTTGCAGTCAATGAGAAAGGTAGATTAGCTTTGCTTGAGTAAATGGTATTTCACGCCTAGCAGCAACCAGTTACAAGTTTTAGCTTCAGCAGAAAATCTGTCTTCTCTCTATTGCATTCACTTTTTATTAGTTTTCCATCATGGGTAAATTATGGGTGGCCCTCCTTGTCTCTTTTGATTGGGTATTTTGAATACCTGATTGGATTGGCCCTTAACGGAGTTGAGCCTGTTTACCATGGCAACGCATCTTTTGAACAGTTAAATTCCCTTAACTGTCCTACCGGTATTGGCCCTTAGGTGGCAGCAGATATACAGACAACAATACATGCAGCATGACAATACATACAAATTAATTTAACCAACATTTTTAGACAGTGAAATATTTCTTTAAAGTGTGTAATAACCGCCATAATTTCTTGTATTAATCTCTCCCAATATTAATTATAGATGGAGCAGCATCAGATCAATTTCCTGATCGTTTTTTTTTTAATATTACATTATATTAAAAGAATTATGCTGCTAACTATTTTGAAATTAATGGCATTTAAACATCTGTCACATATGTATTTACACAATTTCAGCCTTTCACATTTCCAATAGTTCGGCCTGCATGCACTCCTCTATGATCCATCTGAAAAATAGAAAATTTATGTTATATATATGCACTTCAAATATGGGATTATTAAAATGGTTATTTAATCTATACTAATTCTGAATTTATTTCCTATATAAATATCCCATGCAGCAATTATCTATTTAATATAATGTGTTTAATTTCAATATATATTCATGTGTTTATATTATCATATAAAAGACCATCATATATCCATTAAAATATATATTTTCTTATAATGCTGAAGTGTATTCTACTTGCCTATCACATAGTTGTTTTAAAATCACAATGGGAGCCATGTGCTTTCTCAGTGTTATCCTTCCCAGACTCTTCGTCTTTTACTCACCACATGGGGTCTTTTTGTACCTGAGAGTAATGCTGACATTCTCACAAAGATGTCACTTTAAACTAGACTAACAGGTTCCTCTGTGAGGAGTAGGGAGTTTATCACACATTTCCACTTTGAAAAACAAATGGTATCCTGATCAAAATGCTGTTTTTTTTTATATAGCATGAAGTGGGCTTCAAAGGCTATGTTAATTCTCAATTATGGTAAAACATGTTTGTATTTTCATCTAGTGAGCAAATGCTTTAGTGTCAAGCCTTTGGAGACATCCTGTCTGTAGTTTAGTCCTGAAATGTTTATTCAAACTTGTGGGGGGTTTTGCGAATCAAATCCTGACATCAGAATTTAAACCTCATTCCAGTAATTTCTGATAAAAATATGGTTTCATACATAAACACATTTCCCTGTCCTATTGACATACATATATATATATATAAATATGTATTTACCTGTGCCCTGACAGTTTAGAGGTGCAAGCGGCACCTCATTTGTAGAAGACTGATGTGCCGTGGGCAGCTGGAGCTGCTGTATTTAGCACTGTGCAATGGCACAGAAAGGGTGAGTTTAGCACCCTTTTTTTTTAGATCTGTTAACTCAAACTCCCCTTGATTTTTAGTGATGGTAAATTTATCACCACATTAATTAAATATCAAGTTACCTTCTGACATTTCTGGTACAAATGAGTCTTGAAAAATATTGCCATAATGCACATTTTTTGTAGCGATTTTTACATAATTTGACAATGGACATTTAAAAAATGGGGTTCTTAACTGCTAAACGCTCATCTTGCCGTGTACACAGAATACACAGGAAAGAGATGTGATGGGTCCTCAGAAGAAATATTAATCTGAAGTGAAATGTCAGGAAATCTTTTTTATACTGTTTCAATTTTCAATTTTCTAATTTGCCTAATTTTTTTTTCTTCCTTAAAACTTTCCTTTTGATTGTGCAACAGATTTCTCATTCTGCTCAGTCAAGTTGACAATATCTCTAAGGCGGTCACAAGCCCTTAATTTTATTTCAAGGTAAAGTATGATGCCACCATGGCAATATTTTTCAAGACTAATGAGATTTAAGGAAGTGGTTCAATTTATATTTTTTTGTTGTGTAATTAGTAAAATGTGTTATAAATTCTCATTGACTGTTAATTTGGACGATAATTGTATTTGTGGGGAAATAAACTTTGCACTGAATTATGGTTGACGTGTGTTTTGTTAAAAAAAAAAACTGTGATTGGTTGAAATTGTGGCACAGTTAGAATTGCAAACGAATTGTATTAGATTAGCATATGTGAGATACCTATAGACTGACCATATGCTTTATTAGTGAAGACAACAAAAGACTATACATATGTTGCTTATAGATTATAAAACCACAAAACAATAATATCAAAAATCAGGGGGGAAAAATATGCTTAATTTAATTATGATCACTTATCACTAGCATTATTGGGACTGTCTTGATATATCCTTACATCCAATGATTCTAGCAGAGGCCTAGTTGATGTTAACTGTAAGGCCTAAGGGAGGAAGTATGGCATATTGCAGAACTGAATAAACATAGCATTTTTTCCTTGGTTTTGGGGGTGGTGGAACTCACAACTAGGGTTGCCACCTCGCC
Source organism: Bombina bombina (assembly GCF_027579735.1). Classification (NCBI taxonomy): domain Eukaryota; kingdom Metazoa; phylum Chordata; class Amphibia; order Anura; family Bombinatoridae; genus Bombina; species Bombina bombina. The sequence continues at coordinate 963,300,775 of NC_069499.1, forward strand.
CATGATGTCTTGGACAATTATGAGTTACACATGCTGCAGGGTGTGCAGCGAGGAGTATACATTGTGTTGTTCATCAGCACTATTCATGTGATATCCAGAGGCACAATACATGTTCTGCCCTGCACACCCTGCAGCATGTATAACTCATAAGTGTCCAGGAAAACATGGCTGAGGTGGCAACCCTACTCACAACACTCCCTTTGGAGTGCAACCTTATTTTCTGGAGTATTAAATAAAATATGCCAGTGCTACAAATATTAAAATAAATGTTCCAAATGATACATCTGTGTCTTTATTTTTTTAACATAATGGGACATTTTTAATGACAACACTTAAAGGACCTGTTAATAAGTAGATTTGCATAATCAACAAATGCATGATAAGAAGATAATGCAATAGCACATAGGGGCATATTTATCAAGCTCCGTATGGAGCTTGAGGCCCCTTGTTGAAGGCTCCCCGGAAACAGAAGTTATGAAGGAGCGGTCTAAAGACTGCTGCTCCAAAACTTGTCCGCCTGCTCTGAAGCGGTGGACAGAAATCAACCCGATCTAATACGATTGGGTTGATTCGCCGTGAATCTGCAGGGGGCGGCATTGCACCAGCAGTTCACAAGAACTGCTGGTGCAATGGTAAATGCTGATAGCGTATGCTGTCGGCATTTATCGATGTGCAGCGGGCATGATCCGCTATATCGTATAATTTCCACTCGCACCATAGTAAACAGGCCCCTTAGTCTGAGCTTCATATGAGTAGTAGATTTTTTTTAGATAAATTGCAAAGTTATGTCTATTTCTACTCCCCCTGTATCATGTGACAGCCATCAGCCAATTACAAATGCATATAAGTATATGCTGTGAATTCTTGCACATGCTCAGTAGGAGTTGGTGACTCAAAAAGTGTAAATATAAAAAGACTGTGCACATTGTGTTAATGGAAGTAAATTGGAAAGTTGTTTAAAATTGCATGCTCTATCTGAACCATGAAGTTTAATTTTTACTTGAGTGTCCCTTTAAGGTACAGTGAGTGTAGTGTACATCCTTTATGTGTTTGCTGTTTGTTTTGTAGCAGCTGCAGTGTAAATCTATTTCTTAATAAAAGAAAAAAAAGTTGCTAAAGTTGTAAATCTAATTAAAGTGACCAAATAAAATGTTGTATATGCATATGCACGTGGTAGATTTGTTAATATGCAGGTGTTCTAAGTGTTTTCCCAACAAATCAATGGTTGTCACCATTTTAATGAATTAGTCTGTTTTCACTGAAAAAGCATGTTCATATCCCCTCAATTTATGACATCACAGCCCAAGCAGGCCTTTGAGCACAGAAGTAGTATAGCCCAAACGCAATGCCGTTGAAAATCCCCCCTCAATAATATAGTCTAACCCATAAATGGCACAAGTAAGCAATGTTTCTACTTTCAACTTGTAATCCCACAACAAAACACCATGCACAAAGGTTCTCACCAGCACAATTTCTGGCTTTGCGTAAATGCTATTTTACGCTTCAACTGTAATCCAGCCCATACTTAGATAGCATAGTGAAGAGTGGTTTGTGTTATATAACATTTTTACTGGGAGGAACAGAACTGCTGCCACTTGGGAATCGCTTGTGCAAATATAACAACCTTACAGTAAACCTTTTTTTAACTACTGAAATTGCCAGCACCAGTTTGCACACGTGCTTTTTCATATTATTATTATTGACAAGTAAACTAGGTGTAAACGTAACCCTAAGTTTCAGGAGTTCACCTTTTGTGCTATGTATTCTATCTTGCCAAAGCAGCTACACACCTAGCTTGTGGTTTTCATGAATTCATTTTATCTTATGTCTGATGCTGCCAATAATGCTGCAGGTAAAAACTCATTAGGAAGCATTCCCTGCCAAGGTCCTCAGAATATAAAGTTTATGTGATCAACTTTACTAATAAGCCAATGCAAATTAACCCATAATTAACTAAATGAAACAATCAGGCATCTGCTGGATTCAGATTTGCCACCTGTCTGGGAATGACCTGGACTGGTTTCCATTTGTGTGTATGGGTTTGGACTGAGAGTGTGTGTGTCTTTGTATTTTTCAGTGAGCGGTGAGCTTTCTTATGCTGGCTTTTACTGCTCCCCCTACAGTGCTACTTTACTCCTAGGCTAGCAGCATTTTCATATCTCCTTTTAACTAAAAAAGTGTATTACTCAGAGGTATAAGGATCCAACTTGATTTATTTATTAACCAACAGGAGTAAATGGAACACACTGACCTGCATTGAACAACAATGATGTTGCAGTATTAAGGTTAACTGGGTGACAATGTTTCTTTCAACTGACCACCACATCTGATAGACAGAGTTTTCTCCCAATTAAAGACATTTTTATTTAATTTATTAGTAAATAAAAAGTGTCAACTTGCAATTAATCACAAAAACACAATAGCAATGAATCAAACAAAATGTGATAAAGCACTTATGAAAGGATATATAATCCTCAGATGTCCGGGGGTAAAAGTCACTTTACAGAGCTAAAACTTGGCTTTTAGTATAAAGGCTCATGTATGAAATATCCAACAAAGATGGACCGGGAGAGCGTCAGGACGGGTAAAAAGGACTTATTCATAAAAACATATATCACTCAGGTACAGGGAAAACAAGTGAAAAAGAATCACATAAGCAGTCCGCCAAACCTCCAATATCAGCGTCAGAGGTAAACTGTAGTGTGTTTAAATTCAAAGGGGCCTATTTATGATGCTGCGAGCGGACATGATCCGATATAGCGTATCATGTCCGCTGCACATCGATAAATGCCGACAGCATACGCTCTCGGCATTTATCATTGCACCAGCAGTTCTTGTCAACTGTTGGTGCAATATCGCCCCCTGCAGATTCACAGCCAAGTGGGGGTGTCAGGCAACCCGATTGTATTCGATCGGGTTGATTTCTGGCGTTTTCTGTCCGCCGCCTCAGAGCAGGCGGACAGGTTATGGAGCAGCGATCTTTAGACTTCTGTTTCCGACGAGCCTGAAGGTTTGCCGGAAACACTGGGCACAGAGCTTGATAAATATGCCACAAAGTCTCAACTCTCCTTGTGATGTCAAAGTCCCAACAGTGTTAGTGTTAGTTTTTTTAAAAAAAAATGGGTAGGTTTTTTTTTAGATTAGGGATGGGCAGTAAAAGAGTTGAATGCCCTTTTAAGGGCAGTAAAGGAGCTGAATGCCCATACAAATGCCCCTTTAGGGGCAATGGGTAGTTTAGAATTTTTTTAGACTTAGGTTTTTTATTTTGGGGGGTTGGTTGGGTGGGGAGTTTTACTTTTAGTGGGGACTTTGTAATTTTTTTATGTAAAAAACTGTTTTACTTAGGGCAATGCCCTACAAAAGGCTCTTTTAAGGGATATTGGTAGTTTATTGTTAGGTTAGGTGGTGTTTTTATCTTGGGGGCTTTTTTGTTTTTTTATAGGGCTATTAGATTAGGTGTAATTTTTATTATTTTGGATAATTTAGTTTTTTATTTTTGTAATCTTAGTGGTTTTTTATTTTTCGTGATTTTAGCTTTTTATTTTTTTGTAATGTTAGATTTTTTTATCTTTTCGTAGTATTAAGTTTATTTAAATTTGTAATTTAGGACCTCGATCCGATATACAGCGTCGCCTGCAGAAGCCGGCGATGCCAAAATTTGTGCGGGCTTGGTATCCTATATACGGCGTAACCTAGAAGTTACGCTCGTATATTTCTGCCTTCACCCGTAGTTTTTTCGGCCATAGACAGGTATACCAAACCTGCGCAGTTTGGTATCCAATATACAGCGTAAGGACTTACGTGGCGAAAATGGAGAAATCTAACTCCATTTTCACCTCGCCACAAAATGCAGGCGTAGCAAGCCTTACGCTGTCTATTGGAGCCCCGTAACTCCCTTAACTACCTGCAAAATAAAACCTAACACCTAACGCATGCACAATGTCTATCTACCTGTCAACCGCAAACTGCTAAATAAAACCTAACACCTAACGTATGCGCAATGTCTATCTACCTGTCAACCGCGATCCCCCGCCGCAATACCTAATAAAGTATTTAACCCCTAAACCGCCGCTCCCGGACCCCGCCGCCACCTACATTAAAAGTATAACCCCTTAATGTGATCCCCCTACACCGCTGCCAGCTACATTACATACACCCTAATGTGAGCTCCTACCCCGCCGCCAGCTACATTACCTACCCCCTAATGTGAGCCCCTTACACCGCCGCCAGCTACATTAAACTTCCCCCTAATGTGAGCCCCTTACACCGCCGCCAGCTACATTAAACTACCCCCTAATGTGAGCCCCTTACACCGCCGCCAGCCCGCCAGCTACATTAAACTACCCCTAATGTGAGCCCCTTACACCGCCGCCAGCTACATTAAACTACCCCCTAATGTGAGCCCCTTACACCACCGCCAGCTACATTAAACTACCCCCTAATGTGAGCCCCTTACACCGCCGCCAGCTACATTAAACTACCCCCTAATGTGAGCTCCTACCCAGCCGCCAGCTATATTAAAATTATTAACCCCTTATCTAATCCCCCTACCCCGCCGCCAGCTATATTAAATACATTAACCCATAATCTAATCCCCCTAAAGTAATCACCTCTATTACCAGCCCTTAAAAGGGCCTTTTGCGTGTGACATTGCCTGAAAGTAACAGCAATATTGCCAGCCCTTAAAAGGGCTTTTTGCGGGGCATTGTCACAAAGTAATCAGCTCTTTTGCATCTAATCTAAATCCCCCTACACCGCCACCACCTATAATAAATGTATTACCCCCTAATCTAATCCCCCTACACCGCCGCCACCTATATTAAATAGATTAACCCCTAATCTAATCCCCATACACCGCCGACAGCTATATTAACTATATTAACCCTAATAATATTAGGGTTAATATAGTTAATATAGTTATTATATTATATATATTAACTATATTAACCCTAATTATATTAGGGTTAATATAGTTAATATCGTTATTATATTATATTATATATATATTAAGTATAATAACCCTATCTAACTCTAACATCCCTAACTAAATTCTTATTAAAATAAATCTAATTAATATTAATATTATTAATTAAAATATTCCTATTTAAATCTAAATACTTACCTATAAAATAAACCCTAAGATAGCTACAATGTAATTAATAATTACATTGTAGCTATTTTAGGGTTTATATTTATTTTACAGGTAACTTGGTATTTATTTTAACTAGGTACAATAGCTATTAAATAGTTAATAACTATTTAATAGCTACCTAGTTAAAATAATTACCAGTTTACCTGTAAAATAAATCCTAACCTAAGTTACAAATACACCTACACTATCAATAAATTAAATAAACTACAAATATCTAAACTAAAATACAATTAAATAAACTAAACTAAATTACAAAAAAAACCCCCCACTAAATTACAAAAAATAAAAAAAGATTACAAGAATTTTAAGCTAATTACACCTATTCTAAGCCCCCTTATAAAATAACAAAGCCCCCCAAAATAAAAAAAATTCCCTACCCTAATCGAAATTAAAAAAGTTAACAGCTCTATTACCTTACCAGCCCTTAAAACGGCTTTTTGCGGGGCATGCCCCAAAGAAATCAACTCTTTTGCCTGTAAAAAAAAACACAATACCACCCCCCAACATTACAACCCACCACCCACATACCCCTACTCTAACCCAAATTATAAACCTAATACTACCCACCTGAAGATCTCCCTACCTTGTCTTCACCCAGCCGGGCCGAACTCTTCATCCGATCCGGGCGATGTCTTCAGTCAAGCGGCAGAGAAGAAGTCTTCCATCCGGGCGATGTTTTCAATCAAGCGGCAAAGAAGAAGTCTTCCATCCGGGTGATGTCTTCAATCAAGCGGCAGAGCAGAAGTCTTCCATCCGGGCTATGTCTTCAATCAAGCGGCATCTTCAATCTTCTTTCTTCGCTCCTCCGACGCGGAACATCCATCCGGCACGACGACGAATGAGATTCCTTTAAATGACATCATCCAAGATGGCGTCCGTCAAATTCCGATTGGCTGATAGGATTCTATCAGCCAATCGGAATTAAGGTAGGAAAAATCTGATTGGCTGATTGAATCAGCCAATCAGATTCAAGTTCAATCCGATTGACTGAACCAATCAGCCAATCGGATTGAACTTGAATCTGATTGGCTGATTCAATCAGCCAATCAGATTTTTCCTACCTTAATTCCGTCATGCCGGATGGATGTTCCGCGTCGGAGGAGCGAAGAAAGAATATTGAAGATGCCGCTTGATTGAAGACATCGCCTGGATGGAAGACTTCTTCTTTGCCGCTTGATTGAAGACATCGCCCGGATGGAAGACTTTTTCTCTGCCACTTTATTGAAGACATCGCCCGGATCGGATGAAGAGTTCGGGCCGGTTGGGTGAAGACAAGGTAGGGAGATCTCCAGGGGGGTAGTGTTAGGTTTATTTAAGGGGGGTTTGGGTTAGAGTAGGGGTATGTGGGTGGTGGGTTGTAATGTTGGGAGGTGGTATTGTGTTTTTTTTTTACAGGCAAAAGAGCTGATTTCTTTGGGGCATGCCCCGCAAAAAGCCTTTTTAAGGGCTGGTAAGGTAATAGAGCTGTTAACTTTTTAAATTTAGATTAGGGTATGGAATTTTTTTTATTTTGGGGGGCTTTGTTATTTTATTAGGGGACTTAGAATAGGTGTAATTAGCTTAAAGTTCTTGTAATCTTTTTTTATTTTTTGTAATTTAGTGTTTGTTTTTTTTGTAATTTAGTTTAGTTTATTTAATTGTATTTTAATTTAGATATTTGTATTTTATTTAATTTATTGATAGTGTAGGTGTATTTGTAACTTAGGTTAGGATTTATTTTACAGGTAAACTGGTAATTATTTTAACTAGGTAGATATTAAATAGTTATTAACTATTTAATAGCTATTGTACCTAGTTAAAATAAATACCAAGTTACCTGTAAAATAAATATAAACCCGAAAATAGCTACAATGTAATTATTAATTACATTGTAGCTATCTTAGGGTTTATTTTATAGGTAAGTATTTAGATTTAAATAGGAATATTTTAATTAATAATATTAATATTAATTAGATTTATTTTAATACGAATTTAGTTAGGGATGTTAGAGTTAAATAGGGTTATTATACTTATATATATATATACTTTTATATATATATATATATATATATATATATTTATTTATATATATATATATATATATATATACTTTTATATATATATATATAATATAATAACGATATTAACTATATTAACCCTAATATAATTAGGGTTAATATAGTTAATATATATAATATAATAATTATATTAACTATATTAACCCTAATATAATTAGGGTTAAAATAGTTAATATAGCTGGCGGCGGTGTAGGGGGATTAGATTAGGGGTTAATCTATTTAATATAGGTGGCGGTGGTGTAGGGGGATTAGATTAGGGGGTAATACATTTATTATAGGTGGCGGCGGTGTAGGGGGATTTAGATTAGATGCAAAAGAGCTGATTACTTTGTGGCAATGCTCTGCAAAAAGCCCTTTTACGGGCTGGTAAAAGAGCTGATTTCTTTGGGGCATGCCCCGCAAAAAGCCATTTTAAGGGCTGGCAATAGAGCTGTTACTTTGGGGCAATGTCACGCAAAAGGCCCTTTTAAGGGCTGGTAATAGAGGTGATTACTTTAGGGGGATTAGATTAGGGGTTAATGTATTTAATATAGCTGGTGGCGGTGTAGGGGGATTAGATTAGGGGTTAAAACATTTAATATAGCTGGCGGCGGTGTAGGGGGATTAGATTAGGGGTTAATACATTTAATATAGCTGGCGGCGGGGTAGGGGGATTAGATTAGGGTTAATAATTTTAATATAGCTGGCGGCGGGGTAGGAGCTCACATTAGGAGTAGTTAATGTAGCTGGCGGCGGTGTAAGGGGCTCACATTAGGGGGTAGTTTAATGTAGCTGGTGGTGGCAGGGTAAGAGCTCACATTAGTGGGTAGTTAATGTAGCTGGTGGCGGGGTAGGAGCTCACATTAGGCGGTAGTTTAATGTAGGTGGCGGCGGGGTCCAGGAGCGACGGTTTAGGGGTTAATAACTTTATTAGGTGGCGGCGGGGTCCGGGAGCGGCGGTTTAGGGGTTAATACATTTTTTATTATTAGGAGAGTGAGGGGGGATAGCGGATAGATGGTTAGATATGTCAGGCTATGTTTGGGAGGCGTGTTAGACAGTACGGGAGATTTAATACTTTAGTCAGGTTTTGTAGGCGCCTGAAGTTTCTAAAGTGCCGTAAGTCACTGGCGACTCCAGAAATTTGTACTTACGCAGATTTCTGGACATCGCTGGTCTGTCAGACTTACGGCACTTTAGCATCTGACGGCGCTGTATATGTTATAGCTCGAGTTGCTAGCTGAAACTACGGGCGGCGGGGGTTTCCACGCTTGCGCCGCAAACTATGATCTATATCGGATCGCGCCCTAGGTTTTTTATTTTTTCGTAGTGTTTTTTTATTTTTTTAATCATGTAATTTAGGATTTTTAATTGTTTGTTTTTTTATTTTATTACAATAGTTATGTTAGGTTAATTTATAGTTTAATCTTAGTTTTTTTTTATTTCACAGGTTAGTTTTTTTTTATTAAGATAGTTATATTGTAACTTTTAATTTAAAGTTAGGGGGTGTTAGGGGTAATAGTTTAACTTAGTGTTTTGCGATGTGGGGGGCAGTGATTTAGGGGTCAATATGTTTAGTTTATTAGTTACAATGTGGGGAGCCGGTGGTTTAGGGGTTAATAAGTTTAGTTTATTAGTTTCAGTGTGGGAGGCTGACAGTTTAGGGGTTAATAGGTTTAGTTTATTAGTTACAATGTGGGGGGCTGGCGGTTTAGGGGTTAATAGGTTTAGTTTATTAGTTGCGATATCGGGGCTGGCGGTTTAGTGGTTAATACTTTATTATGTGGGGGGCCTGCTGTTTAGGGGTTACTAGATTTATTTAGTGTTGGTGATGTGGGGGATCGTGGTTTAGGGGTTAATAGTTTTTTTTTAGTGTCTGTGATGAGGGTGGGCGGCAAATTAGGGGTTAATAAATTTAATATAGTATTTGCAATGTGGGAGGGTGGTGGTTTAGGGGTTGATAGGTAGTTTATGGTTGTTAGTGTACTTTATAACATTTTAGCTTTGAGTTTTGTGAAACATTTTTGTTTTGCAAAATCCCTAACTACTGGTCTCAGATAGCGGAATGGATTGTGTTGGTATACGGTAGCGCAAGCATTTTAGCTGGCACGCACAACCTGTAATATGGCGCTACGGAAAATTCCTCTCTCAAACTTCATTTTTTTAGTGCGGAATGGAGGGTTGCGTTAGGGCTAAAATGCTTACGGTATAGCTATAGCGCCGCGACTCGTAATATGCGTTACCTGCCATTCCACATGCAATTTTTCAGCGGTATAGCCGTATCGCACCATAATGCAAAACTTGTAATCTAGCCGAAAGTTTCCCTTTCCCCAAAAGACTTTTGAGGCGTTGCCCCTATGGAGGGGCCTCCACTGTACAGTATGTGAGAATGTGTGTGTGTGAGTAAGAGCATTAGTGTCTTTGTGTGTGAGTTTATGAGAGTGTGTGTTAGAGAGTATGTGTGTGTGTGAGAGAGTGTGAGATAGAGAGTATGTGACAGTGTGAATATCTATGTGCGAGTTTCTATTTATGTGCTATTATACATAGCGTGTGAAAAAAAATGTTTGCTGTGCTATGCACAGAGCAAGAGTGTTCAGGTTTGGCCTGAACTGAAGGTGGCAACCATTGATGAATTTACCTTGTATTTTTTTGACAGCACAAAACCTGTAATTTTAACATTTCTATATATATCTCATTGAGAATCTGTCATGTTTAAAGGGATATGAAACCCAAATGTTTTATTTCATGATTCAGATAGAGCATGCTATTTTAAGCAACTTTCTAATTTACGCCTATTATCAATTTTCCTTTGTTCTCTTGGTATCTTTCTCAGGAGCAGGCAGATGAGATCAGAGGACCTCTAAAATCTGTTTACATTTAGCTACCAATCTGCAAGCGCTACCCAGGGTGTTGAACTAAAAATGGGCTGGCTCCTAAGCTTACATTCCTGCTTTTCAAATAAAGATACCAAGAGAAAGAAGAAAATGTGATAATAGGAGTAACTTAGAAAATTGCTTAAAATTGCATCTTCTATCTGAATCATTAAAGAAAAATGTTGGTTTAATATCCCTTTAACATGAATTTCTTAACTAAAGTGCAGCAGATTAATACTCAGGGTCGGGTTAGGACATTCTGGATTCTCTGTGTATATATATATTAATCTGTATATTTAATTAACAAATGTGAACAAAATGCTAAAGGGACAATACTCATATATTTTTACCGCACTACTTTCAGCTTACTAATTACCCTAAAAACTGTTTGAAAAAGATCTGATTAACATGGATTTTCGCACCCCCTGTCTGTGGTATGCATATAGTGAGCCTCATTTTTATGCATGCATTGTTTCTTTAAACATATAGAGCTGACAGAGAGTTGCCACCTTAGCCATGTTTTCCTGCACAGCTATGAGTTACACGTGCTGCAGGCAGGAACATAAAATATGCTGCTGGACATCTAACCTGCACACCAGCGAGTTAGGACTTACTCAAGCTGTACACATGAAGCTTGACTGATAAGCAGCATCGCTTTCTACTGTACCCCACCTTGTACAGGTGCATTACATTAGAATAGTGATGTCCCGAACTGTTCGCCCGCGAACGGTTCACAGCGAACATAGCTTGTTCTCGTTTGTGGGCCGCCCCTATGTGTCATCATTGAGGAAACTTTGACCCTTTATGTCACAGCCGTCTGACACATTAGAGCCAATCAACATCAGACACTCCCTCACAGACCCTCCCAGCTACTCGGAATCCGCCATTTTAGACTCATAACGACCTTGCTTTCTTAATGAAAGGACGTGTTGTGTTTTTGCTCCTGACATTAATAGGAAAAACATAGCTAGGCTAGTGTATTTAGTGTCCACTACAGTCCAGAAGGACTCCACTCATCTCTGCTGCAAGCACAGCACCCCAAAAAGCCCTTTTTAGGGCTATATTTCGTGCCGTTTTTTTTTTTTTCCTTTTTTTTTTTATTAGCATTTGCCTGGCTTTCAGGCTGTGTGTTTAAGGCTCACAGCATATGCTGTGATTACTGCCACCACTGATATCTCCCTAACAACATTAGTTTAAATTTAAATAACCAAAAAATTTAATTATTTTGCTAGTGTAATTTTTTTTCATTTTCTATCAGGCCTGTGTCACACAGCATATACTCTGGTTCATTGCTCTGTGCCAGCCACCAGTGTTAATATCCGTTTATAACATTATTTTAAATAAAAAAAAATATATATATATATTTTGCTAGTGTAATCTAATTACATTTACTATCAGGCCTGTGTCTGTCAGGCTCACTCAGCATTAATATACCTCATTTTTTTCAGTCTTTTGGTTAATTGGTCTGTGCCAGGCAGCCACCCAGCACTCATATCTTCTTCACCTTAATTTAAATATAATTTTTTTTTTTTAAATTTGTTTGATAGTGTAATCTAATATAATTTTCTATCAGGCCTGTGTGTTTTGCTGACATACAGAGCCTACTGTGTTTACTTGCTGCCCTCCCTAGTCTATGAGCCACGACTCATATGTGTTTAACCTTTTTTTAATCAACCCCCCCAAAAAAAATATTTTAAATAATTTTTCTAGTGTAATCTAATAGTATTTTCTATCAGGCGTGTGTGTATCTGACTTACAGAGCCTACTGTTTTTAATAGTTGCCCTTCCAAGGCTATCAGCCACGACTCATATGTATGTGCTTAACCTTTTTCTTTAAATTCCCCAAAAAAAGTCTTTAAATCATTATGCTTGTGTAATCTAATTTTATTTTCTATCAGGCCTGTGTCTAACTGTCTATCTGACTTACACAGCATACTGTTGTTAATTGCTGCCCTACGTAGCAGCCAGCCAGTGTGACCACTCATAGAGTCATATGTGCATTGCACTTCTTAACATAATTTTAATATTAAAATTTTAAAATATTTTGCTAGTGTAATCTAACTTAATTTTCTATCAGGCTTGTGTTTTTGTCACTTACACAGCATACTGTGTTAAATTGCTGCCCTACCTACCATCCACGACTCATATCTGCCAGCCTGTGTGCCAAGCCCAACTAGCCAATTAGTGGCACCAATCATAATTCTTGTAACAGTATATAAAAAAATAAAAATCATAATTTTTTGGACTGCAAATATTCAGTCTCCTAGTGCCATTGAATTGCATTTACCTCCTGCCTGCCACTGCCAGCCTTTTGTGCCAGGCCGTCTAGCCAACTATTTACACCAATCATAATTGTTGTCACAGACAGTATAGTTACTAATTAAAATTTTTTTGATTGTTGATCTTAATCCTCAGTTTGCTCGTGCCATAGAATTGCACTTTTCTACTGCCTTCCAAGCCTGTGTGCCAGGCCTACTTGAAAATATTTACACCAATCATATTTGTTGTCACAGTATTCTTAATAATTAAAAATTTAAATTTTTGGTAATAGTTGTTGTGAATCCTCAGTTTGCTGGTGCCATTGAATTGCACTTTCCTCCTGCCTTGCAGCCTGCTGTGTGCCAGGCCCACCTAGCCAATTATTGCCAGCAATCATATTTCTTTTAACACTGTTTTGACTGTCAGTATTCAGTCTCCTAGTGTCCTTGAATTGCATTTACCTCCTGCCTGCCAGTCTTTTGTGCCAGGCCGTCTTGCCAACTATTTACACCAATCATAATTGGGTCATATAAATGATCTCTGGGATTCTAAAATCAATGCCTTTCCTGTAATCTATTATTCAAAAGGATGCCATATGTCCTCTTTCATGCTGTTGTTTCGGTTGAGGCTCCGGGACCCTCTTATTAAAAAGGCCTAAGGATAAATAAGTGTACTGGGTGTCTAATCAATGTTTTTTTCTATTTCCCGGTTGTAAATAATGATCTCTGGGTTTTGTAAAATCTATGCCTTTCCTGTAATCTATTATTCAAAAGGATGCCATATGTCCTCTTTCATGATGTTTTTTCTGTTGAGGCTCCGGGACCCTCTTATAAAAAGGCCTAAGGATAAATAAGTGTACTGGGTGTCTAATCAATGTTTTTTTCTATTTCCCGGTTGCAACTAATGATCTCTGGGTTTCTAAAATCTATGCCTTTCCTGTAATCTATTATTCAAAAGGATGCCATGTGTCCTCTTTCATGATGTTTTTTCTGTTGAGGCTCCGGGAGCCTCTTATAAAAAGGCCTAAGGATAAAGAAGTGTACTGGGTATCCAATCAATGTTTTTTTCTATTTCCCGGGTCATATAAATGATCTCTGGGATTCTAAAATCAATGCCTTAACTGTAATCAATTGTTCACAAGGATGCCATATGTCCTCTTTCATGCTGTTGTTTCTGTTGAGGCTCCGGGAGCCTCTTATAAAAAGGCCTAAGGATAAAGAAGTGTGCTGGGTGTCCAATCAATGTTTTTTTTTATTTCACAGTTGCAAAAAAATTATCTATGGCTTTCTAAAATCTATGCCTTACCTGTCATCTATTGTTCAAAAGGATGCCATATGTCCTCTTTCCTGCTTTTGTTTTTGTTGGGGGTCCGGAACACTATTCTAAAAAGGCCGAAGGAGAACGACCTGTACTGTACTGGGTGTCCAATCATGTTTTTGTTTTCAATTTCACGGTTCATAATAAATATCGCTGTGTAACTAAAATCAATGCCATACTTGTACTCTGTTGTTCAAAAGGATGGCATATGTGGTGTTTCATTCTGTTGTGGTTGTTGAGGGGTTGAGGGTCGTGGCCGTGGGACAGCGTATAAAACGGCTGAAGGAGAACAACCTGTACAGCCTTGCTCCTCTTTTTAGACAGGCCAGCTCTTTGCATACATGCCCACAGACTCTGTAACGCATGCCTCTTTTAGGGAGAGGTGCAGCCATAATGCAGGGTTAGAACCTCTGCCTGCAACTGTTATACTCGATTTTGCGAAAGGAAGTAACCTTACCATGGTTCCCTTCACGCACGTATTGTTGTTATATTTTGGTGAGGGTAATCATGATGGCCATGTAGGCCACCACCACTGAGAGTCCTGGAAGTAACAGGGATGAGATGAAAGAGCTAAGAATAGTAGAACTTGAAGCAACAGAGTTAGCCATGGGTGTTAGTGCAAGACCGCTTGGCTTTTTTTTGGCTTTGGGTGCGGCTATTCATGCAGGCCATATAGAGCTGCCACCATTCGGTATTGTATCAGGTATTAAACTAATAAGAACAGTACTACCAAAATACAGCCAATGAAGGGCCTTATGAAGACTGAGCCAAGGTTGGATTGTAGTATTTGGTTAGGCTAATCATGATGGCCATGTAGACCACCACCGAGAGTCCTGGAAGTAACAGGGATGATGAGATGAAAGTGCTAAGAATAGTACTACTTGAAACAACAGAGTTAGCCATGGGTGTTAATCCAAGACCGCTTGGATTTATTTTTGTATTGGGTGCGGCTAATCATGCAGGCCATATAAAGCTGCCACCATTCGGTGTTGTATCAGCTATAAAAATAATAAGAACTGTACTATCAAAATACAGCCAATGAAGGGCCTATGAAGACTGAGCAAAGGTTGGATTGTAGTATTTTGTTTGGCTAATCCTGATGGCCATGTAGACCACCCGTAACAGGGATGAAAGTGCTAAGAATAGTACTAATTTAAACAACCGAGTTAGCCATGGGTGTTAGTCTAAGACCACTCGGCTTTTTTTTGGGTTTGGGTGCAGCTAATCATGAAGGCCAGATAGACCTGCCACCATTTGGTGTTGTAACAGGTATTAAACTGCAAAGAACAGTACTACTTAACACAACCTACTTACCATGGGTCCCATAACATATGTTTGGTTATTATATTTTGTAAGGGTAATCATGCAGGCCATATAGACCTCCACCGATAGGGTGAGTATGAGTAACAGCTATTAAAATGCGAAGGACATTACTAATTAACACAACATAGTTACCATGGGTCGCAGACCAAGAGCAGATGTCTTATTATTATATTTTGTATGGGTAATCATCCAGGCCGTATAGACCTCACCAAATAGGGGGAGTTACAGAGATTAAAGTGCTAAGAATGGTAGTACTTAAAACACAACCTAGTTAAAATGGGTATCAGACCGCATGTCTTATTATTATATTTTTTCAGGGTAATCAGGCAGGCCATATAGAACACCCCCAATAGGGGGGGGGGACAGGGATTAAAGTGCTAAGAAAAGTACTAATTAACACAAGCTAGTTATCATGGGTCCAACACCGTGTGTCTTGATGTTATACTTTGTCAGGGTAATCATGCAGGCCATATAGACCTCCCTTGATAGGGGGAGTAACAGGGATTACAGTTATAAGAATAGTACTACTTAAACACAACCTAATTACCATGGGTCCAAGACCAGATGTTTTATTATTATACTTTGTCAGGCTAATCATGCAGGCCATATAGAGCTCCAACAAAAGGGGGGGTAAGAGGGATTCAAGTGATAAGAAAAGTTTTACTTAACACAACAAAATTACCATGGGTCCCAGACCGCATGTCTTGTTGTTATACTTTGTCAGGGTAATCATAACCGCCATATAGACCTCCACCAATAGGGGGAGTTACAGGGCTGAAAGTGCGAAGAATAGTACTACTTAACACAACCTAGTTGGGTCCAAGAACGCATGTTTAATTATTAGACTTTATCAGGGTAATTATATATCTAACAAATCTATCTATTTCTCTTCTATCGATTCTATCTAACTATCAATCTATGTATATCTATCTATCCTATCTATCAATCTATCTTCTGTCCGGGATGTTTTGAGACAGCCACTTGTGTTTCTGACAAATTTGAAGTAGGAGGACAGAACAATCATCTTCTTCCATCTCCCGGTTCCACAAATGAAGGCCATATAGACCTCATCTGATAGGGGGAGTAACAGGTTGTAGTAAAATTTTAAGAATAGTACTACTTAACACACCACGGGTCACAGACCGCATGTCTTATTGTTATACTCTGTCAGGGAAATTATATATATTTCAAATCCATTTATTTATATATCAAATCGATCGAACTATCAAACGTATCGATCAAATGTAGATTGCATCTATTGATCTATGTAATTCGTATCTATAAAATGTATATTACATATTTTGGTTCATGTCATTCATATCTATAAAATGTATATTGCATCTTTGATTCGATAACATTCTTATCTATCAAATGTATATTGCATCTATTGATCGATGTAATTCGTATCGATCGAATGTATATTGCATCTATTGAGCTATGTACAGTGTATCGATTATATGTATATTGCATCGATTGAGCTATGTTATCTATGTATCTATCTATCTATCTATCTATCTATCTATCAAATCTATCTATCTCGTGGTTGTGCAAGTGGACTGTTTGCGGTTGATTGCGGTGCGTAACACTTGGAGTTTGCTCTGTCACTGTGATGCAGCCGTAACCCTTACACTACCTGATAGATACGACATCATAACTGATGTTTTAAAGCACGTTATTGCAAACAATTTGGGAATGTTAGTTGATTTAGGCCCATTATGGCTTAAAAGCAGACTCTGCATAAACTATGTAATTTTCCATGGGAGTTTTGCCATGGATCCCCCTCCGGCATGCCACAGTCCAGGTGTTAGTACCCTTGAAATAACTTTTCCATCACTATTGTGGCCAGAAAGAGTCCATGTAGGTTTTAAAGTTCGCCTGCCTATTGAATTCAATGGCGGTTCGCAGGTTCGCGAACAATACCGGAAGTTCGAGTCCGCCGTTCGCGAACCGAAAATTTTAGGTTCGCGACATCACTACATTAGAAGCACAAAATAAGCCTGGCTCACTGTAATCCCAAAACACAAGGGACCGCCCTATGCTCCTACTCTACAGTAAAATCAACCAGTAATATACATATACAAATAAATTTAAAATTGCTGCCATTGCTGCGTGACTTACCCCCTTCGATGCACTTTGTTTCTGTTCCGTGTACAACAGCATCAGAACGAGGCTCCCATATGCGAGCGCTGGTATTAATCAGTTGAGCACAAAAATATTGCAAATACCCGGAAGCAATTTTTGTGCTCAACTTGTAATCTTGCTCTAAAGCACTAGATAACGAGTGGAGAGCTAAAAGTTATGCACAAGCCATAAGGGATTATCACAGGTGTTTGAGCGCGTCAGGTTTTCGCTTATATTACAAGTTGAAAGTAAACGCAGATAAAAGCATTTTTGTAATATACATGCATTAGCAAAAATGCTTATAATAAAAGCTATACTTAAATTGTATTTAAGTATGCACCATGCAAACATAGCACTCAGAAAGCCTAAGGTGCTTGTACCATCTGGTAATGACTCAATTTGTTAATTGCTGACATCATCTCATGATATGATCCCCACTTGTGCTTGGAGCAGCTGCAATATTTAATTACTGGTGCACTGAGAATATCTAGCTATGCTTCACATGCAAGTGCAGAGAAAAATGTTAACACTAAAACAGTGATAACTTTTACTTCAAGCATTTTTGCTAATACATGTATATTGCACATATGTTTCTATTTAAATATATAATTCATCTATGTGCATTTAAATTTTGACTGAAATGTCCCTGTGTATGTACTGTAAATATTTGACATTCCAATGTTTTGCACATAGCAGAATATGTTCAATGTATTTTTAAATAGATATTCCTATATATATATCTGTATATATCTGTATATAACTATACCTATATTTAATCATGTATAAATATAGGTATAAATATATATTGTACCAAAATACCATCATATATATATAGAAATATGTATTTATAACAATTAGAACATATTCTGCTATGTGAAGAACATTGGAATGTGAAATATTCATATTTTCATGTCAGGTTAGTGCACTTGAGAATATGCATTCCAGTTTGCGCGCGAGTAGGATCTTAGGTTTTTCCCACTTTTTTTCTCTCCATTGACTTCTATGGGGGAATAGGTTATTGCGCACGCGATATTATAAATTTGACTTTTTTACGTTCATCGAGCGAAAACAGTTTACTATAAACTTGTAATACAAGTGCAACCCGACACACGCAAAAGCTTACTTCTAGCGCAGTTAACACTCGAGCAGGAGCATTAATTAACGGTCCACTTGTAATCTGGCCCTAAATAAATGCTCAGTGAGCTCCCTGTCTCGCTTTGGGACTCAGCTGGTTGCACTTATATTGAAGAGATAGGTGACTGAGTACTGTGTAGGGGCATCCATTGACACTTATTCCATCTCACTACTGTCTCCCACTATATCCTCTGCTTGCAGCAATTGGATAATGTTGTCAAGGCTCACACATAGTTTATTTTCATAATCATCTCTAAAACCTGTATACAATTCTTGCAGATCCATGTTTAAAAAGAAGTCGTGGTTAACTCCAATCTCTCTATTTAAGCAGTTACTATCTGCTTCAGTATAAAATGTGTTAATGCAGCTTATGCTTAAAACTGATTTACATCAAGCGTCCAGAGACACTTGCTGGGGGCGTTGCGTTGGGTGTGGAGGCCATAACCTCAAAATAGTCTCCAGTATATTAGGGCTGCAGTTCGACCCAATACACAGATCAAACGATGCAGGGACCTCTTATAGTTCAAAGTCTAAAAGGTAGAAGATCCCATAAAATGTAGATTTTAAGAAGATTATCTTGTGAGCTAGAGCAGCACCAAATATTGCGACCTAACGTGGCTGCGGCCAGGAAGTCTCCCCCAGACATTCTATTTTACCATTTTTCCTTGTCAGTCTTTAAAACACTACAGCTTTAAACCAACTGTCACTGTCATCACTGCTACTGTAGTTAAGAAGCACTTACTTTATTTTATTTATCTCAGGGTTCTACCTGCAATCCATTTTTTTCTCTTCTATTACATTTTATGGGCATTCCATTCTATCATCTCCCTGTGTGATTTTATAAAACCTTCTCATAATCCCACTTAATACAGCTGTCATAGCCTGCTACTGTACTGAAGGAGTCTGTGTTAGTTCATTATTTTATGTGTCATGGTTTTGTCTGCAAAACACTTTCTCCTCTCTCATTAAATTGTAATGGAATTAATTCATGTTAAGGTGGGTTGAGATATTAAAGGCTACACCTGCACATATATACAGAGGGTTCAACGTATCAACATTACATTTTCTTGTGAAACAATATCATGAGAGTATCATAAGCATATTAACACTGTTTGCTGTATGTTAGAAAACATATAAATAGGACATTTTCCTCAGCATAAATTCTCCTTTATCCCTGATGTAATTGTGAGAAAGAAAAAATGTACTAAGATCAACTCACCAGAGCAGCTGCTTTCTAAGAAGTTACCATTTAGCCTCAAGTTTTTACTTTTATCTGTATAGTTAAAAAAACACATAACAAGACCAAAAACAACAGCCAATCATCATCATGTCTGCTCAGTTTATGCTTTGCTGTGAACTGATTGATTTTGACCATAATCTCACAGGATTTTACCATCATTGAACTGAGGAGAAAAAAAGAAGGCTTTGCCTGTACATGCCAGATTCATGCTCATGGATGAGGTGAATATAGGGTTGCAAATCCTCCCTTATTTCCAGGAATCTCCCTTATTTGCCCAAACTTTTTCAGTCTCCCAGGCTCCCTTATTTACCTGCTCTTAGAACATGTTTCTACTTTATTTTTTTAACATGTAAAATTGTCATTTGTAACATTTAGTATTATACTCTTGGGGGTCAAATGTATTAATGTGCGAGCGGACATGATACAATGTAGTGTATACAGGATACGCTGTCGGCATTTATCATTGCACCAGCAGTTCTTGTGAACTGCTGGTGCAATGCCGCCCCCCTGTAGATTTGCGGCCAATCGGGTGTCAATCAACCTGATCGTATTCAATCGGGTTGATTTCTGTCCGCCGCCTCATAACTTATGTTTCCGCAGAACCTGAAGGCTCGCCGGAAACACAGGGCATCAAGCTCTGTATGGAGCTTGATAAATTGACCTCTTGTACTCTTATTTAGTTGATAATTTGTAGGAATCTGACAGTTTAATGTCTTTACTCCCACTATGCCTTAAATAAGAAATGGAATTCATGGATTTGCCGATTTCCTATGTAAAATTTGTTGACTACTTAGTCTCTCTTATTTTCTTCAAAAAAAGTGGGTAACCCTTGGTGAAAGTTCCCTACTGGAATGCATATTGTCTATTGTAAAGTTTGGTGGATTAGGGATACAGGGTTTGGGGCTGGGCTAGGCCCTTAGTTCCAGTGAAGGATCATCTTAAAGCTACAGGATACAAAGACATTTTAGATAATTGGGTACTTCTAACTAAATTTATGGCAACAGTTTGAAGAACACTCTTTCCAGTCCCAGCATGACTGTGCTCCTGTGCACAAAGTGAGGTCCATGAAGACATAGTTTGAAAAGCTTGGTGGGGAGGAACTTAAGTGGCCTTCACAGAACCATGACCTTAACCCCAGTGAACATCTTTGGGATGAATTTGAACACTGATTGCAAACCCGATCTTCTCATCCAACATCAGTGCCTGATGTTAGAAATGCTTTTTTAGATGAATGAAAACATATTCCCACAGGGAAACTCCAAAATCTTGTGAAAAGCCTTTCCAGAAGAGTGGTGGCTCTTATAGCCACAAAGAGTGGCAAAATCCATATTAATGCCCATAGTTTTGAAATGGGTTGTCCAACAAGCTTGTATAAGTGTGATGGTCAGGTGTCCACATACTTTTGGCCATATATTGTCTTTGTGTGTGTGTGTGTATATATATATATGGTGGAATAAGAGATTTAATTCTAGACATTGTCTAGATATATTTACATACACCATATAATGTATAAAACAGCTATAGGCCACATTAATATATACATAGAAATAGAGGTACAATGATGATTGTCATGACCTAATATGCCGCTCTTTGTCCTAGTATGCTAATTTGGATCCCTTTGTGAATTCACTGTATCATTAAGTGAATTTTTTGTAGTGGGCCATATATCTGTGTCATATTACAAATATACAGAGATATAGATGTACTTTTTTGTTTGCTAAGTTTGAATGCTAACATAACAAGCCATGCTTAAACTAGCCATAGTACATCGTTTATGTATTTTTACATTTAGGGTAATACACAACAGAATAATGTTGCAACACGATTTATTGATACACTGCTTGTATAAAGTACATGTACTATGCCGCAGGTAGTGTACATTACTATATGTATTGATAACAAGTACAAGCAAGAACAGCCACTTTTTAAGTTTATTTTTATTTTTAATTTTATTTTTAAATTTTATTTTTATTTTTATATTTAGTTCCCTTTTTGACGTATTTATGTATATAAATTATTATACATAGTTGTGAATCGACATGACACAGAATGTTTAGTAATTAATGTCACTATATATGTTTGTTGCACTAGAGAATTCACTATCATATAAATACACTTACTTAGTGATGTCTCGTAACCATGGCTACGGTTACTATGACGATTGACTCACACTATAATATGTAATGTGCAGATCACAGGTAATTACATTTTGTTTGTTGACATCCTCTTTTTCTAAATTACCTATCAGGTAATTTTGAGCACATTGTAAACTGTTATTAAATGCAATATAAAGCAATGCACATATGTTTCAATCATGTCGCGAAACCGGAAGTGACATCACTCTGTATTTTGGCGCACTTTTGGAAGCAAAATTGTTTGGTGAGACACTGTTTTGATACACTATAAATTGTGTGATATTTGGTTATTTGTTTATGCTGATGAAGGGGTTGTGAACCCCGAAAACGTTCCATTAAAGAACCTATTGAAAAGACCTGAGAGTGCATTTGACTGGATTATTTACATTA
Source organism: Bombina bombina (assembly GCF_027579735.1). NCBI lineage: Eukaryota > Metazoa > Chordata > Amphibia > Anura > Bombinatoridae > Bombina > Bombina bombina. The sequence goes on from NC_069499.1 coordinate 963,322,753, forward strand.
CTTATTTCTGCACCCAGGCGGTTGACACTTGGAGGGCTGAGCTGGAAATTGTTTGTATATTATTCATTGATCAGCGGAACCCCCTGCTTTTGACTTCACTTGTTTCATTTTGCTCCAGCGCTATCAGTTGTGGTTGTAGCTTGCTTAGTGACTGTTTAACTTTGGACTGTTATCAACCGTTTTTGCAACTTTGTATTTTCTCATTCATATGGACACTTTGTTTCCGGGACCTGGCTGCTGACTACATCTTACCTCTACTCTTGCTCTACATCTGTGTACAAATAATCTTATATATTCAGGAATTGATTGTCCTGTTTCTACATCTTCTTTCCTCATTATAGTATGTCTACATTACAAACACAGGAGGAACATATTGAGCAGCAAGTACCAAGTGAGGATTTAACCTGTCAAGCAGTGGAAGCCCAGACTGGAACTGTATCGTACACACCAGATGATGCTGCCCGGATCTTGTTCGCACCAATCTCCAAGACAGTTGGTGAGACCCCAATCAATTTATATCACACATTATTGAAATTAAAAAAGAGAGAGGTTGATTTAACTTTACATGGTAGTTACCTTTCTGATTACTTTAGAACAGGGCACATACCCCGAGGTTTTAGGGTCCATAATGTACCCACCATCGGGCGTGAAAATCCAGAGTTCAGAAAAAAATGGTGCTTTATTCTGAACAAGTGCTCCTTAGACTTAATTCTACTTGTTATAGAGGAAGTCACTTCTATCCTAGGTAAAGTCAAAGTTGAAATACAGACTTTTGAAAACACATACCAGGCTACACTTACTAGTGACACACAAGAAAACTGGTTATCTAAAATTAAAACACAAATAGATAAATACCAGACAGATTTAATAACCTTCAAAAACAGGAAACTAGAAACAGTAAATCAGGACTATAAACAAGGGAAAGTCTACAAATGGTTAACTACAACACCAGATATTAGAACCAGAAGGAGACAGAGAAATAGACGGGTCCACTTTGATACTGTGGATACTAGTGGGGGAGAGTCTTCTGATACTGATAGAAACCCTGGCAATACTTATCTGACTCCACCTGGATCATACAGACCCCTTAATCAATTTTCTACACATACATCTAGGGAACACTCTACACCCAACCATCATTTTTTAGGGGTGACTACTCGCTCCCGGGGAGGGGGCGGCACAATAGACCCCATATTAGGCAGGCGGGGCATAAGACACCGACCACCAACACGCCCACGACAGAGGACATAGTAATTAATTTAAGTACACATCATTTATCAGACAGTGAACGTAAAGTTTTGAACCGGGGCTTATCTTTTGTGCCTAGCACAGCCCTTTCCGAGTTTGATTTAAAATTGGACCTGTACAAGTTGAACAAATCACTTAAGATAAGAGAGTTTTTTCAAAACTCCACATCTAGTTCAACCAAGACACAGGTAGAACTTAAATGTAAAACCCCCAGCTCTTTTGAACCAATAAATAGCAGTCCAAGTACCAAAACTTTTATGAGACTGGTCACCCAAGACCTTGATACAGCTAGACAACAGTCCCTTTGGACACATAATATGTCTAGGGAAGAAAGACAGGCGATAAAGACCCTGCAGGAAGACCCAAGTATAGTCATTAGGCCTGCCGATAAGGGCGATGCCATAGTGATACTCAATTATGAGGATTACCGTACTGACATTTTGACTCAGTTGACAGATATACACACTTATTCCGTATTACCTAATGATCCCACTACAAGATTTAAAATACAATTGGATGCATTGATCCAGATGGGTTTTGAACAAAGTTGGCTATCTGAACATATTCGTGATTTTTGTATCACTACTTATCCTAAAATACCCATCTTATACTCAATCCCAAAGATACACAAAACTCTAGATAATCCACCAGGCAGCCCGATTGTGTCAGCAAGGGACTCCTTGACACAGCCGGTGGCACAACTGGTGGATATCTTACTACAACCTGTTGTTAGGGAGGTAAGATCATATATTATGGATACAGGTGACTTCATACATAAGATACGGACTGTTGACGTCCAACCTGATGACCTATTGGTCTGTTTGGACGTCAACAGCCTGTATACTATCATTCCCCACACTGAGGGTCTGAAATCAATTGAGGAACATATCTCACCAATAACCCTCTTTATGAGGGCCCACCAATTAAATTCTATCTTTCCTTGATAGAATTCTGTTTGTATAAGAATTACTTCAAATACGAGAGTAATTTCTATTTACAAACAGCTGGTACAGCCATGGGTTCCTCCATGGCCCCCGCATACGCCAACCTGTACATGTCTCAATTCGAAAATCTGTATTTATGGAACACTACCAATTCGTCAGTAGTATGTTATTACAGATATATTGACGACATTTTCATGGTATGGCGGGGGACCATGGAGGAACTACGAATTTGGTTTGAAACATACAACACGGCCACAAGCAATGTCAAATTCAAAATGACGGTTGATACACAGTCCGTTAATTTTCTGGACTTGACTGTGTTTAAAAAAACACATCAATTGGGCACGACCCTTTATCATAAACAAACCGATCGGAACTCCATTTTGAGCGCTGACAGCTGTCACCCTCCTGCCCTTTTGAAGGGCATAGTCAGATCTTAATTTGTGAGAACCATGAGAAATAATTCAGAGATACAAACTGGGGTCTCCCAATTGACAGGAGTGGGAGAAAGATTCCGCGAGCGGGGATATAAACCTTCCATCATCCAAGAAAACATGAGTACAGCATCCTCACTCACTCAAGAAGAACTTATCAAGCCCACACCAAAGAGGGACTTGAGTAACAAACTAATTATGACCACTACATTTACTCCAACTACCAAAAATACAGGACGTATTCTACATCAACATTGGCCTATTATGACATCAGACCCGAAGTTAACATTTACAAGGCAGGTACAACCAATGGTGGGCTTTAAGAGGGGTATTAACCTTAAAGACCTCTTGATGCGTACTGATCAAAAAGCTAGCTACACCACAGGGGCTAAAATAAATATCAAAGGATCTTATAGATGTTTAGGCTGCACAACGTGCAATGGTTTGGTCAGTACTAAAACCTTTCATCACCCACATACTAATCGAAGATACGTGATCAAGCACTCTATCACGTGCACTACCACACACGTGGTGTACCTCCTCTTTTGCCCATGTTCTTGTTTTTACGTGGGCAAAACCACAGGCACGTTACGTGAACGAATGGCAAACCATAGGCACGCAATCAGATCGGCACTCAAACAGGGGGATTCTGACCAACCAGTTGCACGCCATTGTGCCAAGCAAGGCCATGCCGTATCTTCAATCCGCTATATCCTCATCGACCATATACCCCCACTTGATCGGGGAGGGGATAGGCGCAAGATACTACTCAAACGGGAAGCCCAATGGATCTTTAAATTGGGGACTATCCATCCAGGCGGATTAAACACTACCCCAGATTTCAAAAATCTTACCTAAGGGTATAAGGTAGTGCTACATGCTTGGGGTATAACCCAGGGTCATTGTGGCTACGTTTAGCTCCCAGCTCCATGGCTCTTCTGAGCGATGTGAACTGGTTGCTTACGACACACCAGGGTGGAGGAACATATCCCCCATCTTGGTTGTGGAAGCCTGGTCTCTGAGGTGATATTACCCAATTCTGCACTTTATACCTTAAGTCGGGAATAGACCAATCTAACTGCAGAATACTAAGGAGCTATAAGGTGGACTGTCCTTATGTATCCACACTTGGTCATCTACATGTTGGACATTGTTACCTGATTCATCTTGGTGGAATAAGAGATTTAATTCTAGACATTGTCTAGATATATTTACATACACCATATAATGTATAAAACAGCTATAGGCCACATTAATATATACATAGAAATAGAGGTACAATGATGATTGTCATGACCTAATATGCCGCTCTTTGTCCTAGTATGCTAATTTGGATCCCTTTGTGAATTCACTGTATCATTAAGTGAATTTTTTGTAGTGGGCCATATATCTGTGTCATATTACAAATATACAGAGATATAGATGTACTTTTTTGTTTGCTAAGTTTGAATGCTAACATAACAAGCCATGCTTAAACTAGCCATAGTACATCGTTTATGTATTTTTACATTTAGGGTAATACACAACAGAATAATGTTGCAACACGATTTATTGATACACTGCTTGTATAAAGTACATGTACTATGCCGCAGGTAGTGTACATTACTATATGTATTGATAACAAGTACAAGCAAGAACAGCCACTTTTTAAGTTTATTTTTATTTTTAATTTTATTTTTAAATTTTATTTTTATTTTTATATTTAGTTCCCTTTTTGACGTATTTATGTATATAAATTATTATACATAGTTGTGAATCGACATGACACAGAATGTTTAGTAATTAATGTCACTATATATGTTTGTTGCACTAGAGAATTCACTATCATATAAATACACTTACTTAGTGATGTCTCGTAACCATGGCTACGGTTACTATGACGATTGACTCACACTATAATATTTAATGTGCAGATCACAGGTAATTACATTTTGTTTGTTGACATCCTCTTTTTCTAAATTACCTATCAGGTAATTTTGAGCACATTGTAAACTGTTATTAAATGCAATATAAAGCAATGCACATATGTTTCAATCATGTCGCGAAACCGGAAGTGACATCACTTCCGGTTGGCATGATCACGGTGGAACGCAAGATGCGTTCCACACTCTGTATTTTGGCGCACTTTTGGAAGCAAAATTGTTTGGTGAGACACTGTTTTGATACACTATAAATTGTGTGATATTTGGTTATTTGTTTATGCTGATGAAGGGGTTGTGAACCCCGAAAACGTTCCATTAAAGAACCTATTGAAAAGACCTGAGAGTGCATTTGACTGGATTATTTACATTACTTATTTCTGCACCCAGGCGGTTGACACTTGGAGGGCTGAGCTGGAAATTGTTTGTATATATATATATATATATATATATATGTATATATATTTATAAATGTATAGAAGGGTCTGCACTCTCACAAACCATTAAACAGTCAGCGACCAGGGTGCTGGCAAAACACTATAATAGAAAAAATATACAGACTGCACTCTCTGGAATGAAGACAAACATTCCTTGTCACAAAAAAGCAAGAAATGTTTGTCTTCAATCTAGCGAGTGTGGTCTGTGTAAATATATATATATATATATATATATAGATAGATAGATAGATAGATAGATATAGTACAAATATTTGTTAATAAAGTGTGATATCACCAGGCTTATTTATAGAGAATACATTATAGCACGGACCGTTACAATGACACAATGGGGCAGATTTATACACACATTCACGTTATCCACATACACCTTATCTGTCCCGCCCCTTGTCATATATTATATCCCTTTAGTTCTGCCACAAAACCTTTTTTTTCATTAATAGCACAAAGTGTAAATATAACTTAAAATCCATAGCATTTTCATATGTTTTGTTATGCAAACTTGCAAGCAAAAAGGATTTACTTAATGTCTCAAAAAGTGCTAAATTGTACAGCAGTATTTTGGAATTGCGCAACACTTAACTCACCTCTTGTAATACGAGCACAATGAGCACACTTATATCGCTCCCTGTGTTATCCATTAAAAGTTTCAGCCGTGTTATGAAGTTTTGATTAACATTTTTAAAAATCCACTAATTCCAGATTGTGTGTTAGTCTCTGTGCATCCTGAGCTATCGATTGTGCTCCACTAATTTAGCCCCTGGCAAGCAAAGGCAACTAGTGCAAAAATAATGTTATATCTACAAATATCATGCTTATTTTTTTCTCAAGATAGTATGAAAATAATGTGACGCAGCAAATTTTTTACATTATTTTCAACAATTTTAAAATAACATGAACATATATAGCTTATTCATTTGTATTGAAAGAATATTTACCTGTATACTCAACAATTATCTACTCCACCTTGAAGTGTCTTTTTTAGAGAAGAATTACACAAAACAAAAACTACTTTATATATATGTTTGCCTGTGAGCAAGCAGATCTTACAATGCACATACATCATTCACTATCATTATTAGCACAATACGTCTTTTGGCATGGTTAAATAATTTAATACTCCTGAGAGCAATACCTATGTTCTACTATTGTGTCGAGGCAGCAGCTATGTAAGTTTTGTTTGTTGAAATGCAAATTATATTTCATATAATGTTTTTTTTTTCTACAATTCTGTGTTTTCATATATATTTTATATACATTAACTTAAAAAAAAAACAATGGTTCACATGGTCAGGGGTTGTAGGTACAGCAATAAATTATTTTTTAGTAGGAAATAGACAAGAAACGATATTGGAGCTGCTCTCTCATATGTAAACACTACACCTAATTTGTATGCAAACATTTATATCACTTCTTTTTAAACCTGTTCATTAAACGTTAAGTTTTATATATACAAGACTGGCGAGTGCTTTTGTCTTCGGATTGATTATGTGATTTACTGAAAGCACCCTGACATTTGGACATATAAGTGGATGTGCATATCTTTCTGTATTTGACACATATATATATTATATTATATATATATATATATATATATATATATATATATATATATATATATATATATATATATATATAATGGCTCAGGTGGTTAAATGATACAATGGACCAAAACTTTGTTATATTAGAGAAAAACATGGCATGTAAAAGGTAGTAAAACTATAATGCAACTTAATTTTTATTTTTAATGTATCTATGTTAATGGAGCTCTAAGGAAAAACTTTGGGGTCACTCCCAATCTTTCTGATACTGTTTATCAGTTTTTTTTGGGTCTGGAACAGTTTTTTTCAAAGTTCTGAGTGATCCCAATCCAAGAGGTAATGCTTACTCATGGACAGCACAATTCTGGTGACCACAATCCCCCCAACCACTGGTTTTGCACTTTATTTTTGCAACAAAATGATGAACACATCTATTTTAACACACAAAGGGTGTTGATAAAAGGCAAAACTATAATTGTTGATGTGTTTACCAGTATTTTAAGACGATATTGAATAATTCTATTATCTTGCGCATGTCTAATACACTCCCGTTTCCTTCACTGCTCTTCTTGATTTTTAGATGAAAAGATTGCCAAAACAGAAAATGAGGTTTTCTTAATTAATTAAATATTAATTCAAAAAATTATTTTAAAATATTAAACTTTAGAAAACATCATTGATCAAACATGCCCATTATACCCATCATGCCAATGTACAAACGGCATCCAGATTAACACTTATAAAAAGCACCACTCTATCCAAGTGCAAAATACCTACACAGACTCCATTAAGTGCATTATCCCATACCTAATTTCAGTGGTAGGCATCAATTTTTGTCAGTGGAGATTGATTTTTTTTGTTTGAGTTAACAATCTCAGCTATGTTTGACTTAGAAAGATTATCATTTTGTTAATGAAGTTAATGGCAGATCCCATTTTTCCGTTAATGGGAAAAACCCCCATAAAGATTTAAATCAATCCCTCTGTATCTTCTATATGTAAATATGCTTTTTCCCTTTTAAATAACTTTTTATTCAAGTTTGAACAAAATATAAAAGCTAAAAAAGTATTGGTATATTTTATGAATCCCAATACAGGTAGCCCTCAGTTTACGCCGGGGTTAGGTTCCAGAAGGAATGGTTGTAAATCGAAAAGGTTGTAAATTGAAACCCAGTTTATAATGTAAGTCAAAGGAAAGTGAGGGAGATAGGTTCCAGACCCCTCTCAAAATTGTCATAAGTAACACCTAATACATTATTTTTAAAGCTATGAAATAAAGACTTTAAATGCTAGACAGCATTATAAACCTAATAAAATAATCACACAACACAAAATATATAATTAAACTAAGTTAAATGAACAAAAACATTTGCTAAACAGCATTATAAACCTAATAAAATAATCACACAACACAGACTTCACTTGCATTTCTCTGCAAACAGTTCTTTCTATGCATTCCAATATGGACTGAGTTAGAGACAGGAAGATCTTGTTCCTTTGAAATCTGCTTGATAGCTCAGGTGTGGTTAAACTGACTAATGTCAGCTTGCTTGGCTTAGCTGCAACACAAGCGGACAGCTCCACCTACTGGCTATTTTAATAAAGGCACTGCTTCTCAATGCTTTTTCAATTAGCAGTCACATGACTGGAAAAAAAGGTTGTTATTCTGAAATGGTGTAAATTGAACCGTTGTAAAACGAGGGCCACCTGTATAGACATGCAAATACATCTTACTAATAATAATAATACATTGTGTTCCAAATGTCACCTAAACCTTCTATTAACTTAAGGCAAAAAATAAATTTTTTCCTATTGATTGCATTAATAAGTTTTTAAACTAATAGTGCATCAACTTAAAATGCATCCACCACATATGATACACTGTAAAACTCTAAGCTAAGGTATTAATTACTATTAATAATTGTATACCATGCATGGCAAGCAAAACAGATATCAGAAGCGCTGAAAACAGTAACATGTTTAAAAGATAATACAAGTCAAAACAAACATGTCTGTAATAGCACTACAGCAAATAAGGGTCAGGGTTTAAGGTATATCATGACAACTTGTAACTAACTATAGTAGAATTGGATCACTGTTGAAGACAAGGTAATTTAACCAAATTCCTTCATGGGTAGTTTTGATTCCTAGGGGTCAATTTATTATTGGCAGATTTGGGCCAATTCACCCTAATTCCGTGCGAGTCTTTAGGCTTGCTGGAAACAGGAGTTAAGAAGCAGCGGTCTATAGTCCGCTGCTCCTTAAATCATATGCCACCTCTGAGGCTGTGTACAGCAATCTGCCCAATCCTATACGATCGGGCTGATTGACACCCCCTGCTAGCGGCCGGTTGGCCGTGAATCTCAGGGGGCGGTATTGCACAAGCAGTTCACTAGAACTGCTTGTGCAATGCTGAATACGGACAGCATATGCTGTCCGCATTCAGTGATGTCTGGCGGACATGATATGCTATAGCGTATCATGCACGCCAGACTTTAATAAATTGACCCCCTAACCTCCATACTAATAATCAAACTTTGAACTTGCATATTGAGAAGGGCTAAGAAACATGGAACTTCCCCAGTTAACTTTCTGTCAATTCACTGAACCTGAAGATAATTTAATTTTCAACAGTATATTGTTCTCTATAGATATACTTGTTTAAAAGAACAATGTACTGTAAAACTGGTTTATCCTTCATGGCTTACCATTTCTGTCAGACACCTGTCAGCAAACGGATTACAACTGCAGTTTTTTTTTAGCTTTGTATCTCAGCCAACAAGATTCCCATATGGTTGCAAAAACATCTAGTTATATGAGACCCATTTGTGAACGGTTATAATGAACCAAAAGAACAAAAAAAATAAAGTACAAACCTCTAAAGTACAAAGCTTCTATCCAAAAGTTAAATGCACATGTGCATATTTCAATTGCTACTGTGTTGGGTTAAAAATACCAGATTCACAGGTAAACTGACAATGCAGTTCCTCTATTGATGATGTGTGATAACGCAATAATGATAAAATAAAATATATTGGGTGCGTAAAAGTTAGCAGACTGCCAGGAAATGTAATGGGTTAGTAAACAACCATCAGACTGTATTATCGCATGACAATTATGCATAGTAAAACAATTATTCAGTATACTTGAATTATTTATTTTGCCCTCTCACGTAATTTAAAGGGACAGTACACTGTAAAATTGTTTTTATATTAATGTATTTTCAATGACTTGTTATACCAGCTGCAGAGTATAAAATACGTGAGAAATTGCATTTTCAGGTTTATTTGTGTATATGAAGTAGCTGGTTTTGTGCTTTTAAACCACAGCCTATTACAATGGGTTGAGCTTAAAGTAAAGTTACCTGCTTGTCGATGTAGAATAACATTCTTTGTCCCAAAATAATATGAGTTTAATTCATCATTTTTATCCAATTGATTCATATATAAAATTATTGCCGTAATGAATCTATTTTTCATGCTCTGCAAATTCAACCTGTTACTTTATTTTTTTTTTCTTTCCTGATCACGTTTTCAGAAGACCCAATAGAAAATCTGGCCGTTAGGCGGCCGTCACTCTACGTCATCCGCCTCCTCGTTATTCTGCGCTTGCGCTATTTTTATTCTCCATATTGGATTCAACGCACGCCCCCTTTTCTCACATGTGTATTGGATTTCATTTGGTATACCCACTATACGTAATCAGCTTTCTGTAACTGAATAGCGTATCGCTTTACTTCTGAAACTGATTATGATCAGTTATTAGCAATGTCAAACACAATATGTATGCTAATCTAGTAGTTTTCATAACTAATAACGACATACTTTATGACCTTTATGATCTTTAATTCAATTGAAATAGCCTGTTTGCGCATGTGCATTTCAACAGTTCATCGCGAACGCGCTTTTGACATACATATAGAGCGGGTGGGACTGCTCTATACGTCGCAGCACTGAAAATCAGTAAATAGAGTTTGGGAGGAGTTATGGAAACGGTAGGGTAATATATATAAGTATAAAAACTCGCAAATGAAAAAAATAATTGATAAAATAAAGTTAGCGATTATCTTATTTTATTAGGAAATAATGCATTGATATCTTCTAATTGACACAACTTTACCTTCACTTTAAGGTAATATCAGATCTCATTATGTTATCACTTTGTGTACACACACTTGCTTCCTTATCTTATATTTGTCTAGAAAACTAAAGCTCAATACATAGGCCTCTATTTATCAAGGTCTGTCGGACCTGATCTGACAGTGCGGATCAGGTCCGACAGACCTCGCTGAATACGGCGAGCAATACGCTCGCTGTATTCAGCATTGCACCAGCAGCTCACAAGAGCTGCTGGTGCAACGCCGCTCCCTGCAGACTCGCGGCCAATAGGCCGCCAGCAGCGGGGTGTCAATCAACCCGATCGTACTCGATCGGGTTGATTTCTGGCGATGTCTGTCCACCTGCTCAGAGCAGGCGGACAGGTTATGGAGCAGCGGTCTTTGTGACAGAAACACAGGGCATCTAGCTCCATTCGGAGTTTGATAAATATGCCCCATAGAGAGAACAATGGAAAATTATCATGTTATTATTTAACTATCCTGCACCCCACTGGGAGTGTAATTTCCTCTGCTGGCTGTATTTACTTAGGCTATTCAATATCTGAGACTCCAGTATCAAAACTTTCAGTATAGGTTGGGATACTACAAGCTAAATCAGCTATTTCAAAGGCCAAAATAGGGGTAAAGGATCTACTTGTAAACAATTTAATACACTCCAGCAGGTAAAATGGATCATTGGGAACAATTTAAATGGGAGAAAATGTTTGGGTGAACTGTCCCTTTAAGTATGTAAATTGCATTTTTCCAATTCTGAGAGCCTGAAAGTGCACACTGCAGACACACGCCTATACTTGCTACATATCTGTCACTAATTGGTCTCAGCAGAGGTAATCAGATAACAAACTGCAAAACAGCCACTATGTTCTTTGTATAATTCATAACCTTTATATTTGTCCTAAAACTGTGTTACATGTCACAGATATTATCTACAATGGAATGATGTTATAGTGCTAAACACTATTCATGGTTCTTTATATTTTTCCCTTTAGTTCCATACTTGGAATTATACTAATTTTCGTCCAAAAATCCTATTGGTTGATGCAGATTAGGGGTTAATAAATATAATGTAGGTGGCGGCGGTGTGGGAGGGCAGATTAGGGGTTAATAAGTATAATATAGGTGGCGGCGGTGTAGGGGGGCAGATTTGGGGTTAATAAATATAATGTAGGTGGCGGCGGTGTAGGGGGGGTAGATTAGGGGTAATAAGTATAATGTAGGTGGGGGTGGGCTCCGGGAGTGGCGGTTTAGGGGTTAAACACTTTATTTAGTTGCAGCGGGGTCTGGGAGCGGCGGTTTAGGGGATAATACATTTATTAGAGTGGCGGCGGGGTCCATGAGCGGCGGTTTAGGGGTTAATACATTTATTAGAGTGGCGACGGGGTCCGTGAGCAGCGGTTAAGGGGTTAATATATTTATTAGAGTTGCAGTGGGCTCCGGGAGCGGCGGCGGTTTAGGGGTAAAACAGTATAGTATAGTGTGGGTGTTTAGTGACAGGGTAGCAAAAAAGCTGTGAAAAAGCCGAAGAGCAGCGAGATCGATAACTGTTAATTAACAACAGTCCGCTGCTCATCGCCCCGTACTTGGTGCTCGGCTTTTTGACAGCTTTTTTGATAAATTTGGATAACGTATTCAGGTCCACGGCAGTGATGTTAGGTGATCTTAGGCGAGCGTATTGGTGCCGTCGAATGCAGGTAAGTTGACGGCTTGATGAAAAGAGGCCGATGTCTCCACTTGCGCTAACCCGATGTGTGCTAATTTAGTTTGTGCGTGAGCAAACACGGTTACTTTCAACTTGTAATAAGCGTGGAAGTTAGTGTGAGAACGATATTGCTTATCATGTCCAATGCTAACAATAGCGCGCCACTGTGATCTAGCCCTATAGTTTTAAAGGATATCACAGGGAGTACTATTAGTGAGTTAAATGTGTTGAGCTTTTGTAGACCTGATATAAACCATTATCACTTTATTGTTTACATAACAAAATACATGTAAATGATATGGAAATAAAGTATATCCATTATATTTAAAATTATATATAAAGTTAAGGTTTATTAATGAAAAAATGAGTTTAAATTGATTTAAAGGGACATCAAACTGCTGGGTACAACTACAGTAGCAGATTACTACTCAATATGCTATTGTTTTCCTTCCTGCAGATCTCTATAAAGCTGTTCTCTTCTATTAACCCGTTACAGAAGCCAGTTGTTATGTGCGGTAGAAACAGAAAGCTTTACATTTTTGCAGTTAATTTACACAGTTTTAAAGTTATGTTACAAATATAAAAAAGCCCTTAGGACTAATTTAGAGCAATGCAACGACTGCAAAAATGTCCAGCTCTTGCTCTGTATTGTGCAGCTAAGCTAAAGTGCATGATACAGCTTGTTGTCAAGAAGACACCAATATCACTGAACTGTGAATGTGCAGTGCTTCTGTGACAGGGTGCAAGAATTTTTAAATTCCAAGATGGCAGCACCCAGTGTGAAGATGCAGAACTTATTAGCCAGTGCTTGTTGAGGGTTAATATAAGAGAATAAATTTGAAGTGAGCTGCAGGCAATGGAGGAAAAATGATAGCATGGTGAATAGTAACTATGCAAATTTAGTTCTACATTTAAAGGAATATGCTATATAACAAGTTGCTGGACTGGCAAGGACTTAAAGGTGTATATGTATGTATATACACTATATGGCCAAAGGTATGTGGACCCTTAACCATTACACCTAAATGACCTTATTGGGCATCCCATTTCAAAGCCATATATCATCGCCCCCCTATAACAGCTGCAAGTGTTCTGGGAAGGCTTTCCACAAGTTTCTGGAGTGTATCTGTGGTAATTTTTGCTTATTCAGCCAAAAAAACATTTGAGAGTTCAGGAACTGATGTTGGACATGGTGGGGCGGTTGTCGCTCCTTAAAATGATGGTAAACATTAGCTAATCGAATGCCATATTATATGTGTGCCTTTTTTTTTTTTGCTTCTGTAAGAGGTTAAAATAAGAGAGCTGCAGGTACAGCAGGAAAAATAATAGTATTGTGAGTAGTAACCATCCTACTGTAGTTCTACCCTGCAGTTTAATGTACCTTTAAAGTCACTGAGCTCTTGTATTGTCAATGTTTGTATGTGTGTGTATGTATATATGTGTCAGGGTTTTTTCCATGCTTTGTTTGCCATGTGCTGCTGGCAGCCATGTTACTCACCTCTCTTGATGACTCTGGTGCATACTGTGTGATGCTGCTAATTTCCTGCACTTCCTTTTATGGCCAGACTAGTGTACATCATTCGTGTGAGACAGGATGCAGTCTCAGAATTGTGATGTCCTCACTTATTATTTAAAGGGCCTCTGTTCAGTATGCTTTGCCCTTGCGTTGTCTCAGACCTGTTTGTGAGAGCTCCTGTGTATTACCTGGCTGTCTGACTTCCCACCTGGTTCCTGTTGCCTGGCTTGTTCCTGACTCTGCTGTTCTCCTTGTTCCTGATTCCGGCTCATCTGACTACTCGCTTTGGCTCCTGACTCGACTCGTCTGACTATTCGCTTTGGCTCCTGACTTGGCTCGTCTGACTACCAGCTCTGGTTTTGATTCCTGGCTTGTTATTTGACTTTTGGACTTTTTATTATTTTTTGCTATTAATAAAGGTGTGATTATTTTTTGCACTTCTCGTCTCAGTCTGATTCCTGGCATCCTGACATTACGCAAGGGCCATGAATCCTGATGGTGCTAATAATCCACCTTTACCTGCCATAAATTCCAGGATGGATGAATAGGATCACCACTTGGATCAATTTGCACTAGCCCTGCAAACCCTGCTGACTCGCACTGCACATTTGGACCAAAGTGTCCCGCAAGTTATTGCTGCTCCTGTTTCCGCTGCTGCACCTAGTCCTACCAGGAGCACGTCCGGTTCTGCACCTCTATCTCAGCGATATGGAGGCAATCCTAATCAGTGCAGAGGGTTTTTGAACCAGGTGGGCATTTACTTTGAGATGTTACCTCAGGCGTTTCCCTCTGACAGAGCTAAGGTGGGATTTCTCATCTCGTTACTCTCTGACACAGCTCTTGCCTAGGCTAATCCCTTGTGGGAGACTAATAAACCTTTGATTTCAAATTACCCTGAATTTGTAACCTCCTTTTGAAGGGTATTTCATGCTCCGGCTTGCTCCTCCTCTGCTGCTAAACGACCCATGTCCATTCAGCAAGGTACAAGATCTGTTGCTCAGTATGCTATTGAGTTCCGTATGTTTGCTGCAGAGGGAGGTTGGAACAATGAAGCCCTTGTTGTCGCCTTCTTTCATGGGCTCTCTGATGCGACTAAAGACGAAGTTGCTGCCAGATATTTACCAGAGGATCTCGAGGCATTGGTGTCTTTTTTTATCCTAATTGATATCAGACTCAGAGAGATGCCCTCTTTCAAGGAGCGCTTACGGAAGCCTCCTTTTCCGTTGTCTCCTACGTGTTCGTTCCCACCCATGCCTCCCTCTCCTCCCATGCCTCCCGATGCAGTTGGGATTCACGCGTCTCTCCGCGGCAGAGAGGGCCTTTAGGAGGAGGGAGGGGCTCTGCCTCTATTGTGGGTTACAGGGCCACCTTTTAAAGTCTTGTCCTACACGGCCGGGAAACACTCACACCTAAGGTCCTGTCGGGGGCAGACCTTGGGTGGTTTATCCTCGTCCCCGGAACTGCTTAAGGAGAAACCTTTGGTCATAGTTGTCCTTTCCTGGGTGGACTCCTCCATAGTCACTCAGGCTCTTGTTGACTCCGGTGCTGCGGGCTATTTCATTGACAGTGCTTTTGTATCAAAGCACTCCATTCCTGTTTTGCCTCGGTCCTTTCCGCTTGCTATTGAGGCCATTGATGGCAGGCCCCTTCAGCCTGCACTCGTTACTCATGAAACTGTTCCTTTGTCCATGGCTGTTGGGGCTCTCCATTTTGAAACCCTCCAGTTCCAGGTGATAAACTCTCCACATTTTCCGGTTGTTCTGGGTTATCCCTGGCTCCAAAAGCGCAATCCCAGTCTCGACTGGTGCAGGTCCAAAATTTTGTCGTGGTCCCCGCAATGTATTTCCACTTGTCTTCGGAAACCAGATAAAGTCTTGTGCACTTCTTCGGTATCTCAATTGCCAGAGGAGTACAGAGAGTTACTAGATGTTTTTGACAAGGTGCGTGCCTGTACGTTGCCTCCTCACCGGTCTTACGATTGTGCCATAGATCTGCAACCCAGAGCCATTCCTCCTCGGGGCCGGGTGTACCCTCTGTCTGTTTCAGAGAATTGTGCTATGGAGGAGTATGTTGCCGATGCTCTGTCATCCGCAAATCCTGCTCTCCTGCAGGGGCTGGCTTCTTCTTTGTAAAGAAAAAGGGTGGCGAGTTAAGACCATGCATCGATTATAGGAGTCTTAATCGTCTTACCATTAAGAATGCTTACCCTATTCCGCTCATTACGGAACTCTTTGACCGCCTCAAGGGAGCTACGGTCTTTACTAAACTTGATTTGAGAGGAGCGTACAATCTCGTTAGGATTAAGGAGGGCCACGAATGGAAAACAGCATTTAACACCA
Organism: Bombina bombina; assembly: GCF_027579735.1. NCBI lineage: Eukaryota > Metazoa > Chordata > Amphibia > Anura > Bombinatoridae > Bombina > Bombina bombina. Next base: position 963,338,964 of record NC_069499.1, read on the forward strand.
GGAGCGAGCATTATGAGTATCTTGTAATGCCCTTTGGCCTATGTAATGCTCCTGCTGTTTTTCAGGAATTTATTAATGATGTCCTACGAGATATGTTGCAACAGTGTGTTGTGGTGTACATAGACGACATCCTCATACACTCACCCACACTTGAGGCTCATCGTTCTGATGTTAAATGGGTTCTTCAGAGACTACGTGAGAACGGCCTGTTTTGTAAACTCGAGAAATGTGAGTTCCATCAGACTCAAGTAACCTTCCTAGGTTATGTTATCTCTGTTGCAGGGTTCTCCATGGATCCTGACAAGTTATCTGCAGTTCTGCAGTGGCCTCGCCCAGTTGGTCTTCGGTCTATTCAACATTTTTTGGGGTTCGCCAATTACTATAGAAAGTTTATTAAAAACTTTTCTTCCTTGGTCAAACCTATCACAGACATGACCCGTAAAGAGAATGATCCACTCCATTGGTCACCTACTGCCATTAAGGCCTTTGATAGTCTTAAGACTGCCTTTGCTGCCGCTCCAGTTCTGGCTCATCCTAACCCTGTCCTGCCTTTTGTTCTTGAGGTTGATGCGTCTGAGACTGGAGTAGGTGCCCTCTTGTCTCAATGTCCTACGCCTGATGGTTCCTTGCATCCATGTTGTTGCTTCTCTAAGAAATTGTCTCCAGCGGAGTACAATTATGAAATTGGCGACAGGGAATTACTGGCCATAATTTTGGCAATCAAGGAATGGAGGCATCTTCTCAAGGGTACTAGCGTGCCAGTGCTCATTCTTACTGACCACAAGAATTTAACTTATCTATCTGAAGCAAAACGTTTGTCGCCCCGACAGGCCAGATGGGCGCTATTTTTGTCTCGGTTTAATTATGTGGTCTCCTACCTGCCTGGTAGTAAGAATGTTAGGGCTGATGCCCTCTCTCGACAATTTTCGCCTCTGTCCAAGGAGGAGTCTGTACCTACTCCTGTTATACCTCCTGACCATATTTTGGCTACCATACGTACTAATTTGACTTCTCCCTTGGGGGAGGAGATTCTGGCTGCACAAACCAATGCACCTCCTGAGAAACCTAGTGGTAAGTGTTTTGTTCCTGAGAATCTTCGAACTAAACTTTTGCACACTTACTACTATCCTAAAGCCGCAGGTCACCCAGGCAAGAACCAAATGATTTGGTCTGTAACTCGACAATTCTGGTGGCCAGGTCTTCGTTCTGATGTTGCTGTGTATGTTGCCTCCTGCTCAGTTTGTGCACAGAATAAGACTCCTCTACGTCTACCTGTGGACCTTCTACAACCTATTGCTAATGGTTGAGCGTCCTTGGACACATCGTTCCATGGACTTCATTGTCGAGCTCCCTGTTTCCAATGGCAATACTGTTATCCTTATGGTGGTTGACCGTTTTTCTAAAATGTCACATTGCATTTCCTTGATGAAGTTGCCTACCGCTCAGGAGCTTGCTTCAATTTTTGCCCGGGAGGTCTTCCATTTACATGGGTTACCCAAGGAGATAGTGTCGGACCGGGGTAGCCAGTTTTTCTCCAGATTTTGGCGTTCCTTTTGTGCTCAAATGGGGATAGAGCTTTCCTTCTCCTTGGTATATCACCTTCAATCCAATGGGGCTGCGGATCGGTCTAATCAATCTCTGGAACAGTTCCTCCATTGCTATGTCTCAGATCACCACAATAATTGGTCTGAACTGTTACCTTGGGCAGAGTTTGCTCATAATAGTGCTATTAATGCTTCCTCCAAGTTATCCCCGTTCATGGCAAATTATGGGTTTCAACCATCCTTGTTGCCCGATTCTTTCATGTCTCAGGGTATTCCGGCTTTGGAGGAGCATCTCCGGTAACTCCATTCCACGTGGGTGCAGATTCAGGATTGCCTTCATCGTTCTATGCAGCGTCAAAAGTTCCAGGCTGATCATAGGCATCTGCCCGCACCTTCCTACCAGGTTGGTGAGAGAGTTTGGCTGTCCTCCCGCAACTTGAACCTCCGTGTGCCTTCCAATAAATTGGTTCCCCGTTATGTTGGTCCTTTTTGAATACTCCGACGGGTTAATCCTGTGGCCTACGCTCTTGACCTTCCTCCTGCTATATGCATCTCCAATGTTTTTCATGTCTCCCTCTTGAAACCATTGGTTTGTAATCGGTTTACCACTGTGTTGCCTCGTCCCCATCCTATCTTTGTTGACAACCATGAGGAGTATGAGGTCAGCAGCATTATTGACTCTTGTATGTCCAGGAGCCGTGTACAGTATTTGGTTCACTGGAGGGGCTACGGTCCAGAGGAGCATTCTTGGGTTCCCTCCTCTGATGTTCATGCTCCCACCCTCCTCCGTGCCTTCCATGCCCGTTTGCGCAATAAGCCTTTTGTCCTCCCGCGGGGGAGGAGTCGTTGAGGGGAGGGTACTGCCAGGCTTTTTTTCCCAGTTTTGTTTGCCATGTGCTGCTGGCAGCCATTTTACTCTCCTCTCTTCCTGACTATGATGCATTGTGGGGGATGCTGCTCATTTGCTGCACTTCCTTTTATGGCCAGACTGTTGTGCATCATCCGTGTGAGACAGGATGCAGTCTCAGAATTGTGATGTCATCACTTATTATTTAAAGGGCCTCTGCTCAGTATGCTTTGCCTTTGCGTTGTCTCAGACCTGTTTCTGAGAGTTCCTGTGTATTACCTGGGTGCCTGACGTCCTTCCTGGTTCCTGATCCCTGGCTTGTTCCTGACTCTGCTGTTTTCCTTGTTCCTGATTCCGGCTCATCTGACTATTTGCTTTGGCTCCTGACTTGGCTCGTCTGACTACCAGCTCTGGTTTTGACTCCTGGCTTGTTATTTGACTTGTGGACTTTTTATTATTTTTTGCTATTAATAAAGGTGGGATTATTTTTGCACTTCTCGTCTCAGTCCGATTCCTGGCACCCTGACAGTATGTTGCCTCCTGCTCAGTTTGTGCACAGAATAAGACTCCTCGACATCTTCCTGTGAGTCTTCTTCAACCTATTGCTAATGGTGAGCGTCCTTAGACACATCTTTCCATGGACTTCATTGTCGAGCTCCCTGTTTCCAATGGCAATACTGTTATCCTTATGGTGGTTGACCGTTTTTCTAAAATGTCACATTGCATTTCCTTGATGAAGTTGCCTACCGCTCAGGAGCTTGCTTCAATTTTTGCCCGGGAGGTCTTCCATTTACATGGGTTACCCAAGGAGATAGTGTCGGACCGGGGTAGCCAGTTTTTCTCCAGATTTTGGCGTTCCTTTTGTGCTCAAATGGGGATAGAGCTTTCCTTCTCCTTGGTATATCACCTTCAATCCAGTGGGGCTGCGGATCGGTCTAATCAAGCTCTGGAACAGTTCCTCCATTGCTATGTCTCAGATCACCACAATAATTGGTTTGAACTGTTACCTTGGGCAGAGTTTGCTCATAATAGTGCTATTAATGCTTCCTCCAAGTTATCCCCGTTCATGGCAAATTATGGGTTTCAACCATCCTTGTTGCCCGATTCTTTCATGTCTCAGGGTATTCCGGCTTTGGAGGAGCATCTCCGGTAACTCCATTCCATGTGGGTGCAGATTCAGGATTGCCTTCATCGTTCTATGCAGCGTCAAAAGTTCCAGGCTGATCATAGGCATCTGCCCGCACCTTCCTACCAGGTTGGTGAGAGAGTTTGGCTGTCCTCCCGCAACTTGAACCTTCGTGTGCCTTCCAATAAATTGGTTCCCCGTTATGTTGGTCCTTTTTGAATACTCCGACGGGTTAATCCTGTGGCCTACGCTCTTGACCTTCCTCCTGCTATATGCATCTCCAATGTTTTTCATGTCTCCCTCTTGAAACCATTGGTTTGTAATCGGTTTACCACTGTGTTGCCTCGTCCCCGTCCTATCTTTGTTGACAACCATGAGGAGTATGAGGTCAGCAGCATTATTGACTCTTGTATGTCCAGGAGCCGTGTACAGTATTTGGTTCACTGGAGGGGCTACGGTCCAGAGGAGCATTCTTGGATTCCCAACTCTGATGTTCATGCTCCCACCCTCCTCCGTGCCTTCCATGCCCGTTTCCGCAATAAGCCTTTTGTCCTCCCGCGGGGGAGGAGTCATTGAGGGGAGGGTACTGACAGGCTTTTTTTCCCAGTTTTGTTTGCCATGTGCTGCTGGCAGCCATTTTACTCTCTTCTCTTCCTGACTATGGTGCATTGTGGGGGATGCTGCTCATTTCCTGCACTTCCTTTTATGGCCAGACTGTTGTGCATCATCCGTGTGAGACAGGATGCAGTCTCAGAATTGTGATGTCATCACTTATTATTTAAAGGGCCTCTGCTCAGTATGCTTTGCCTTTGCGTTGTCTCAGACCTGTTTCTGAGAGTTCCTGTGTATTACCTGGGTGCCTGACGTCCTTCCTGGTTCCTGATCCCTGGCTTGTTCCTGACTCTGCTGTTTTCCTTGTTCCTGATTCCGGCTCATCTGACTATTTGCTTTGGCTCCTGACTTGGCTCGTCTGACTACCAGCTCTGGTTTTGACTCCTGGCTTGTTATTTGACTTGTGGACTTTTTATTATTTTTTGCTATTAATAAAGGTGGGATTATTTTTGCACTTCTCGTCTCAGTCCGATTCCTGGCACCCTGACAGTATGTTGCCTCCTGCTCAGTTTGTGCACAGAATAAGACTCCTCGACATCTTCCTGTGAGTCTTCTTCAACCTATTGCTAATGGTGAGCGTCCTTAGACACATCTTTCCATGGACTTCATTGTCGAGCTCCCTGTTTCCAATGGCAATACTGCTATCCTTATGGTGGTTGACCGTTTTTCTAAAATGTCACATTGCATTTCCTTGATGAAGTTGCCTACCGCTCAGGAGCTTGCTTCAATTTTTGCCCGGGAGGTCTTCCATTTACATGGGTTACCCAAGGAGATAGTGTTGGACCGGGGTAGCCAGTTTTTCTCCAGATTTTGGCGTTCCTTTTGTGCTCAAATGGGGATAGAGCTTTCCTTTTCCTTGGTATATCACCTTCAATCCAATGGGGCTGCGGATCAGTCTAATCAAGCTCTGGAACAGTTCCTCCGTTGCTATGTCTCAGATCACCACAATAATTCGTCTGAACTGTTACCTTGGGCAGAGTTTGCTCATAATAGTGCTATTAATGCTTCCTCCAAGTTATCCCCGTTCATGGCAAATTATGGGTTTCAACCATCCTTGTTGCCCGATTCTTTCATGTCTCAGGGTATTCCGGCTTTGGAGGAGCATCTCCGGTAACTCCATTCCACGTGGGTGCAGATTCAGGATTGCCTTCATCGTTCTATGCAGCTTCAAAAGTTCCAGGCTGATCATAGGCATCTGCCCGCACCTTCCTACCAGGTTGGTGAGAGAGTTTGGCTGTCCTCCCGCAACTTGAACCTTCGTGTGCCTTCCAATAAATTGGTTCCCCATTATGTTGGTCCTTTTTGAATACTCCGACGGGTTAATCCTGTGGCCTACGCTCTTGACCTTCCTCCTGCTATATGCATCTCCAATGTTTTTCTTGTCTCCCTCTTGAAACCATTGGTTTGTAATCGGTTTACCACTGTGTTGCCTCGTCCCCGTCCTATCTTTGTTGACAACCATGAGGAGTATGAGGTCAGCAGCATTATTGACTCTTGTATGTCCAGGAGCCGTGTACAGTATTTGGTTCACTGGAGGGGCTAGGGTCCAGAGGAGCATTCTTGGGTTCCCTCCTCTGATGTTCATGCTCCCACCCTCCTCCGTGCCTTCCATGCCCGTTTCCGAAATAAGCCTTTTGTCCTCCCGCGGGGGAGGAGTCGTTGAGGGGAGGGTACTGCCAGGCTTTTTTTCCCAGTTTTGTTTGCCATATGCTGCTGGCAGCCATTTTACTCTCCTCTCTTCCTGACTATGGTGCATTGTGGGGGATGCTGCTCATTTCCTGCACTTCCTTTTATGGCCAGACTGTTGTGCATCATCCGTGTGAGACAGGATGCAGTCTCAGAATTGTGATGTCATCACTTATTATTTAAAGGGCCTCTGCTCAGTATGCTTTGCCTTTGCGTTGTCTCAGACCTGTTTCTGAGAGTTCCTGTGTATTACCTGGGTGCCTGACGTCCTTCCTGGTTCCTGACCCCTGGCTTGTTCCTGACTCTGCTGTTTTCCTTGTTCCTGATTCCGGCTCATCTGACTATTTGCTTTGGCTCCTGACTTGGCTCGTCTGACTACCAGCTCTGGTTTTGACTCCTGGCTTGTTATTTGACTTGTGGACTTTTAATTATTTTTTGCTATTAATAAAGGTGGGATTATTTTTGCACTTCTCGTCTCAGTCCGATTCCTGGCACCCTGACAGTATGTTGCCTCCTGCTCAGTTTGTGCACAGAATAAGACTCCTCGACATCTTCCTGTGAGTCTTCTTCAACCTATTGCTAATGGTGAGCGTCCTTAGACACATCTTTCCATGGACTTCATTGTCGAGCTCCCTGTTTCCGATGGCAATACTGTTATCCTTATGGTGGTTGACCATTTTTCTAAAATGTCACATTGCATTCCCTTGAAGAAGTTGCCTACAGCTCAGGAGCTTGCTTCAATTTTTGCCCATGAGGTCTTCCATTTACATGGGTTACCCAAGGAGATAGTGTCGGATCGGGGTAGCCAGTTTGTCTCCAGATTTTGGCGTTCCTTTTGTGCTCAAATGGGGATCCAGCTTTCCTTTTCCTCTGCATATCACCCTCAATCCAATGGGGCTGCAGAATGGTCTAATCAAGCTCTGGAACAGTTCCTCTGTTGCTATGTCTCAGATCACCACAATAATTGGTCTGAACTGTTACCTTGGGCAGAGTTTGCTCGTAATAGTGCTATTAATGCTTCCTCCAAGTTATCCCCGTTCATGGCGAATTATGGGTTTCAACCATCCTTGTTGCCTGATTCATTCATGTCTCAGGGTATTCCGGCTTTGGAGGAGCATCTCCGGCAACTCCGTTCCATGTGGGTGCAGATTCAGGATTGCCTTCATCGTTCTATGCAGCGCCAAAAGTTCCAGGCTGATCGTAGGCGTCTGCCCGCTCCTTCCTACCAGGTTGGTGAGAGAGTTTGGCTGTCCTCCCGCAACTTGAACCTTTGTGTGCCTTCCAATAAACTGGCTCCCTGTTATGTTGGTCCTTTTTGAATACTCTGATGAGTCAATCCTGTGGCCTACGCTCTTGACCTTCCTCCTGCAATGTGCTTCTCCAATGTTTTTCATGTCTCCCTCTTGAAACCATTGGTTTGTAATCAGTTTACCACTGTGTTGCCTCGTCCCCATCATATCTTTGTTGACAACCATGAGGAGTATGAGGTCAGCAGCATTATTGACTCTCGTATGTCCAGGGACCGCGCACAGTATTTGGTTCACTGGAGGGGCTACGGTCAGGAGGAGCGTTCATGGGTTCCCTTCTCTGATGTTCATGCTCCTGCCCTCCTCCGTGACTTCCATGCCTGTTTCCCCAATAAGCCTTTTGTCCTCTCGCGGGGGAGGGGTCATTGAGGGGAGGGTACTGTCAGGGTTTTTTCCCTGCTTTGTTTGCCATGTGCTGCTGGCAGCCATTTTATTCACCTCTCTTGCTGACTCTGGTGCATACTGTGTGATGCTGCTCATTTCCTGCACTTCCTTTTATTGCCAGACTGGTGTACATAATCCGTGTGAGACAGGATGCAGTCTCAGAATTGTGATGTCATCACTTATTATTTAAAGGGCCTCTGTTCAGTATGCTTTGCCCTTGCTTTGTCTCAGGCCTGTTTGTGAGAGCTTCTGTGTATTACCTGGCTGTCTGACGTCCCACCTGGTTCCTGATCCCTGGCTTGTTCCTGACTCTGTTGTTCTCCTTGTTCCTGATTCCGGCTCGTCTGACTACTCACTTTGGCTCCTGACTCGGCTCGTCTGACTACCAGCTCTGGTTTTGATTCCTGGCTTGTTATTTGACTTGTGGACTTTTAATTATTTTTTGCTATTAATAAAGGTGTGATTATTTTTTGCACTTCTCGTCTCAGTCTGATTCCTGGCATCCTGACAGTATGTAGGTGTGTGTATGTATGTATGTGTGTGTGTATGTAAGTATTTATATATATATATATATATATATATATATATATATATATATATATATATAATCTTCCTCCTGAGGGCTCTGCACTCACTTTTAATATCAGCTGCATAGGGTGCATTTAAAGCGCAATGCAATACAAAAACAATTGTAGAAAGCACTCGCAAGGTCTTGTAGCATAATCATCAAATTTATTTATAACAGTGACGTTGCGGGGATATTATCCCCGTCCTCAGACCATACAAACAGTAAAAAACATACCTAACTCCTTTATCCCATCACCAATTCACCTAGCCGCAAAAAACGGAAATACCCTGGCATCCTAAGCACTGAGCAGGCGCAGCCTGTCGCGATGGTAAACAGCCACTTCGTACCTAAAATACAAGACAGCGGATCTGTTAAAGCAACACAGTCTCACATAGCCTTATTGTATACATAAGCATAATAGCAACATCTTATTTTATTAGTATCTTATAACAACATCTCTATGGCATACGGAAATCAAAAATGCACACGTCAACAATACTACATAGCTTGCTCAGTATATAAACTGCGGGCTCTAAAACATATTGTGCCATCAATTTAAGGCATAAAGGCTAGAGCCAACACACTGAATCTAAGGGATTATCTACAAAGGGAGACTATATATCTAGATCAGAACTTAACTAAATAAGAACTCTAAATTGGACACACCTTGTCCCAAATGGAACAGATCCCTACTATAATGAACCCAATTATCTAGTTCTAAGGGGCAATACATTTTTTAGCAGTATATAGAAGACTTTATGAAGAACTTTATAGAAAACAGTGCCAGTCAAGGTGGGTATTCAATCCCCTGGGCACCAAAGTATCCAGATTGAATATCCATCTTGACTCGCACTGCAGCAATATCCTACCTCTATCTCCACCTCTAATTGGAGGGGGAATGTGATCAATGATCACATACCTCAAATCGGAGACGGTATGGCCACTCATGGAAAAATGCTGAGCCACTGGTTTTTTAGACTCCTGTTTACTTATGGCAGCACTAATTGAAGTACGATGATTGGCCATACGCGTCCAAAGGTCGTCCACAGTTTTTCCAACATAGAATAACCCACACGGACAGTGTAATAAATACACAATGTGAGTTGAATTATTACCAGAATGGGATTCAGCCCTGGAAGAATGTTCCATCAAATTTATAAATATCCTGATAAAATATAGGAACATAAAAGTAAAAACTTTAGGAGACCAGATTAAGGACATAAAGGAAAAATTTTATGATTTTAGGGGTGATGTTTATTATCATGAATTAGACAGGGAAAATAAGAACAAACTAGATAGGTTTGATGAAACAATAGAAACAAAGAACTTAAATAAATGTGTAAGGGACTTCCACAGCAAAAAAAAAAAGAAATACAAATCAATGAATCGGAAGATATGTGGGAAGAAATTCATGATACTCCTGCACCAGGAAACAGTAATATGAATTGGCTACAAGTAAATTCACCTGAGCACTCACTAAATACTACGTACAGAGAACTGTATAAATCAACAACAGAAAAAGAACCTGTAAATAGAATAGGGGGTAATTTTGGTAGTTATAATAAGGGAACTTACTCTAGTAAAAATAAAAACAAAAATAAAAATAACTGAAATAAACAAGAAAAATCCAACAACTGGACCCCTAGACCATGGAGAAATAACAACTATAGTCATACTCAAAGGAGAACTTGGGGAAATAACTATGAAAAACCATACCCTAATCAATAGTTCAATAGAAGAAATTATAATAGAGATACAAATTGGAGAGGACCCCAAAATATGTATTCTAATCAAATACCTCATAATAGATACCCTGCAGATAATATAAGAGAAAAAAGAGCAGATCCTATTAGAAATGAAAATACAAATACTAATAATTTTTTAGGAGAGTCTTCAAATACCTACCAAAACCACAGAAAGTGGGACTACACAGAAACCCCACCTCACCACCACAAAAAACAACAACTTCTGTGGAAAACGAGCGGACAAAAGAGACCAAATGAAGATGGAGAGGATGCAGGGGAGGTAAGAAATACAGAAGTAAAAAGAATAAGAGCAATTCAAGTTCTAGAGACAAAGATGTAGATAGACAAGTAAAAATCTACAATCTATCATGCAGAATATTGTCCCCACAAGAAGAAGAAGTTTTGGGGAAAGGCTTAATCTTCGCCCCAACAAGAGGCCCCAATTCATTCCAATTATTTGTGGATCTTAATAAATTCATAGGGAAATTGACGTTGAGTAGACATTTTGAGAAAACCAAAAGAAATAATAGAAACAATATAAATGAAAAGGTAGAAATAACTAACCCCACAATAGAGAATATACAACTGGGAGAGGAAGACTGTGATCTAAATGATCCAATTAGCAGTACAGCAGGAACTGAAAACATGGAAACTGAAGGCATATATTGACCACCCCATACTTCATTAAAGCCACCCTCTACTTATTTTCCAATTCATTACAAAGGAAATCTAATTCCGGTCTTCGGGAGCCTAGTACAAGAGGACTTTGACAAAATGTGTAAAAGCTATAAAATTAAAAATGACAATATGAGCAAAAAGAATAAATTAATTTTGAAAACTCTGGAAGAAAACCGGAATATAATAATTTGTGAGGCTGACAAAGGAGGAAGTATAGTGATCCAGGATAGAGATGACTATATACTAGAAGCTATGAATTTATTGCAAGACCCTACTACCTATAGAAAATTACAAGGGGATCCAACTTCAAAATTTATAAAGGAATACAAGGATTTATTGGATGATGCGAAAGAAATGTGGATCTTAAATGAAAATGAGAAATTATATTTGCAAAGTAATACTCCGACAACTGCGATATTCTATCACCTCCCGAAGGTACATAAGAACATCCGGGGAGGCCTATTGTTTCTGGTATCAATTCATTAACATCGAAACTATCAGAATATATTGATACATACTTACAACCCTTGGTACCAGAACTAAACTCATACCTAAGGGATACTCCAGATACAATTGAAAATTTTCCAAAACTAAAATGGAAACCAGAATCCTTTTGGGTAACCTTAGACGTAAGCGCCCTATATACGAACATACCTCATACTAAAGGGATTTTGGGAATTGAATATTGGATTAAAAGGAAAACGAACCTAATGAAGAACCATCGGCAATTCATCACTGAGGCCATTAAATTTAAATTGGAAAAGAATTACTTCCTAATTCTATCTGCAAATAAATGGTATGGCTATGGGGACACATTTTGCCCCTAGCTATGCCAATTTATACATGGGCTGGTGGGAAGAACTCCATATCTGGAACAATAAACCCTTTTTGAATAACATAAAAAAATGGGGAAGATTCATAGATGATATTTTTTTGATATGGGAGGGGACAGAATCAGATTTAAATAATTTTATTGACTCCTTGAACGATAATGATTTTAACTTGACCTTCACCAGCAAAAAAAGTCAAATAGAAATAGAGTTCCTAGATGTAATATTTTATCATGAAAATGACACTATACAGACGAAATTATTTAAGAAGGAGACAGACAGTAATGGTTATCTCCATGCAAAGAGTAACCATTATGGTCAATGGAGTTCCAATATCCCATATGGACAATTTCAACGTGTCAGAAGAAACTGCTCTAAGCTTGATGATTTTGATAAGGAAGCCTCTGAACTGGAAAGGAAATTTGTGGCAAGGGGTTACCAACATAGGAAAATCAAATCAGCATTGAATAAAGCTAGAACTCTAGATAGGAAAGACATACTCAAAACAGGGGGGGGGGGAATAATTAAAAATAAAAATAAAAATATAGAAGGAACATTGGATAAGAACAACATCAACTTTATAACAACCTTTAATGAGAGAGCAAAGGAAATCAAAGAAATCCTCAAAAAACATTGGCATCTTTTGAGAAAAGACAACCTACTAAAAGAAACAACAGGAAAAGAATCTAAAATTATATTCAGAAAAAACAAAAATTTAAAAAATATACTAGCCCCGAGCTAACTAAGAGCAAAGAAAAAATCTAATAACAATTGGCTGGGAAAAAACAACAAAAGGTTTATTTAAATGCAACAGACTCAATTGTGTAGCCTGCTCACATCATTACAATACAAATAAACCTACTAGGGAAATAGTTTCCAATTTTACAAATAAGAAATATGAGATCAATGCTATTTGTAACTGTAGAACAGAATATGTGGTTTATCTCCTACAATGTGGCTGTGGACTCCAATATGTGGGGCGTACGACTAGGCCATATAAGAAAAGACTGGCCAAACACATCACTAACATAGAGAATGGGGAAAAAACACACAACTTGTCAGCCCATTATAGGGAACACCAGAATAAAAACCCTTCTTGTTTGAAAGGCACCATATTGGAATACATCCCCAAAAATAGAAGAGGAGGAAATAGGGAACTCCACTTAAAGGGACAGTCTAGGCCAAAATAAACTTTCATGATTCAGATAGAGCATGTAGTTTTAAACCATTTTCCAATTTACTTTTATCACCACTTTTGCTTTGTTCTCTTGGTAAAAGCTTAACCTAGGAGGTTCATATGCTAATTTCTTAGACCTTGAAGCCCACCTCTTTCAGATTGCATTTGAACAGTTTTTCACCACTAGAGGGTGTTAGTTCACGTATTTCATATAGATAACACTGTGCTCGTGCACAAGAAGTTATCTGGGAGCAGGCACTGATTGGCTAGACTGCAAGTCTGTCAAAAGAACTGAAAAAGGGGCAGTTTGCAGAGGCTTAGATACAAGATAATCCCAGAGGTTAAAAGTATATTATTATAACTGTGTTAGTTATGCAAAACTGGGAAATGGGTA